>NC_048223.1:82202942-82322893 GCF_002007445.2 Ailuropoda melanoleuca
CCTCTCAGGCCCCACTCCTCCCCCCGCCCGCCCACCCACTCGCCCTGCTCCCGGAGCCTGCGGGAGCTCAGGACAGCCCCGGCCTAATCAATCTGCTCTCGCTCTGCTTGGCGCTCTTCTGTCTCTCGTTCTTTCTAAATCCTCTGCAGTTATTTCATTTCCACTCCTTTTTTCTTGCCCGATTTTTCTTCTTTTCTCATTCTCTCTCCGCTCTCTTTCAGGTTAATATTTCCTGTGTCCCTGTCTCTGTCCGGCTCGTCGTCTTTTTCTGTGGTTCTCTCTTAAGTGCGTGTGTGTGTGTGCTTGTGTGTGTGTGTCGTCTTTTCTATTTCCGTCTAGTCTGATGTGTTTCTCTGTCTTCCCCCCCTCCCCTCCCAGACACACGCGCGCGCACACATACACGCCTCGCTCCCTCCCTCCCCTCGCTATCACCGTAGGACCCTCCCCCTCCCACTTAATTCCTTCCATCTGCGGAATCGCTTTGCGGGCCGGCTCCGCCAAGGGGGGCCCGGGTTCCTGCCCCAGGAAAGACTCCCCGCCTCCTTCCCTCGCCTTCCCCCCTCCCCCTCTCCCGTCTCCTATTTCTGCTCTGGGCCGGCCTTTTCCTCCGCCCAGACCCCCGGCCCCAGCCCAACCCGGTGCCTCGGCGGGCCGCCAGGACCCCAGATGGGACTGGGGGAACTCAGGAAGACGATTGTCACCCACCTTCCAGAACGATCCAGCTACTCCAAGTATGCCTGGGGGGGAACCTCCGCCCCTGTCCCCTCCTCGGCCTGACACAGCCCGAAGCCCAGGGCCTTCACCCGCTCAGTCTGGGGTAGTCATCAGGCGCCTGCGCTATGCCATCGCCAGGGACTTGGACGAGAGGCATCTGGAGGGGACCTAGTCACCTCTCCCACCTCACCCCTGGCTCTGGAGCCATTCCGTCAGGCATTCAATTGCCAGGTTGGCTACCTTCCAGCTCAGTGACCTCGGCATGGCGCCTAACCCCTGCGAACAAGTCTAATTTCAACTCTGTAAAATGGGGACAGTCACAGTCCTTCCTCTGGGGATGTTTATGAGTGGACCAGTTTGAGTGTGGTAAGCAGAAGACATTCCATAAAAGTCAGCTCTCCACCACCCCCTCCACAAGGATTTCTCCCACTACCTACACAGACAGCATCTGTGGGTGCTTGGACCTGAACGGCCTTCAGGGATGTGTCCCCCTTTCCCACCATGTCACCAACCAGGAACCCCTTCAGTGTTTTCGTCTCAGATCATTTGACAATGTCAAAGATTTTTTCCTATCAAACAATCTATGATTATCAATACAACTGATAGTGTGTGTACCAGGTATATTTTAACATATGTTTATTTATCAGAGACCTATCCCTTTACATTTTAAGTCAGTGTTCAATCTGTTTGTTTAAACAGAAGGTACAGATTTGTTAGAAGTAGATGTGATAACTCCTGGAAATATTCAGAGTCATCTCTGGAGCTCTACCACTCTCATTAAGGTTCCAAGATGGGAGGAGGGGGAATAGGATTTGAAACCCCCGATTTAGACTTTCTGTGGACATTTTAGAGAAAACTGCTGTTCAGAGAGGGGACATCTTCCAATTGCACAAGCAGGCAGTTGGGGAGCGCAGAGGAGACCCCGAGGCACCCAGGACCAGCCCAGAGCTCTCTGTCTCTGCCCCTAGCTCTCCTTCTGGGTGAAGGTAGTCCTGTTATTTGCAGTGCTGACATTTTCCTAGTGTGGGTTGCACATTCACATTGTTTCGGGGGCCAGGCAGGTACCATTAGATATAAGGCAATAAATGGGACGTAGTGGAACCTATGGAGAAGGGTAGCTACTCAGTACCTTTCTGTCATGGTTCTCATAAAACTCTGAGTCTGTCACCTGCCCAGAGAGGCATCTGCTCTGGGGTTCCCTGTCTCTCCGTGATTTGATACTGTGAGGGTTCTTGTCCTACCTGGCAACCATGCTGGTGGCCTCTGCCCCTTTTACCCCCTCCCACCCCCACCCTTGCCACATAGTTCCTACACAGGGCCTGCTACATAGAAAGTAGACGATCCCCAAATGTTTGCTAGGTGGATGGCTGGATGGAGGGTTGGATGGTGGCCAGATCATGCTCCCCTTTGAAGCCTGAATGGCTCCTTTGGTTTTGCACTTTGCTTCCTCTTGGCCGCAGCACACCAGCCCAACACGTGGGCTCTGTACCCAGTAAGTAATCAATAAATGTGAACAACTGACAGACAGTTTGTCTGAGTAGCAGCTGTTTGTCCTGAGGTCAGCCCCTCAGCCTGTCCTAAAGGAGTCCCTAAAACAGCACCTCCTGTGGAATGGGAGGTGATGGGTGCAGATGGCCAGATGGGTATCAGGGGCCTGGGTGCCAGGCTCAAAAGACCAACCCAGGCCCAAACTCTGTGCCTCCCCTGTCCCCATCAGGTACACATCAAGAAGCCTTGCCTTTAAATGTCAGAGGTCCTAGCCCATGCCCTCACTTCAGGGAGGAGGAGGCACCATGGCCCAGAGAAGGAAAGGGACTTGCCCAAGCTCACCCAGGAAGCCTGATGTCTAAGCCACCTTCTCCTAATCCACTCCACATTCTCATTCCCCCCTCATTGGTCCTCATCTGGCAGTCTCCTGGTGTGGCAGCTGTGGCCCCAGAAATACAGGTAGGAGGGAGCTCCCGGGTGAGGCTTAGGTCCCTGCCCCTTTCTCTTTCTGTTAACTCTGTCTACCTCATGGTCTCTAGAATGGAGAAGAGATAGGATTTGGAGAACAGAGGTCTGGCCACGTGGCCTTGGGCAAGTCTCTGCCCTCTCTGTAAACCTCCATTTTCTCAATTACTGACTGGCATGGTCCAGTGAGATGTGAACAGGAGGATGGTGCTTTGCTAACTTGGAATAAGCCGTCATTCAAAAAGACAAGTGTGGTAGTAATCACTTAAACAAGAGAAATACTCAATTTACCTGGAGTGTTGGTTGGGAGGAAAAGGGTGCATGGAGGGGAGTCTCTATCCCTAAAGTTCCCCCAGCCCACAGTCTGATGGATGTTTGGGGGAGTTTCCAACCAAGAGCTTTGAGCTCAGAGAAGCAAGAGAAAATTTGGAAAGAAGGGCAAGCAGAGATCTTCATGGGGGAATCAGCCTTCAGTTTGGGCTTGAAAGGCACCAGCCATGAGCAGAGGAAGAAGAGGGGGCTTCACGATCCTGTGCTAATTGACGCTGCTTATTTCTCTAAAGCACATCGCATGGTGACACACAACCCTTAACCCTCTTGAAGCTGCCCGCACTCCAAGCCTCAGCAGTAAACAGCAAAGTGCACCCTGGGAAGGCTGAGCGTTGTCTCTCCTCTGGGCCAGGGCTAGGCATTGGGTTCCTTTGGACTGTGTGTTGACACAGAAGGTGTCAGTTTACAGCAGTGATAGCAAAATGGCAAAGACTCTCCCTGCACGCGCACTGTCCCATCCCCCCACCCAGGACAGAAATCGCTGGGTGCAGAACCTTCCCGAGGCATGACTGCAAACACAGCACTCTGTGTCACCACGAAGGGTGGAGCTGACCCAGAAGATGAAGACTGTTTGCTATCTCCTCTCCCCGTGGACGCAGCGTCCTTGCTGCCAGGACATGGGACTCGGTGACTGCTAGCACGATTTCAGCATCTTCGAGCAAGGCTCTGACGGCCACACCATGGGGGCAGCCTGACCACTCCAGGCCTCACCCACAGACTCTTGACTCTTGATGAAAGAACCATAAAAGGTGAGGGGATCCATGAACCTTAAATTCAGCCAGCCACTCTGTGTAGGTTCTGAGTTGTGGAAAGCGCCTGGGCCTTTGGAGACGGTCCATTACCCAGCTGTGACTTTGGTGAGTTGATATCCTTCGCTCAACAGTTTGCTCATGCGCAAAGTCTTCTCCCTGCTACTTGAATCCCAGGACACAGGAGGGCATTGGACACTCTGATGGCCTTGGCCTCTGGAAGGCCCTCAGAGGGTGCTTGCTTGGTTTCAAGGTTGGACACTGTGCATGAGCATGGGGGGCCCCAGCCTGGCTGTCAGAAGCCTCAGGGGGGCACCTGGGTGACACAGCGGTTAAACGTCTGCCTTCGGCTCAGGGCGTGATCCCGGCGTTATGGGATCGAGCCCCACGTCAGGCTCCTCTGCTGGGAGCCTGCTTCCCTCTCCCATTCCACCTGCTTGTGTTCCCTCTCTCCCTGGCTGTCTCTATCTCTGTCGAATAAATAAATAAATAAAATCTTAAAAAAAAAAAAGAAGCCTCGGGTTCTCTGCCCTACCCTTGTGCATGGCCTGGGGCAAGCTGGCCAAAGGCCCTGGACCTCTGATCACTGGAAGTCATAGGAGCAGGCCTAGTGGGCCCCTGTTCCTGAGGAAGAGCCCTCAGAAAAGTGCTGGGGCAGAGTTGGGCCCTTCCTCACACAGGAGCTAGAGGAAGCCATGACTTTCCTCCGCTCCTTTCAATTTCACATCTACTTCTACTTAAAAACAAAAACAAAAACAAAAAAAACCCATAAACAATAAACAACAAACAAAAAACAAAAAACAAGCTATATACATTTTATCAATAGCCCCTTAGCAAACTTCAATCTGTGGAGACACCCTGGGCCTCCAAGGCTGGAAAGAAGATGCCTGGTCACTCAGGACCAGTGATCAAAACGTGGCCCTGTCCTCTTGTGGAGCACATGGGGGAGTGGCTCTGGAATTTCCATGTATTTGGGCTTATGAAGCCTCTGTTTGGAAAATGGGAATTAATACACTCACCCTAAAGTTGAGTGCACAGAGCTCTCTTCATTGTTATGGGAAGTCTTGCCCATATCAAAGAATGGAGGCAGCTGGCTGATGGCGACTTTGGGAGGGGCTAAATCTGCCCCTCCAGGCACCTCTTGGCCTTTCTTGCCTACTAGACAATTGTTCCACGGCTGCCCATGGAATAAAGTCCAAACACCTACGAGCATGGTGTTCGAGGCCCTTTGGGCCTCTGGCTGTTGACCACCTTTCTACCTTAATTGCCAGCACAACCTCCTTCTAGCTCCTAAACCACACGTGTCCCCCGCCCTCCAGCAAAATGAAACAACTGTCCTTTCCCACTCATGCAAGGCCTTTCTTGCCTCAGGCCTTCACACATGCTGTTCCCTTGCCGGGAAGCGCCTCCTCTGTTAGCCTCTTGGCAGTCTTCTCTCCCCCTTCAAAACCTAGCTGAAAAAATGACTTTCTCAAAGAAGGCTTTTGTAATCATAACCCCTGTTCTCACCCTCACACCCACCCATTTGATATTCTCTTTTATTCTTGACTAGAGGGTGTTCGCGTGGCATTATGACATTTGTAGAATGGTCAGTCCTCCCTTCCCACCCCCTTCCACCCAGCAACACTATTGGACTATGAGCTCCTTTGGCTGACCCAGCCCTGGAGCAGAGCATGCCTTCTGTTTACTTAAGGAATGAGTGAATAAACTCAGCGAGCTTTTGTGGTTTGTGGACTCAGAGACAGGAGACTGTCAAATCTGGTCTGGAACAACTCAGAGACTCGAGGATTGCAGAAAGGCCGGGGGGCTCTGGCAAGAAGGGTCACTGTTCACTAAGCATCCATGTCCTCTCTCCACTTCCCAGCCTCCCTTGCAGCCTCCCTGGACACTGCCTGGGACTCGTTCTCAACAACAGGACAGTGAGCAGAAGCAGTGTGTCTCTAATAAGGCAGCAAGTCTAGGTGTGGCTTCTCCGTGGTTTCTCTCTCCCATTCTTGAGGTGGGAAGTGAACGACTCCAAGACACAAGAGGCCAGATCGCTGAATCAGCGCTGCAGGAGATCTGAGGCAGAGAACCTCCCAGACTGTGACTGTGCGCTTTGGACAAACTTTCTGCTGTCTGGTCGCTGAGGCTGGGGGTTTACTTGCTACAACAGCACAGTCGGCTCTAGGTCAGCTACTGGAGGGGCTCGAAGATGATCTGGTCCAAAAACCTCGTTTTACCCATTTGAAAACTAGTAGTGAGAAGAGGAAAATCACGTGGCTTCTGATTCCGTGATTTTGAGTTGGCCCCCTGAAACATAAGCTTGTGGCAGCAGTCACGTCTTCTGAAGTCCAGTGCCAACCTTGTCCCTCTCCCTCAGCCCAGGTGCGTGGAAGGGCACTAACCATAACCTTTGCTTTGTAACATTCTTTTGCAAGTAACTATTTTGGAATGTAATCAGCCCCTGCGAACAATCCAGCCAACATAAAAGCTAGGACCTTGGCAATAATTTATATAGAACTATGAGGCCTACCCCTAGCCAGTCCCCCAGGCTCCCCAACCCGACATCATCATCGTCTGGAACCATTTCTTTGCTTTCCTATTTAGAAAGTTCTGTCTCATATATGTGTGTTCTAAAAATATATTTTGATTTGTTCTTCAACATGATTAAAAGGGTGTCGTGCTGTTTGAAATTGTGGTGACTTACGTCCTCCACTTCCCATAGTACTGCTAAAGTGTAATCATATTAAAGTCGTGCCACTGTCATTCATTCATCTGGATGCTATATTCTAGCCCATAGTGCAACTACAGCCGCTTCTTTGGCCACTCTCCTGCTGATGGCTCTTGCCAAGTGCCGCTGGGACCCTTCCTGACATATGTGCGTAAGAGCATCTCTCGAGTACATGCGTTTGCTGCATTTAGGACACATAGATGTTCACCTTTGCAAGACACTGCTGAATATGTTCCAGCATAAGGGGTCCTGTGGGTCCACGCCCTCCCCAACACTTGATCTCAGACTTTTCAATGTTGCCACAATGTGTGTGCCATTACTTCTCTCGACACTGCGGCAGGCTCCCTGAATTCCCTGG
Organism: Ailuropoda melanoleuca; assembly: GCF_002007445.2. Lineage (NCBI taxonomy): Eukaryota > Metazoa > Chordata > Mammalia > Carnivora > Ursidae > Ailuropoda > Ailuropoda melanoleuca. Next base: position 82,209,760 of record NC_048223.1, read on the forward strand.
ACCTCAGTTTCCAAATCTGCGGCAGGGAGGTGATCCTCAGAGGGCCTCCAAAGCTCCCAAATTGAAGATGACGTGGAGACTGGGTGGTGTCTGTGCCGGAGACATGAAGTGAAGAGCAGAAAGGCGGCCTTGCTTCTGCCGTGGCCCTCGCAGCAGGCACTACTCTGTCTGAAGCCCGCGGGACCTGGCAGGAGGGGCCGCTGCAGAGAAGGAGCTCCTGACAGCGCAGAGCTGTGTGCTCAGCTGGAAAAGGGGAAGCCGAAGCAGGCAGAACAGGAGCACTCAGGGCTGGGAAAAGATTCAGGCCCTCCCAAGTGGCCAGCTCCTCACAGACCCATGCTTGGGGGTTTTCCTGTTGGCTCGTGAAGTGATATCAAGTCAAGGGTATTGTTTACCCTGGTCTCTGCCATTGATAAGACAAAGAAAAACAGCTCCAACAATAACATCGATGCCGCCAGCTCTTCCTGCCACTTGCCTTCCTGGTTAGAGCCCTTCTCTCCTGGGCTCCTTCCTCCCTCTCCTTCCAGAGACTGTGATTCAGGCCCAGATGCCCTGTGGGGTGGAGGAGCAGAGGGTGGGCTCAGTTCCCACCGCCATGACCTCCGTGGGCTCCCAGCCCCATCTAACCTTGGACCTTCCGCCTGTCAGAGCTCGAGAGGCTCCGGGGCAGTGGTTTGCTGGAGCGGGTTCGCACGCCCTCTCTAGAGAGACTGCTCCGTGTTTACGGATTTTGCAAGCCAGTTGTTAAACACCGCTATTATTGAACGTTAAGTTACATAAGATTACAATTAAGTTACTTTGAAAACAAAGGTAATAAATACTCCAAACTCATCAAGTCCCAATTATTTTATTACGTTTTGCCGTTATCTATGCTCTTGGTAACAAGAGCATTGTATTTTCCTGGTGGAAATGCTATGTAATGGTGAGCGGCTGTGTATCTCTTCCCACTATATGTTGGTCACCTGAATACGACCTTGAAACTGGTGGGAATATTTATACCATGGAAATCACTCACTGCTACAAATCAAGGATTTTTTTTTTTTTTTTTTTGGAGAGCTAGTTGTTAAACATTAACTGGGATGCCACTGTTCCTAGGCCCTTCCCCAAATCCCCCTCTGAGGTCCAGAGAGGGCTTGAGATTTGCTCAAGGCCACACAGTGAGTCGTGGAGGGTACGGAGAGGAGAGTCCAGGTGTCCTGAGGTTTCCACCACGACACACACCACACTTGTCTTGTGGGTCTGTGTTACTGTAAACTCTCTAGATAGGCAGAACGTGATCTCATTTTCTCCCCATTTTTAAAGGACATTCTTTTACAATGGCTGCATATTATCATTGTCAAACATTGAAGCCACCTGTGATCCCACCAGCCAATGATAACCAGTGTGAACGTTGTGATAGACATCGTTCTAGTCTTTCCTCTATCTAGTCTTTTATCTTTATCTTTTAAAATAAAAGCAGATCAAAAACTGCATCTACCTTTTACTGTCTGAATCCTGCTCCTGTTTTTCAGCTCTGCAAGATAATGCGACATCTTTCCAAGTCAAGAGTCATCCTTCTCCAAAACATTGAGTTCTTCTTTTGATGAGAGCTACCTTTTGCGGTCAGGCAGAACTGGTTTAAATCTCCGCTCAGGCAGGTATTTGCTATGTGACTAAAGACAAAGAAAGTAACCTCTCTGTGCCTCTTCTGTAAGATGAAGACAATAATGGCCCCTATTTCATTGCATTATCCTGAGAATTAAATGAATATTCATAATGCTTTTAACACTGCCAGGCGGAGAGGAAGCTCTGAGTAGCTATTAACTAACTTTTTTGTTTTGCCTTAATGTTTCACCATGGGTTGCTTTCTACCTGTTGTGTACTTTCTCAGGAGCTGATGCTAAGCTGGGAGCAGGAACAATTAAGAGGAGTGAAATTGTGCTGAAATTGACATCGCCCAAACAGAACTCTTGATTACCTGCAAATCTGCTCCCTCCCCATGGTAACCCATGTCAGTAATCAGCACTGCTGTTCCCCAGCAACCCAAGCCAAAAACTAAGTCATTACTAATTCCTCCCTCTCTCTCCCTTTACATCTAATTCATTAATAAGTCCTGTCCATGCTGCTTCTAAAATATATCCCATGTCTGCCCATCTGCCTCTGTCTTCACCGCCAACATCCCAGTCCAATCCTCTATCCTTTTGTGTCTGGATTTGTGCAACACCATCCTCACTGGTCTTCCTGCCACTCCTCTTGCTTCCCCCCCACTCCCCCACAATCCACTTTACACCCAAGGGCCAGAGAAATATTCTAAAAGCAGTGTAACCTGTAGGTTACAACCAATTAGTGGGCGTGAAATCAATTTCGTGGGTCATGACCCGATTCTCATTTTAATGAAACAGAAGAATTGGGACTATCAGAATACATGGCACCAAATATCTATTGTTTTGTGACACTTTTGTTTTATTTTGATACGTTTTAAAAAACCTCTGTTTGTATACATACCTGGTGTACCTGGTCATGATATAACGTGTATTGCTTTCTTTCCGTGTGTGTGTGTGTGTGTGTGTGTGTGTGTGTGTGTGTGTGTGTGAGAGAGAGAGAGAGATAGGAGCACTTAACATAAGATCTACGCTCTTAACAAATGTTTAAGTATACAATACAATATAGTTAACCGTAGGCACTCTGCTGTCTGGTAGATCTCTAGGACTTAGTCATCTTGTATACCTGAAACTTTGTGCCCATTTCCTCCTCCTCTCAGCCCCTGGCAACCATGCTTCCACTCCGCTTCTCTGAGTTTGACTATGTTAGGTTCCTCATGTAAGTGGTATCAAGTGCTTCTGAGCCTGGCTTATTTCATTTACCACAATGTCCTCAACATGTATTTCTGAAGCTACTGTTTTAAAACATCTATCAGATGCCACTGCAGTGCCGTTCAGACTCCTCCGACAGCTTCCCGCCCACTCGAACCAAGCCCAGAGGCCTCACCCTTCCCACAGGCCCTGCAGGACTGCCCTCCCTCTCATCTCACCCTCTCTTTTAGACGCTGACCTTCTTTTCGTTCTTCTAGCATCTTCGGCTTCTTTGCCCCTTAGGGTTTCTGTACGAGCCGGCTCCACTGCCTGGACCCCTCAGTCCCAGATACGTGCCTGGCTGCACACTTCATACGGGCTTCACCTCAAACATGGCCTCCCTGCTCACGTATCTGTTCACTTACGTATTGTCTGTGTCCTCCACTCCACCCACCTCCAAACCAGGATGTCAGCCCCATGAAGACAGGGGCCTTGCCCAGCCCGCGGCACACTGCCTGGCACACAGTAGGACATCACCACATGTTGGTGGGTCAGTGCACTGACCCCAGCACCTAGGGCAGCCCTCAGTGTCTTCCCACACCTGGAAATGAGCTTGCGGCTCTCCCTGAGCGCCTCTGAACAACTGCCCTTGTGAACTGCTACCTAACTCACCGCCCGCCAAAAGAGATAAGAGATGCCATAGGGTCAGTGAGCCAGTGTGCGGAATCAGGAATGCAGCCACTGTCCCCCGCTGCCACTGGGCTCCCTGGCCGGTAGCCAAAGGCTCTGTCCTTGAGCCTACCTCGGGCCCCAGCCCTGGGAGTTCCGGCTCTCCTGAACCTTTATCAGATAGTTTGGCACCTTTATTCTTCTTAGCTTTGTTATTTTATTTTGTCTAATTATATTTAATTTGGGCTGTATTTCATTTAATTTCAGTATTTTATAGTAACAGTCCACAGCTTCTGTATTCTGGCGAAGGCTAATGATTTACTAGGAGATCCAGATCTTTGGTCATTTTTCTTCTCTCTGCATCTCCCTCCCTCCCCAGTGAAAGCTCTCTCAGGCTGATTCCCCTCTCCGCTGTGGCCCGCTGGCTTGGGAGGAAGGTACTACGCTCCCTGGGCCTTTGGGGTGAGATTTAGGGTTTGCCACAGCTCTCCCACGCCCTACAAGAGCTGATGCCCTCCCCAGAGAACCCTTCCTTTGTGGGCCCCAACTCCAGAGCCTCAACAAAACCTCCCTGAACCTTGGTGTTCTCATCAGCGCTTTTGGCATTGGGATTTGCGCTGTGCCTACTTCCTAAGGCTGAGAGGATCCAATTAAAATAACAGATGTGAGCACCCTTTGTGGGCTCTGAGGCTCAATCTGATTGTGAGCGAGTGTGCACAGTCATGAGCAGAAAGCACTCTCACTTACCCCACGGACGCTACCGTCCAGAAGCTGACTTGGCTGGTTTTGAGCCCTTTCCCCATGCTGGTCACCGTCCTCAGGCTGATACTCTTCTCTCACCCATGCTCAGACCTGGCCCTGCCCTCCCAGCCTCCCGGGCCACTAACAAGGCTCTCTGATTCATACGGCCTCCGCTCTGGCCCCTCACCTTCCTTCTGGATTGCCAGGTTTAGCAAAACAAAACAAATCAACCAAAAACCAAGGCTGCCCAGCTGAATTTGAATTTCAGATAAACAATAAAGAAAAAAACTTTTTTCGTGTTAAGTATGTCCCATGAAATATTTGGGACATACTTATACTAAAAAACTATCCATTCTTCATTTGAAATTCAAGTTGAATTGGGTGTCATGTATCTTTTTTTTTTTTTTTAAGATTTTATTTATTTATTTGACAGAGATAGAGACAGCCAGCGAGAGAGGGAACACAAGCAGGGGGAGTGGGAGAGGATGAAGCAGGCTCATAGCAGAGGAGCCTGATGTGGGGCTCGATCCCGTAACACCAGGATCACGCCCTGAGCCGAAGGCAGACGCTTAACCGCTGTGCCACCCAGGCGCCCCGGGTGTCATGTATCTTCTCTGGCAACCCTACTTCAGCGGCTTCCTCAATTTGCCTTGGGTCAATCACCTAAATCACATTCTGCCTTGGTTTCGTTTTCTGAAAGGGAAACATAACAGATAATTTTCAAGAAAGTTATGAGATTGAAAAAAAATGCTTGAGAAAGTCCAAAAATGTATGACTCATGTATGAGGTTGAGCAAATCTTACTCTCCCCCTGGTCTGAAGGTGGTGCCTGTGTCTGCCTCTGTCCCCAGCCAAGCTTCCCCCCGTAGGCTCTTCTCCCTCTTTAAAGCTCCTGCTTGGCAAGCTTCTTGGCACTGGTCACGCCACCTTGCCTCACTCTGTGCTCACCTGCCTGCGTGTCCCATCAGTCCTTAATGACGTCACAGCAGGCACTCAGCTTCTTCCCCATCCTGAGGCCTAACATCGGCCTGAGTGCCTGAACACCAGAATGATCATATGCCTCAGTTTACTCAGGACAGTCCAGGCTCACGCCTGTTACTCCTATGTGGACTGTAGATTAAGAAAGACTCCTTTCACTTGCAAAGGTGGACAGTCAATCATATGCTGACCCATCGCCACCCTACCTTTCAGTTCCTTGACTGCTTCGTCTCCGGGACCATCACTGCCACTGCCCTCTGGTCCCCATACTCCCCCCAGCCATACTCTGGCCATGTCACCCGGAGCCACCCTGCCTATGACGTTGAGAATGCAAACATCACTCTAGGACCGTAACAGCTCTCCTTCCAACGGACTGGGTGATAACCCAGCTTCTCTTACTCCCTTTTTCCCTTTTCTCCCCATTTACCTTCCATGTCTTGGTGCACTTTGTCAATCACTCTTATAAACATCCCTCTCATCCCATTGGCCCCTCCATCTCACCTGGGTGAGAAATTTCCAAGACGGATTCATTCATCATCAGCCTTCTCTGGACTGGCCTGGGCCGTCAAGGGCTGCTGGAGAACCTCACACAATCGGACAGTCTGAAGTCACTAATGCTTGGTCTTGGCAATGGCAGGAAGGAATATGTGCTTCGGGAGGGCTGCCCTGGCTACAGGGAGGAGCAGAGACTGCAGGGGAGGGCCTGGCAAACAGGAAACCAGAGAAGAGTTATTCACTCACCAAGACTTTACTGAGTACCCGCTTTTGGTCATTATCGGGTCATCATTAAAGCTGTAATTAATTGCATGGGCCATGGGACAGAGAGGGAAGGATGCAGTCAGTAGTTGCGGGGCACGTGGGTGGCTCAGTCGTTAAGCATCTGCCATTGGTTCAGGGCGTGATCCTGGGCTCCTGGGATCAAGCCCCGCATCGGGGTCCTCTGCTGGGAGCCTGCCTCTTCCTCTCCCACCCCCCCGCTTGTGTTCCCTCTCTCGCTGGCTGTCTTTCTCTCTGTCAAATAAATAAATAAAATCTTTAAAAGAAAAAAAAAGGAGTTGTCCAGGAGGGGCGCCTGGGTGGCTCAGCCTTTAAGCATCTGTCTTCGGGTCAGGTCATGATCCCGGGGTCCTGGGATCGAGCCCCGCATTGGGCTCCCTGCTCTGCAGGAAGCCTGCTTCTCCCTCTCACACTCCCCTTGCTTGTGTTCCCTCTCCCGCTGTCTCTTTCTGTCAAATAAATAAATAAAATCTTAAAAAAAAGAAAGGAGTTGCCAAGGAGGTTTGGTGAGGTATGGGAATTGTGCAAGAGCAAAGCTCTAGGAAAACATCCGTCCTATCAGACACTAGACACTTGTAGACCTCACCTCATTTGCTCACACAGCCACCCTGGGACATCAGTCACACCATTTCCCAGATGTGGGGGAGACCCACAGAGGTGTTAAATGACTTACCCCAAATCACACATGGATTAAGTGGTAATCCAATGTAGAAACTATTCTGATACCAAAACCGGGTTCTTTCCATGGCCTCTGAGTTTAGCAGGGACATGGTACTCTTTTTTTTTTTTNTTTTTTTTTAAGATTTTTATTTGTTTATTTCACAGAGAGAGAGACAGCCAGCAAGAGAGGGAACACAAGCAGGGGCAGTGGGAGAGGAAGAAGCAGGCTCCCAGTGGAGGAGACTGATGTGGGACTCGATCCCATAACGCCGGGATCACACCCTGAGCCAAAGGCAGACGCTTAACGACTGAGCTACCCAGGCGCCCCGTGAGGGACTCCTGACCCAGACAGCAACCCAAATACCCACAACGCGCCAGGGAGGGAGCTGAGGTCCAAGACAGAGAGCCCTGTGGGACCTGGCACGGGTGCTTGGTAGGAGCTTTCTAAATGATGCCGGACTGGAATGTGCTATTGAGTCCTGCCAAAGCCCATGGGTGTGGGCAGCTTGGAATCTGAGGCTGGTCAGTTGTGGTCCCCATCCACTGCTCAGGACTGGTTTGCCCCGGCACGGCCTAGGAAGATCCCCGGAGTCCCACAGGGGTCAGCTTGAAGTCAGCTGGCCAGAAGGATCTGCCGCCTCAGAGCGTCTCTGGAGACTAGGAGCTGAAGAGCCACCCTCTTCCGTTCCCTGCGTCTGCCTGCCTCACCCGTGTTACTGCCCTTAGCCTGAGCTGACGGCACTAGAGCCTTGATTTTGCTCAGGGAGCACAGTGTACCTTCTTGCAGTGGGAGAGGCAAGGCCAGCTCCCAGCCCCCATCACCAGCCCAGCACAAACCGCTGCCCCTGGCTTGGTGCAAAGCCAGGCTTAGCGGAAATTCTTTCTACTGGTGGGCATGCTCCAAGCAGGTCGGCCGCTCCTGACCCCCCTCCATGGTGTCCAGGGGCCGCCCCCCTTCTCTGGGGCCTTCACGTCAAAGTCATCCTCAGCACCTGGGAAGGGGAAATGGATTTGTCCTGCAAGATGGGGTTCGACCCAAGGGGAGGACTTACTGGCCTCTGGATCACTATCGTCTTCATCGTTGAAGCTTTAATTAATTGCACAGTGTGAACTTGTTTTTCAGAATTGGTCACTGCCCTGGGAATTTGTAATCTGAGACAGATAGGCTTGTTCAAGATGCAAGTAATAGAAAAGATATTTACAAACCTCAGGCAGAATTCAGAACTATGCAGATGGAAAGAATCTGAACTTAAGGTTGAAGACTGAGAGTATCTTTGATATGCCCCCAAAAGCATACGTAACAAAGAAAAAAACGGATAAAGCGGACTTCACCAAAAATAAAGATTTCTGTGCTTTAAAGGGCACCATAAAGAAAGTGAAAGGGCCACTCACAGAATGGGAGGAAACATTTACAAATCATAGATCTGATTAAGAATCTGTATGCAGAGCATATGAAGAATTATTGTCACCTATTACTAAAAAGATAAATGACCATTTAAAAAAAAAATGGGCAAAGGATCTGAATAGACATTTCTCCAGGGGCACCTGGGTGCTTCAGTCGGTTAAGCATCAGACTCTTGATTTCGGCTCAGGTCATGATCTCAGGGTGGTGAGATCGAGCCCTGCATCGGGCTCTGCACTCAATGGGGAATCTGTTTAAGATTCTCTCTCTCCCCTTCTCCTTCTGCCCCTCCCCCTGCCACACACTCTCTCTCTCTCTTAAAAAAAAAAAAATGAATAGACATTTCTCCAAAGAAGAGCTACAAATGGCCAATGAGCACATGAGAAGATGCTTCACATCATTAGTCATTGGGGAAATGCAAATCAGAACCACAATGAGATACCACTTCACACCCACTTAAGATGGCTGTTATTTGAAAAAGGAAAATAACCAGCGTTGGTAAGGATGTGGAGAAACCGGGGGTGGGAATGGAAAATGGTGCAGCTGCCGTCGAAAACAGTTTGGCGGCTCCTTAAAGACGTAAACTCAGAGTTACCATATGACCCAGCAATCCTAGGCAGATGCCTCGAAGACCTCGAAACAGGGACTCAGAGAGACGCTTGTCCACACACGTTCACAGCGACACTCTTCCCAGGAGCCCCTAGGTGCGAACAACCCCAATGTCCATCACCTGATGAATGCATAAGCAAAATGAGAAGATCACTGAGCCATGAATAGGAATGAAGGGATGAGCCATGCTACAACTGAAACCTTGAAACAGTCTTCTAAGCGCAGAAAGCCATACACACCAAAGACTTCGTTGTGCATGATTTCATTAAGACAAAAGGTCCAGAACAGGCAAATGGATAGATACCGAGCAAGCAGGCTTAGGGGTAGCCAGGGGTGGAGAGAGCAGGGGTGGAGATGGGGAGTGATTGTGAATGCGTGCAGGGTCTCTTTTCCAGCGATGACAATGGTCTGGAACTTCAGAAGGGCAATGGCTGCATACACTTGTGACTACACTAAGAAACCACTAAATGGCATACCTTAAAAAGATGAATTTATGTTTGTGGATTATATCTCAATTTTTTAAAAAAGGCTGAGTGGGCACTCCAGGGTCCTGTAGAGACCCATTGTCCAGTGCTCCCATAAGGCGAATGCGGACCCCTGCTTGTTGCCCATCTCAGGCTGTGTCGAGCGAACAGGACAGCGGGGGGCTGAATGGGTTGGGGCGGGGGCATGGAACAGGAGCCTTTTCAAAGTAGCTTGAGTAAAAGGGAAAATTTGCCAGAGAGATGTGGAATAGCTCATGCTACCCGAGGGGAGGCAGGGCCGGACTCTGGAGGAGTGAAAACAGGAAGGGAAAGCTGTCGGGACCCAGGGCTGGCAGGTCCCCTCCCAGCCTCCCTCGGAGCACTGCCCCCAGCTTCACCTCGGCTTACAGAAGAATCCTCATGACTGCCCTTCAAAGGTTCTATTTACCTCGAGAGCTCCGCACTGGCTAACATCTGACCCTGAGCATCTATATTCCAGTTCTAGGAGACACATCTGATTGGCTCAACCCAGCTTCTGGACTGATTCCCCCAGGGTCAAAAGTCCACCCACAGTCCCATCGGTCGGACCTCAGATGAGGCTGGGGGAAGCGGGCTGCTCCTTCTGTAGTCCCAGGCTGGTTTGGGCCGCCAAGCGGTGGGACAGGCAGGGCGGAAGAACCCTGAGCCGGGGACTCAGCCAAGCTGTGTCCTTTATCTCTGCTCCTCTGCGTGTCAGCTTTGTTCTCTCACTGCAAGCTGGTGCTTTCCATGTGGCTTCCAGCAGCTCCGGATCTACACGCCTTCGAGAAAGAAAGATGCTTCCAGTTTCAACATGATGAGTCCCAGAGAAGAACCCTGGTTAGCCCAGCTTAGGTCACGGAGAAGGTCAGGAGGTCAACAGAAACCCAGGGGATGAGCAGTCATCTGGCAAGGCGCTCCCTCAATACACATGTGAATGGGGTTGGGACGGTTTCCAAGAAGAGGGAGGGAAGTCAGAACTACAGGTGTCTTCTAGAGGCTGCGGACAGGATAGGACCCCTGCCCTATCTGATCGATATGTGAGGGTGTCCTGGACGGAGGCAGGAGTTCGGGAATATTTCCGTGGCTGAAGAGTTACCATCTGGTGCCTTCGAAGTTGCAGGGTTACCAGAACCAAAGATGAATAACCCTCTCAACAGACCCTGATGACCGGGGGAGCACTGAGCGAAGCTCTCGCCACTACGGCTCCGTAATAGACACATCTGTGAAGAACCTGGCGTGCGCCGGGTGCTTTCGCTTTCCCAGAGCGCCTCCCCAAGGGAGTTCTTTCCCTGTTTTTCAGATAAGACAAACTGAGGCTCTGAGGGGCAAAGTCACTCATCCCAGTGAGGCAGGATTCCCTGGAGGATTTCCAACTCCAGCCTGGATTCTTCCCGTCGTGGTGTACTGCTTTGCTCAATGCGGACCCCTGGGTGAGGAGAGGTCAGGGCTGGGGCTGGGTGTGGGGCCTTGCTGCATGTGGCCAGACAGGAGCAGCCTAGACCTCAGGACTCTAGCCACAGGGCATGTGGCCATCGCCGGGCACCTCAGAGCTCCCGCGGGAGCTGCTGGGGTGGGAGGCAGGCAGAGTGTTTGTGCGTCTGGGAGGTCACATGCTCCAAGTAAACACATCCATGAGGGAACCGGGACTCCTCCCTGTGACTGAGACCGTTGGATTGGCTTCTGAGCCGTAAACTGTCGCTGACCTGGAGACTGGCTGATCCTTCTGGAGAAGAAGCCCATCTGAATCTCCACCATCTCCAAGATGCCTGCCCGAGATGTCGGGGCCTTTCTGTGGCCATCACGTGGGAGATGACAGGCTTCTCGGTGGTCAGCGTGCTCCAGGGAAGTCTTGGGGGAAACGTAATCACTGTTTACACATCCCCATGGGACAGATTTAGGGCAGACGGAGAAGATGTGTCTTGGAAGCCCCAGAGAAGGCATAGGAAGATTCCAGCGTGACGTGATGAGAGACCTCCAGCGGTTAGAGATGTCTCCAGGACAAAGGTGGGCTGCTGGGTGGGGAGCAGGCTCCCTGACGTTGGAGGTATATGGGTTGAGATCGAATATCACATGGGAGGACAGACGGGGGCAGCGCGGATGCATTATACTAGGTGACGCTCATAGCCCTCTCCTGGCCCTCAGCTTGCAGGATTCTGTAGTCCCTCTCTTGGAAGCTTTGTTTCCATTCAGTTCCTTTTGTCCTAGAGAATACTTATGTGATGAACTTTGCCGTTTGCTTCCCAAGATCCTCCCTGCCCTCCTAGCATTCCAGAACAGCTGCCATTCGGTTCTGGTGGGACTGACCCCACCCCAGCCCTGGGGGGAGGCCCGGGTTCATCTCAGCGAAGGAGCATGACCCCACCTCTTGCCACAGTGATAGGTGGCTGGGTGGGCAGTCACTGAAGACAAAGGCGATCAGGACCGAGTATTCTCCTGGACACAGGTTCCGGTTGGCATGGGGGCATGGGACCTCAGCAGGACAAACCTCAGCAGACCCCAGGACTATGGGGCGCCAGGGGTGAGAAGGACTGCTCCCTCTCCGAGCGGGCCAGACGAGGAGGCACGCACTAGGGATAACAGAGATGCTCAGCGCCCTCCCCAAAGCCCCCATCCCGTTGCCAATTCCAGCTCTGGCTTTTTTGTTTTGTTTGATCTTAGGCTTTGTTTGGCTGCTGGAGCATACCGTGCCTGCTCCCGGCACAGGCCAGGTACCACAGGGCCACTGGGTGGGATAAGTGATATATGGTTCTACACCGTTCCCCAAAATTCCTCAGTGGCCTTGCACTCCAGTCCTCTAATGGTCTAGATAACCCTTCGTGGGCTATTTCCCTTCCCAAGTCAGTTTGCTATTTTCCTGCTCGTGTTTCCTGGGATCACGTCCCAGATAACTACTTAATCTTACATCCTCGGCTCAGGATCTGGGGGAAACTTAGCCTCAAGTACCTGGAGCAGCCATCCTGAAGCCTCGTGAGAGCTCGTGTAAGGATGAGACCAGGACCACAGGAGAAGGTGGGGCAGGAGAACAAGGCGAAGTGGGTCCCCGGGGACATCGAAGAGCTGCGGGACCCTTGCTTGAAGTCTGTCTTTCCTCTAGACGTTCCATTCCTGTGAACCACATGTTTTCTTTCTAGTTTAGGCCAGCTCAAACTGGGGCTTCTATTGCTTCTACCCAAAAGCATCGTGAGTGATTTAATTCATGACACAGAGAGCCCCCAAGCATGGCCTTGGAGGTTGGGGTGGCAGACAGTGAATGTTGGGTGAGACAGGGAAAGAGCGTGGCGTGGCGGTCAAAATCACATGGCCCTCTCAGCCTGGCTGCCTCGCAGAGCCGCTCACTTGGCCTCTCCAAGGCTCGCTTCTTTCTCTTCGAAACAGGACCGTGTTACCAGCTTTTCAGGATTATGGTGAGTTTTGAAAAAATAACACTTGAAAAGTAGCCAGCACATAGCAAATATTCAATACATGGTAATTGTCATTGATAATAGGAGAAGGAAGAGGAGGATGTCATCTTGCCCTTGAAGACTCCATGGTACAGATCAGAGTTGGGAGGGAAACAGGGATGGTCTGGTCCGACCAGAGAGGAGGCTGCCCCTCGGACTCACAGGAGGTGAGGAGAGTAGGGCTCCCCTGCAGAGCACTTGCTGAGCCCCAGGCACTATTCTGAGCCCCCTTCACTCGTTCACTCATTTCATCATCACGAAAACCCAAGAGACACACGCTATTATGACCATCACTTACCGGTCTACAGAGAAGGACACTGAGGCACAGAGAAGTTGAGTAACTTGCCCAAAGTCTCACAGCAAGCACACTGGCAGAGTCAGATTGACACGCAAGCACCCCCTGCTTCTAACCTCTGTGCTCCCCTGACTGCAGCCCCAAGATAAGGGCATCCGACAGATGTTGAATGGCTTCCATGACAGGACGGGGAGCGTGGGCTCTGTCCCACAGGCAGCTGGCCCAGGCCTGGCGACAGTGAGAACATTGCATAAGCCCCTGGTCACTGGTGGAATGGCTGTGGGGTCATCCTAGGAGCCAGATTTTCATCCCATCCTTCCCATGGGAACGAAACCTCCTGTGTATTTTCCAACAGTGAAACCAGAGAGCCGGGAAGCTGTTTTTAACCCCACTGAGAGATGAGCTAATGATGCAGGAGAAAACATGGACGTTAAGATAAACTCTAAGAAAAACTCGCACGTGTTTGTGAGACCCTAAACTGTGCTGTCGTAAGAGGCTGGGACACCTCTCTCTCCAAAGAAAGCAGACTTGAACTCGTCTTAAGACGGCTTGGGGGCTGAAGGAATACCACAAGGCCCTTCAAAAATGAACCCCAGGAGAGGAGATAGGCGTTTTTTCTAGTTTCAAGTCACACAGCTGTCTTGTCCCCCACCCCCACCCCAGCAGCTCGAAGACCTAAAAAAACTATAGCAAAGACATTTGAAAGCTAACAAATAAATACATAACAGTTCTCAGAAACAAGAAGACAATATGTAAGTGAACCAGAAACTTGGAGGAATCCTTCAGAAACCCAAACAGATGATGGGCCCGGATCTAGAAAGGACCAGCATGGCACAGAACACACACAGCTACTATGCCTGTGGCACGCCCAGGGCAAACCATTGCCACTTGGCTAGAGTAGGTAGGGCACCGTGGCCGGACATACAACTCGGGGAGTCCTTAGGCTACAATACAGACTGTAAGTGAGGATGCCAAGTAGAAGGACTCACCAGGGAGAAGGTATTATGGGTAGAGTGAAAAGAGATAAGGACAAGATTACTAGAGGATGGGCAAAGGGAGGTGATTCCATTCAATGACCAATCATTCAATTTCTGGACTATAACCGCTTCGGTCACTTCCCCAGAAGGCTTGCCGAAAGCCAGACACTGCTTGTAGGGGCGATGAGGATGGATGGGCCAAACAGAGAGTAGAAGATGTTTTGTGCCCGTGGGGCTCCTTCTCTGCTGCCCCACCTTGGTGTCATTTCTCCAGACACGTTCTTGCTCTGAGGCCTCCAGCTCAGAATGTCGAGCCACCCCCTCCCTTCCCCATAAGTGTGAGCCTTCAAAGCCCCAAGGCAGAGAGCACCAAGGGCAGGGAGCTAGGACTGAGGCCCTGGCTGGGACAGGCAGTGGGGACAGATATGGAGCAGAGGGTCGTCTCCCATAACTGCAGTGGTAGCAGCCGTGACTTGACAATCGTGGGCTCTACCTGCTCCACACCCAGGGAGGTCAAATCGCAGTCTTGGAGAGAGGGAAGGGGAACGCGGCTGGGTGCAGTTGCTGGGCTGAACACTGACATTCGCTTTCACTCCCTCCCACTAAAATGACAGTGAAAAGGGTCAAGAGAAGGTATAAACCCATGTAAGTAATGGGAGGAGAAGAGGGGTAAGCGACATCATATTCCAGGCCGGAAGCTGATGGAACAGGGGGAGCGGCTTCGCACAGCAGAGAAAGCTGAATCACACACGGGCAGGTGGAAAGCCACGAAGTGAGTGGGTTTACACTGCAGGACCCCCAGAGCCTTGAGAGCAGGGGGCATCCCTTTCCCCTGGAAGTGGGTGTGAAGGGGGGGCCAAAAAGAAGAATGATGGGTCACAAGTCTGTTGAATGACCCAGCTGATCTGAAAACGTGTGTCCACACGAAACCCTGCATGCCAACGTTTACAGCAGCTTGATTCGTAATTGCCCTGGACTGGAAGCAACCGAGATGCCCTTCAGCAGCTGACGGACAAACAAACCAACAAGCCAACAAACTCCTGTATCCACCTAATTGCATGCTCTTCAGTGATGAAACAAAATGGGCTATGAAACTGTGACAAGATGGCGGAAACGTCAACGCATATCGCTAAGGGAAAGAAACCAGTCTGAAAAGGCCACATACTGTGTGATTCCAAATAGATGGCATCTTGGAAAAGACACAACTCTAGAAGAAGTAAGGAGTTCAGTGATGCCAGGGAGCGGGCAGTGGGGAAGGGCTGAACAGGTAAAGCACGGGGAAGGGGTGAGGGTTTCTAGGGCTGCGAAACTACTTTGAAGGATACCGTAGTGGTGCGTTTGTCAAAACCCATGGAACTTATTTACACAGAGAATCAACCTTAATTTATGCCAGTTTAAAAGAATCATCCAGAAGGTTATCAGATTCCAGGACTGAATGCAGGATGGGACAGAACAATCTGACTGAATTACAAATATGTGAATGAACCTGACTGGAAGGGATGGGGCAAAGGCGCTGACCTAAGTCATTCTGGAAATGAAAGAAGATAAAGGCAAAAGGAGCTGTACGTAATCACCGTGCTACAGCTGTACTCGAAGCCCACCCCCCCCGGAAGTACAGGTGCACATTCTGACAATGCTTTGCATGGACTCAAGCACTTAGGTAAACTGAGGGAGACTGGCTTCTCACTGTCAGAGTAGAAGGTTACAAATAGGTAGGAAGAAGAGGCTAGAATAAATGCATATTTGGCTTAATATAGATACCGTATAGATGGCTACATATAGGAATATTTATAGGTATGTGTATGCACATGGCTTAATACACACACAGATATGTTTTTACTCTATCAGCTGAGCAAGCCTGGAAGCAACAACATCCCAACATCAGTGCGCACATGCGGGACCCAGATCTTGGTTTCTAACCCCACTCTCCAATAAGGCAGGACTCCTTGGAGAGATGGCTGATTCTAGAAGTGGGGCAGGAAATACACAGATGAGCCAGGGGCATCTTGTAGTGCCAAAAACTAAGAAAGTGCTCTCTTGTGCTCCCCCCCCCCACACACACACAACGCACACACAATGATGGGGACATGTCAAGGGACACAGGAGCCAAGTGAAAGTGTTCCTAACAGCCAGAGCTAGGACAATTTGAGCAACTAAATAAAGCAGTCTTGGAGTATAACTCAAAGTATAAAATAAAGGTCCATGAGTCCATACTGATATAAAAGAATAAACGAGAATAGTCCAATCTCCTGTACAGAAGAATTCCAAATAATCTATGCAGATCCTCTCCAAGAAAGTGGAACGTAACTCCCCGGTCCCTCAATATGGGTTGTGCGCAGTGACTTCCCCCCCGAAGATCACAGTATGGCGGTGGGGGAGGGTGGAAAGAGCCGCATTAGAATGGAGAAACCTGACAAACAGTACCTCAGCGAGGTAACCAAAGGGACCTCATCAGTGACAAGCCATGTTGATCTTACATACTCTTGATAGAATGTGATGAAAATAGCACCGGGCCTCTCTGTGGTCTTGCTCTCAAGAACACATAATTCCTGTCTGATCACTAGAGAAACTTCAGAAAAAATCCCAGTTGAAGGGCATTCTACAAAATCCCTGAGCAGTACTCCTCAAAACTGTCAAGATAATCCAAAACGAGGAAAGTCTGAGAACAGTTCTAGTCAAGAGGAAACTAAGGAGATATGACTGGACACAAATTTATTTTTTTTAATCCATGGAAACAATAAATGCAGATAAGTCTAGCTAGAACCCAGAACACTCGAAGAATCTACTGAACTAACAGATAAAGAAATATTTTCTGATAAGAGTATTTTGTTCAAGTTCACTCATTAGAAGTATGGACCAAGAGTAAAAAAAAAAAAACAAAAAACGGATCTTTGGATGAACATGACAAAAAAGTATAAATTTTAGTAATATCTTATCTTAGGATGACAGAGAAATAATTCCATCATATTTTTATGAAAAGGGAGTTACTAGAAATTAGTGTAAAGTACATATACTCTCATATCATCACTTCTGATTTTAAAATTGAAGTCCACAAGCGCCATAAAAAGATGTTAGATGCTATTCTTGTAGCATATGAAAACATTGGGCGAAAATGAAATTTTCTCTTCGGAATGAACTCAATATATTATGCCCCCCAAGACAATCTAAGAACAAGTTTAACCCCTGGATCCATTCTCTCCCTTGCTACACAGGTTGGAGACTCTCTGTTCTCCAGCTCAGAAGAAGACTGAGGCTTCATTTTCTGGACAGGATAAAATGAGGATATCCAGACAGGAAGACAGCAGGCACGGATGAGTGGGGAGTATTAAAAATGGGATTAAATGTAAGTTTACTTAGTAGGTGTTGGAGCCTCCAGTCTTCTTCCCCCACTCTAATCTCAAAGCACCAGCAGTGAGGCCTATAGGATCCAGGCACGGACTGTGTAGGCACTCCCTCACAAAATGTCTGGCCTGATGGCCTAGAGAGAAGCCCATAGTCACCAAACACCCTCTCAACACACACACACGCATACACACACACATACACACACGCACGCACACACACACAACACCCGGTCAGATCTGGGGGCCTTCCTCAGACAAGAAGACAGCCAAGAATCACCTATCTTTGAGGAAATCCTCTATAAGAGACAAATCAACTTGGAAGAAACAGAGGCTGTGTAGGGAGAAAATGTATGAAAAATGGTCACAAATAGCTTCAGAGAGATGAGACGGAGTATTGCATACATGAAGTGAAAAGAGGAACCATAAGAAAGAACATCCAGAAAACAAAAACGAACCCTTAGAAATTAAACACATAATAAGAACCAAAGTTCAATATGTAAAGAGAATGAAAAGACACACCAAAGACTAGAAGAAAACATTTGCAAAATACAGACGTGGTAATGGCTTGTATCTAAAATATACAATGAACTCTTAAAACTGAACAATAAGAAAACAAACAACCCAACTAAAAAAGAGGCAAACTATCTGAACAGATTCCTTCTCAAAGAAGATATACAGATGGCAAGTAAGCACATGAAAGTTTGCTCACATCATCTATCATTAGGAATTATAAATTAAAATAAAGAGATCCACTACACACTTACTAAAATGGGTAAAATCCAAAACACGAACAACACCAAATGCTGGTGAGCACGTGGAGTAACGGGAACTCTCATTCACTGCTGGTGGGAATGCCGAGTGGTACAGCCACTTCCGAATGCAGTCTGGAAGTTTCTTGCAAAGCTAACCATAGCCTATCATGCAATCCAGCTCCTTGGTGTTCACCTAAGTGAGTTGAAAACCTTTGTCCACACAAAAACCTGCCCGTGAACATAGCAACTGTATTGCCCCAAATAGAAGCAACCAAGATGTTCTTCAGTGGGTGAGTTCAAAAAGTATCAATACAAGCAAGTTATTTTGAAATATGGAAGCAAATACCAGCAGAATTGTTAAAAAGAGTTGGAAGTAGTTGCTTCTGAAGGAAAATAACTAGTGATGACTGAGTGAGAAACTAGTTTTTGTTGCAACAAAAGAACCATTTGCCTCTTTGACTATGTCCCTGGATAACTGTGATAAAAATAAAAACAACCAAAAAAAGAAAAATAGGAAAAGAACTGGAAAGGAGGGAAAGCTCACACATAGACTGAGCACCACTCTGGGCCAGCACTGTTCCCAACACGTCCTCATGCTTTTCCTCACTGATTCCCCCACCCCCAACCACCAGCACGCATCACCTCTCCCATGATGTAGGTGAGAACACAGAGGCCCAGAGACACCGAGACCCTGCCTGGGGAGCTGCTTAATCTGTCCGTCTCCCTCTTCCCACCCCTTTGGGCAGCTCTTACCAACACATTATTTTTCTTCTGAGTTAGTTCCTCTAAGGAGTAAAGGTCCAGTCCCTTCCCCAAAGCCTTCCTCCAGCCCCTGCTGACTTGGGGACATAACTCGGTCAGTGGTTTAATTCAATCCAGATGGCAGGCTCCACTTGGCTTTTAAAGTGTGCCCTTTGAGAGTGCTGAGATTTGCAGATAAACCTCGAGATGGGAGAGGAGAGCAAGAAAACAGGAGGGTGACAGCATATGAAGGTTGGGGGTGGGGCAGTCATTTAGGGATGACTTTGAACCTGGTGGAGAGCCTCCTGTACAGCTGTCAGGCCTGTGGCCAGGGTTTGGGCCTTGGGCCACCAGCCCAGAATCGTGGAGGCAGAGACTCACGTGCCCCACCCATTCACAATTCCCCAAACACTTTTGAATGCCCAGTGGCAGGCGTTGCACTGTTGGGTCAGACATAAACCTCTACCTTGAGGGAGTCACGGTCTAGCAAATGAGACAGTAAGATGGGCAGACCATTGGGCATCCAAATATTTACGATCCAGTGGGACCAGAAAGAAACATTAGAGCAGAGGCAGGGACAGTACAGGAGCAAAAGAGTCATAGTCTTGAAGGAATTGACATGGGGCTGCATTATGAAAAATGAACAGGCATATGCCAGGGAAAGAAGCTGGGAGGCCCACCCCAGGCAGAGAAAAGAGCAGGTGCAAAGGCACAGTGGCTTGGAAGGATGGTTAATCATAGAAACTGGGTGAGAAAGAACTCTAGGGTTGCTTGGAGCAGTCCCATATGGCCCAGAGGAGCCGATGTCATGAGACAGGGCCTCCATTCCTGCTCCTTCCTCTTGCTAGTGGTATGACCTAAGGAAAGTCACTGCTACTTTCAGGGCCGCAGTTTCTTCATCTGTTTAATGAAGAAGGTAGATTTGAATTTTTTAAAATAACCTGAAAATAATATATTACATTGTATTCTTAAAAAAAGAGAGAGAGAGAGAACCCAAGATACATTATATACATGTGTGGGATGAAAAACAAGTTTCTTGGTCCAATCCTCCCCACCTCTGACTTATGGTCCCAAGACAAGCTCTTTTAATCATTTATGTTTTTGTTTATTGAGGTCCTTAGTCTCTGAAACTCTGAATAAAATGTTTACGGATCTGTTTCTTGATTTACTGACTTTAGGTAGTCTATTGACTTCATAGTATGAAAAACAAGAATTTAGGTCACATAAACTCCCTCCTTTGTCTCTTCCTCCCTGCTCTATCTATCTATCTATCTATCTATCTATCTATCTATCTATCATCATCTAACTCTGTGTTCTATTGATTACATTTGAACATTTTTAAACAATATACTTATACTTCCATTGCTTGTTTTCTCAACTCTGTTCAATATCTCAACAACCTGCTTGAAAGCTAGGCTATTAACTCTTTCACTTTTTATTTCATTGTTCCCCCAACTTAAGTATTTCATTGACTATACATGTATTTTTATATTATCAAGATCATTAACACTGACGTTCTGTCTTTAATCATCACTAAGTTCCCATGTTTCGTTTACAAGTTATTTTAAAAATCCAAAACATGATGGATCACTAAATTCTACACCTGAAACCAATTTTTACCATGTATGTTAACTAACTAGAATTTAAATTAAAAAATTGAAATAATAAAATTTTTAAATAAAAATAAAAAACAGCATTTATATTCTTATGACTACATTAATATTATTTACTATGTAATCAATAGTATGCTATTATTACATTGCTTTTGTCGTTTCTCTTGTTTTTTTTTTTTCTTGGAGCTGAAAATTGCCTTTCATTTTTTCTTTGCGTTGTCTGATCTTGTCCTATCTCTAAGTTATTCCAGTGTCATAAGGATAATACAAAATCTATGGAATTTCTAGATTATAAGCTTCACCAGGCACACATTTTTATGTTTTGTTCACTGCTGTGTCTTCAGTCTGCTATCTTGAAACTGCAGTCAGAATAATTTTTATCTAACTCCCAAGAATTTAAAAACTCAGTTGTACTAAAACAACTTATTTTTTAAAATCTTGATTTTTTTTAAGTTTATGTCTTTAAGCAATCTTTACATCCAACATGCAGCTCAAACTCATGACCCCAAGAGATTGAGTCACATGCTTTTCTGACTGAGCCAGCCAGGTGCCCCAATAAATTTATTATTTTTGAAATTTTATTCATTTATTTTATTATTTTTTTAGTAGGGTCCACACCAAACGTGGGGCTCAAACTCACAACCCTGAGATCAGGGGTCGCATGCTCTATCAACTGAGCCAGCCAGGCTCCCCTTCAAAACAACTTATTAAATGTCAAGCACCATAAACATAAAATTATTTTCTTTATTTCTATTTAATTTTATTATTTTTATTCAAATGTAGTAATCTCTCCATCACCTCCCAGACTAATGATTATTCAACATCTGTGTGCAGTAATGAGAAGCTCACTTTCTATATTTGGGCATCTCTTATTCCGAGGACATCTTTCCTCTTTTAAGCTTAAAATTGCTCTTTGTAAGTTCTTGCCCGGAAGCCTAGCTCTTCTTTCTAGGGTCTCAGAGTGTCAGGCAGCTCGCTGCTTAGTGGGTCAGTCGTTTAGACATAAGATAGCTGCGTCACGATCTTCTTTGGGCTTACCTTTTATAAAGCGTGCCATAGCTCTTCCCTTCCTTCCAGTCACAGTGCAGGTCCCCATCCTTCACCACCTGACCATGCTGCCCAAAAGGCAGTGTCTACAACTGCCTGCAGAATCGAGGCCCATTTCAACACTCACAGTAAGCAGTAGGTGTGCAAATGGGTATGATTTTCTTAAATTTTCTTAAACTCTCAATCCTGGGAACAGCACGAAGCCCAAATATAGAGAACAATGGCAACACTATCTCTCTTTACTTTAAAATGTCGGGTCTTGATAGGACACAAAATACGTACTGAAAGCCCAGGACTGACGCTGCGTTCATATCGCAACCACAACTCAGCCCCAGCATGGAGCTATGTTCAAAGCAGGAGTTCATATTGGTTTGCGCCTGACTCCAGCCCAAAAATACAAGGGGGTGTATGGTTTTTCACTTGTTTATGCAGAATAGAAAAACTGAGGACAACATAGGTAATATTTCATAAAGTTAAATTTATTAATTTAAAGGACTTTACTTTATTGGGACCCTATTCCTCTTCCTTGTTTTGATATTAAAATAGAAATAAAGATCTTACAATTTGTATTTGATTATTTTATAAAAGGGTGAATGATTCCCATTTAAAAGCTCCAGGAACATTTTGGGAAAACTGAAGCGCAGATCAGATCACATTTTTTTAAATTAATTACTTATTTATTTATTTTGGGGAGGTCACTTGTGTGGGAGCCGGAAGGCAGGGCGGGGCAGAGGGAGAGGGAGAGAGAATCTTAAGCAGGCTCCCTGCTCAGCGCAGAGGCAACACAGGACTTGATCTCACGACACTGAGATTATGACCTGAGCCGAAGTCAAGAGTCTGATGCTTAACCAACTGAGCCACGCAGGTGCCCCAAGATCAGATAATATTTTGATGGGTTTCTTAGAAGTATTCAAAGTTGGGAATTTCATTTTGTCTTCTAAATTGGGAGTGTGGGGTAGGTTTGCTCATAGGCTGGTGAAATCCAAAATCTGGGAACCACAGGGCTAAATAAATGGGCTGGGAATGGAAGTCCACTTGGTGTCTGACTTCCGCTGCGATGACCTGAGGTCCCGGGCACAGGTGTTTACTCTGCTGCTCTGGAGGCGGCCCAGGGCAGCGGCAGTGAGCTGGGGGGCTGCATCGGGCAGCCTTGATTGAGGAAATGGTGCACTGGGAAGGGACACGGGCCAGCTTGCTGGCGCTTGGGCTATGGAACGGGCTGGACTTGTGCGGGCCTGGAATGAGCCTTGCTGTCTTTTCCTCTCTTGGAGCTGCCTGCAGGAGGGCCTGAGCCTGTGCTCCTCAAGGAGGAAGGGAAGGAAGAGCTTTTGTTATACGAGGACAAAGACGAGGACAAAGACGGGTAGAGCTGAGAATCCAGTAAGTGACAAAAGAGGAGATACAAAGGGGAGTGATTTGAGGCCAGAGTCCTCAGAAGTGCCAGGCCTGGTGGGGTAAGGAGATCTGGGAAGTGTCTAGGAGAGAGTTAGGGGGAGGTAGAGAAGTGGCAAAGTGCACGATGTCTGCAGGGACCATGGAAGGCAGAATCTGGTCAGGCCTGATGGTAGTTACGGCGACCTTTCTATACGTAAGGAGATGTCAAATACGGGACAGGGGGCTCCCTGTTGATTAATTTGGGGAATGCTACATTTAACAAGTCACACAGCCTTCTTTACCACAGGGCTTTTAACGTGGTGGTAGGACCTGTGAATCTGCGGGAAGCCAGTATTCTGCGTTCCCCCAGTTATGGACCCTTTACTCAGGAACTGCTCCGGAAAGTAGGCAGAAAGGCGTGAAAAAGCTAGACCGGCTAAGCTCATGGCAAGCCTGGAGGACGTTATCAGTCTTCCCTGTGTAGGAGAGGAATGTGGGCTGAGTACTAACCATGCAGATTCCCGGGCCCCATCTCCCCCATTCCGCCCCNCCCATCTCCCCCATTCCGCCCCCCCCCCCCCGCGGAACTCTGGAGCAGGGCCCAGGAATCTACGGGCCTAACAAGCTGGTGTCCGTGCAAGGGTTCTAGCGACCACACTTTGAGAACCAGCAGTACAGTTGAGACAGTATCAATGATCCAAAGGCCTGGAAACTACGGTTCAGACTGCAGTCCCAGTTTCAAGCCTCTGCTGGGGTAAAGGGCTGAGAGCTGAGAGCTCCTCCTCCCTCGGCTGTAAGGGATGGGGGTGGGGAGAGCGGAGCTGCCTACCCTGCTGTGGAGCGGGGGAGGTCCCAGCGAAGCCACTTGTCTTCCCCCTGGTGTCTGAGGTTAGGTACTGCAGGTCAGGCCTCGCGGACCCAGGGAGCAGGCCGACCAGCCGCTGCCCCCGGACGAGGCTCAGCTCAAACCTTGCTCCTTCAGGAAGCCTCTCCCAACCTCCTCCTCCCCTCTATGCTCCTGCCGCGCTCGTTCCTGAAACACACCGCCTCACTTTGCTACATCTCCCCTGATGTCTCTGAAACAGTCATTTTAGGGCTTACGCAAACACCGATAGCTGCCTCTCGTCAGGTGGGGAGCCTTAGGGATACGGTCTGACAGCTGAAGGTCTATGAATATTAATTAGAGTTACAAAGACAGCAACCAAGGAGCAAAGGCCAGGGATATCGCTGAAGGGAGAAGGGGGAGGGGAGGTAGAGACATCTCCCCTCCAATAGGACCCAATTTCAATAAAGTAGATCAATCAGGAGACAGCAGAAAGGCCCCCCCCCCACTGTCAGGCTCTTCTACATGACATTATGGAAAAGGCAAAATCATGGAGACAGAAATTAGCTCAGTGGTTATCAGGGAAGGTTCGGGGATGAACTGAAGATGGTAATCGCTTTGCAGTCAGGCTCGGAGGCCGGAGGAGGGAGAACCACACGGCAGAGCAGGGGTGGGTTAGAGAAGGTCCCAGAGCACACCCTACCTCCTGAGACCACGTGGCAGTACTGGGGAAAGATCAGCCTGTTCAGCGAGCGCACAGAACCCTCCCCACCCAGCCTGGGCCACTGACTAATGTCTTAGGGACGCAAGAGGCCCAGAAAGGACACTGCCAAGGATTCCGCGAACGGCGGATCACAGGATCTTGGGTAGGAAATGAGATCAACAGTCAGGGCCACTGACTTGATTAGAGCTTCCCATGGGCCGGGTATGGTGTGCCACGGGCTTTACAGGAATTATCTCATCTCCACAACAATCTTACGGAGCTGTTATGAGCCCCATGTAACAGAGGAGGGGACTGGGGCCCAGAGATGTTAGGTAATCCACACAAAGTAACACAGCTCATAAGACAGGATGAGATTTCAGTCCAGGCACCTCTGGCTTCAGAGCCCTGGGCCTTAACCAGCACTGCTCTTTATTGCCACACGGGCCATCTCTCACCGTCCCAATGGCAATGAGTCTCTTCCCCACCTTCTTGCAATGCACTCAAACTGCCTTGGTTTGCACACTTCTATGGGCAGGTACTCACTGTTTTCCCAGGAAGGTCGTGCTTCAATGAACTTAAAGTTGACTTCTGAATCAAGGCACCCACACTCAGTTACCCCTCTGGGCCCTGAGGTGGCCGTTAGTGCTGCCCAGCCAACATTGCCCCCTGCTTTTGGGCACTGGGGAGGATTGTACTTCCTGGCCTCCGGGAGTCAGGTGTTTCCACATGCCTTCTTGGGGACAAGGAAATGGGGACACTTTCTAGGCCAGTGTGCAGTTCACCTCCTTCTTATGCTGCAGTGTTTGGGGGACTCACGTCTGGAGGAAACCCCACTCGGCTTGGATCCCTGAGTGCCTAGGACGAGCAGAGCCCCCTCCTCATCTGTGCTGTGAGCAAGAAAGAAGGCTTGGCTGGGTAAGCCGCTGAGATTTGGGGGTTGTGCATTACCGCGGCAACACGAGCCTACCCGGGCTGAATGGGCCACAGAGCAAGTCAGCAACAATCCAGCCTCCCCACATCTTCTCTAAGCTACATTGCCCCAGTTTTTTCAGCCGAGCCTCCCATGACTTGGTTAGCTGATTTCTTCCCTGCTCTTCTCTTCCGGATACATTGCAATGTGAGAACTGGACACAACACTTGGCAAAGACTGTTGCCTCTTCCCTCTTCCTCAGTGCCCTACCCTAGGGATGCGGCCAATGACTTCACTAGGCCTTCACCAGGAAGGCAAGGCCAGCTCCACCCCTGGTTTCTAGTCTGACCTGCCTGGCCCTAATTCTTTGGGCCCTGGATAAAGAAAGGGCTCAGGATTTAGAATTAAACTGACCTGGGTTTTTATCTTGGCTTTGCTACTAACTTAACTGGGTCACTGCGGGCAAGTTACTTAATGTCTCTGAGGCTTTTTCTCAAATGAAGGATGTATCCATCCTATAATAAGACCCACATTGAGATAGTTGTCAGTATCAGGTAAAGTAGCCAGCCCCTCCCTGGGGTCCAGTGGCTCTATTTCTCTTCCTTTCCCCTCACTCCATCTCCTTCAGCTCCCAAGATGGGGAATGGGGAAGGCATTTCTGGAATGAGGCCCTGGGTGACTCCTGTATTGCTGTGCCCTAAGCTGAGTTTCAGGCCAGTCGGGGGGGCCCCTCCTGCCCTCCCTTGCATGTCGCAGCTGTCTGCTCCCCCACCCCCCATTCCAGCGGGCTGCCCCATGGGGCTGGGGAAGAGGGAAGTGGACTCCAGGCTGCAGATGTTCAGTGCTCAGAGAAGGCTGCTGAGCTAATCCCAGGGCTGCTGGCAAGGCTGGGCCAGAGCCTCAGAAGTAGGCTTCCAAGAGGCCCTCTCCTGCCTGCCGGCTGCCTGTGGCTCGGCTCGAATTTCCGAGGCCCCCAGCTCAGGAACAGCTGCGTGGCTGCCCCTCCCTGCCTCCCATCTCTCTCCTCTCTTCCCCCCATGTGAGTCAAATGGACAGTGGAGCAGTGCTAGCCGGGGGTCTGGACGGAATCCAGACGTCTCCCAGCCACTCAAACCAGTTCTCTGAAGCCTCAAGGAGCTCAGAGCTGTGGGGTCTCTCGGGCCTTTCAACTTGGAGACACGTTTCCCCGCTGCTCTTCTTTTGGCAGAAAACCTCAGGTGCAGCTTTGATGCTTGCATTTCCGCCTGCCCTTCTGCTCCCTGGCTGGCTGCGCTTTTTGAGAAGCCTCTAAGGAGTGCGGTGGGGCAGAACTGGACCTGGGGTGGGGTTCAGCAGCGACCTCACCTACAAGCCTCCCCAGCCTCCTCCCCCCCCAGGTCTCCACCCGCCTCTTCTAACTGCCTCCGTTCCCACGTCCCCATCATCACCACCCCCAGCAGGGGTGTGCATGTGTGTGCACGTGCCCGTGGGTGTGTGCTCACGACCAGTTTCTGAATGCATGTTACAGGAAAAGCTTGTGTTATTTTATCCTCAACTCTCTTGCTTTTTCTCTTTGACACACACAGAAATAGACAAAAAGAGAGGGTGAGAATCTTGATTTGTTCACAGAAATAGGAAATGACAAAGCCAGGATGTGACCTCCGCTCTGATGCTCTGATGGCTTCTGCACCCATGTCCTTTCTCCAGCCAACCATGGTGCCTGGTAAAGACCAGTCAGCTGCCCGGGAGCATGTGGGGCAGCTCCGCAATTTACCCCCACTCGGATTGGGAGCCCCACCTGAGCCAGGGATGTATGTGCTTGTTAGCGGAACACACTTCAAGAGTGACACTGAGGAGAGCCTGATTTAGCTGGTGGGGAGATCCCCACCATCCCAGCATGCTGGCATGAAGCATGCAATAGGCTGGCAGGATCTGTCACCCTCAGGGACACCTGGGTGGCTCAGTTGGTTGAGCGTCTGCCTTCGTCTCAGGTCATGATCCTGGAGTACCAGGATCGAGCCCCGTGTCAGGCTCCCTGCTCAGGGGGGAGTCTGCTTCTCCCTTTCTCCCCCTGCTTGTGCTCTCTCTTTCTCTCTCCTTCAAATAAATAAATACAATCTTAAAAAAAAAAAAAAACCAAAAACAAACTTCAGCTGGGTCCCCGGGCTCCACCACAGGACTGCTCCTTTTCAGGTTGGGAATGATTCCAGGTGAACATAAGGGTACTTTTCATGAGTGATCTTAAAATACAAGCCAGCGTCCGCTGAAGAAACCAGGTTTGAGCCAAGGCAGAAGGAGCACCTGCCCTCCTAGGTCTGTTGAAGGATGGCATGGAGGGGTGTACCAGGTGTCTCCTATGATGTGCCCAAGGGTAATTTGGTGCTACACAGTCCCTGTCTGTGATTACGAACTAAGCCCAAGCATGAACAGTGGTCCCTTACTCACGGGAACTTGCCTCAATGGTGAGACTCCAGGACTGGAGAGAATTCTGCAGAGAAACTGGCGACCCGGGGCTTCCAGGGGTCTTGGTCTCACTTCAAGGTCCTTGGACTTCCCTATTGCTCCTCCCCATCTAGGATTTCAGTGTGGGGCAATGCAGGAGTTCTGGACAGAGAATGGGATCCAGGCTCCAACGTGGCTCTGCTAGGAGACCCCAGGCAGGTCACTTATGCTCCGCGTGGGCCGCACCTTCCCCAATGTCAGATGAGGCTGTTGGACAAGTAATCTTGCTGAGACTCTGGGGGCCCTTGGGGACTCCATCTGAAATGGAGAGGACTCCAAACCCTGGCCCGGGGGCAGCACCGACTCTAAGATGGTTGTATCTTCCCTGAGGGCCCTGGACGATTCTGCCCACTACTGGTGGTTGCTTCTGGTTCGGGGCTGGCTTCTAGATCTGCTTCCAGAGATGGTATCATCACCTCATTCTCCAGGTAAGGAAGGCACCTCTGTTGCCTGTGGGGCCTTCCCTGACCCATACCCTTTCCAATACCTCCATCCTCCCTCTGTCCCTCTGTTGGGAAGCTCCCATGTCCTTTCCCTGTCCTACCAGGCCTGCCCTTTTGCAGAGCCTCAGGCTCAGGTCCTCGCAGGACCCCCCATAACCAACCAGGTGTCCCTATTCCCTGAAGAATTGCCCCCTGCCCTTTCCCTCTGTTTCAAAAGTCTATGTTTTGGCGTGAAATAGTCAGGGGCCCGATTGCCCTTCAACACCAGCTGGGTGACCTTGGACAGGTCACCTCAACTCTCTGAGCCTCAGCTTTGATATTTTGAAGGAGGGGCTACAATAGTAACGGTGACTGCAGCAGCGACCTTGTGTTGGGTGCTTGATCATGAGCCAGGCTAAAAATCAAGTCCTTACATACAACTCAACACCAAAGGAAAAAAAAAAAAACAAACAATCTGATGAAAAAATGAGCAGAGGACCTGCATAGACATTTCTCCAAAGAAGACATCCAGATGGCCAACAGGCACATGAAAGGATGCGCAACATCACTCATCATCAGGGAAATGCGAACCAAAACCACCATGAGATGTCACGGCACACCTGTCAGAATGGCTAGAACCCAAACGACAAGAAACAGCAAGTGGTGGCAAGCACGTGGAGAAAAAGGAACCCTCATGCACAGTCGGTGGGGATGCAAACTGGTGCAGCCACTTTGGAAAGCAGTATGGAGGTTCCTCCAATAATTACAAATAAAAAAATTAAAAATACAAATACTATATGATCCACTACTGGGTATTTACCCAACGAATATGAAAATACTAATTTAAAAAGATATATGCTCCCCTATATTTTTTTGCAATATTATTTACAAGAGCCAAGACATGGAAGCAACGCAAGTATCCATCCATAGGAGAATGGATAAAGAAGATGTGGTATATATACACAAAGGAATATTTCTCAGCCATAAAAAATAATGAAATCTTGCCACTTGCAACATCAGGGATGGATCTAGAAGGTATTAGCCTAAGTGGAGCAAGTCAGAGGGGACCAGCATTAGAAGCCAAAAGTCCTGTCATCATCACTCAACCCTTGGGGTGAGCAAAGCCCCAACTAGAGTCGTCCCCATAAAGTGCCATGGGGACTGTGAGTGTGAACGGGCCCATCAGGCACCGTCCTGCCCAGGCAGCATTATGACGGCCACGGTGGCTTGCTGGGGCAGCTGCTGGGCAGTGGGTCTGGAAGAGCCTGCCTTACTTTGGCCTTTATTCAGATCCTATGGCCCATGGCTGAGGGAGAAGAGGATGGGAAGAGAAGGGAAAGTGGGAGGGAGGAAAAGGATGAGAATGAGCTCCCGCAGAAGCCTCTAAAGCTTGTGGCCGGTGAGTGGAGTCCATGGTCTACAAAGCCTCATTGTGCCTGAGTCTCACCAGAGCCCTCCTGAACACCATCAACTGGACAGGGCTTGGGCTGTCCAGGTGGGGAAACCGAGTCCCAGGAAGCAGCAGTGGCTTGCCCAATCAGTAGCGATGCCAGGGATTGAACTTGGATCTTCTGATTCCCAGTCTGGGCTTGCTCTGCCTTCTAGACATCAGTGCGGGGCCTGGGTGCAGGCTTGCAGAGGCTGTCCTGCCTCCCCTGTAGGCCTGTTCCACAGCTGGGGAAGGAAATGAGCCGGTCAGCCTCCTTCCATACAACGGGCAGGGGAAAGAAGAGCCAGTGCTGGAGCTGGGGTCCTGGTTCCAGCTGTCCCCCACTGCTCCCACAAGCCTCTTCTGCCCTTGCAGCCTCCCTCTCCCTCTGCAAAATGGAAGACTTGAGTTCCGTGGCAGGTGGTTCCAGGGCCAAATGAGACCATACCTGGGAAAGGGGTTGCAGGCTATAAAGCCCTGGCCCGAGGGAAGATGAGCTCGCTAAATCCTCTGGCTCATCGCGGCCCCAGGGAAGGCGAAGTTGGGCTGTCCTGTCCTGCTAGAGGAGGGACTGGACCCAGTGTGTATTTACCTCGCCCTGCTCTGGGGTCAGCTTCAGGCTTTGTTGGCCAGGAACACAGTTGAACCAAACCCTGGCCCCCAGCCCTGGGAAAGTGCTGCACACAATGTGCTTTCATCTGCCCACCTCCCCAGACACGGGCTATATTAAGTGCATCCCAGGCGGTAGTTCCGTCCCTATAAACTGAACGCACTCTTCCTCCCGCCCCCTCCCACCTGCAGCTGTGCCTTCCTTCCATCAGGCCCAATGGCTACAGAGTTGACAGGCACCCCAATCACAGCCCCAGGGGCTGCCCTCTGGGCCTTGGCTGTCCCTGGGTGGTAAGTGAGTGGGGGGACAGCATGGGGAGGGGAAATGCCCCCATACTGTCACCACAGGCTGAAACCCAGGTGGCATGTCGGACGGGGCAAAGTACCCCCCCACAACCGGCCTTCCCCACTTGTTTCCACACATACTTTTCCAGCCCCTTCTAAATGCTGTGCCCTCTCCTCCAGGCTTGTGAAAGATTAAATGGATCCCTGCCCTCACGGAGCTTACATTCCCACCAGAGGCACAAAGAGAGGACCTCCTGGGTAAAGTAAGCAATGCTACAAGGTGGCTAGTACTTCTTTGAAAACAGAGAAGGAAGAGACCTCGAGAAGGGGTCAGGATGCCAGTGGGGTGGCGGGGGACAGGGAGGCATTGCAGTTTGAAAGAGGGAGGTTTGGACAGGCTTCCCGGGGAGGATGGCAGCTGAGGCCACCAGACCTCCCCCGGCCCCAGGATTTAAGGTTTTAGATTGCTGGCATCTGGCATTAGTTTTGACTTTTTCAGGGGTGGGAGGATATAGAGTGGTTGACAGAGCTGTTCTGAGTCAGGCTCGGGGACAGCTCCTCCCTGTGCTGGGTAGGGGGGAGGCCCTTCTTGGGGTGGAAATCCCCCCTGGAGCTCAGGGCAGCTGGTGTGCCTAGGGCAGACCTGCGGTGGGGATCGGGCCAGAGTGAAATCCCCATGCGTGCCAAGCATTTGGGCCTTATTTAAAACGAAACCCCAGTCAACACACTGCAACAGGCCTTCGCGGGGCATGCTGACCTAGCTAGAGGGGGCCCTGCAGCGCCTGGGGTCCATGAGCCATGACGCATGTCCTGCTAGAGGCGGGGGTGTTTGTCCCAGACCTGCATACGCTCACACACACTCACACACACTCCACCGCACACACTCATACATATTGCTCATCACACATCTACCCGCACAACAAGAACATACCCGCCACACACACACACACACACACACACACGCACACGCACACACTCCTACTACATCACCAGGCGCAGAAGGACCCACCGCACACACTCACACAGACGGATCCTCACACGGCACAGACCCACGACACATGCACACCCCATACACACATACACAATATGCCACAGACCCGTCACACACGGGCACACAGACACACAACTTCTATCCACCCACTACCGCACACACGCACACATGCCACGCGCCCCCACACTTTGTCCCACGTAAGGAGCATGCCTAAAGCAGCTGCACAAGCTCTCCTGTCTCTGCCACTTACGTGGTTCAGTGAGCTCTGACTTCCTGACCCGGGCCCTACAACGTATCCATCTGACAACCACTAAGATTGATGATTGATTGACTGATTTGAGAACGAGAGAGAGTGAGAGGAGGGGCAGAGAGAGAATCTCAAGCAGACTCCCCACTGAGCGGGGAGCCCGATGATGCAACTTGGGGCCCGATCTCAAGACCCTGAGATCATGACCTGAGCGGAAACCAAGACTCGGGGGCTTCACCGACTGAGCCACCCAGGCGCCCCCTTCCTGACAACCACTTCACCTCTGTTCTAAGGCAACCCGGAGTGAGAAGGTCCGAATTTTCTATGCGTCGCTTCATAAAATGCCCACCAAGGAAGGGACTTTTTCTTTAATCACGTGGAGCTCTCTGGGACCAGGGGAAGGTCCTCTGGCATAAATATCGGAAGCCAGGTTTTACTCCAAGCCTGCTGGCTACCGGTTACATGTATGTCACTGGGTAAAGATACTTTACTCCTCTAACCTTAGTTTCTTCATGTACAAAATGGGAATGAAAACTGCATTTTCCAACTTCTCAGCTGGAGTGAAGCTCCATGTGAAATGGCTTTGCAACTTGAAGCAATACCAATACGAAACAGGGTTACCAGTAACTTCGATGAATTTTATAGGCTTTGTTGCCTAACCAGGCAGGAAGCTCGGGTGGGTGGGTGGAGAGCATGTCTTCTCGCCCTTTGTCTCCCCAGCTGCTTCCAGGGGGAGGCTTAATGGAGTCACATGGAAATTGAGATGGTCCTCCATCAAAGGCCATCTCTTCTAATTCCAGGACCCAGCAGGGAGTGCTTCTTGCCAGCAGCCGTTCTCCCGTGGGCTGTCCGGGACCAAGAAGTCGGGGTTGGGGGGAAGAGCAAAACAGGGCAGAACACCTAGCTGGGGAGGAGAGACAGAGAGCTACAGCACCACCAAGGCTAGTCAGCCTACCCTGCCCAGGGCTGACACCAGCCCACTCTGCAGAAAGCACTGGAAGGACGCCTGTGCTGCAAGAGAGCTTCTCTGTGCGAGGTTATAGCGCTCTGAGCAGTCTCAGGGCAGGAGTCCTAAGCAGAAAGGTGGCAACGTCCCTGGGGCACACTGTAAAAACATTCTGTAGGCTCTTAAAGCTTCCTGGAAAACGGGGACTCTGTCCTTCTCAAAATCCACAAAAGGCTGTAATAGTTTGGGTGGGGGCCCCAGGTTTGTAACTCTGACCCACTGCTACTTTGTTTGGGTCTCTCTCATTGGACAATCTTAATGGCACTTTCTGGAGCTGAGGCAGCGGCCCTGTGGCTTTGGGCACCAGGCTCATTCATTCTAATTTCTCTGCCCTGTTGGGGTTCTGCCCTCATCTGAGGTGCCTGCATTCCAGCCCAGGAGATCATGGGGCAGCCTGTAGTCTCTACCTCAAAGGGCAGGGGAAAAAGCCCTTCCTCTCTTTGTCACCCCTCCCCCCACTTCTTTCTTCCCCTTTCCGCTCCGCACTTGGGGAGGCTCACCCCTGTAGACCGAGTCCTCCTGGCTCCTGTGCCTCTGATTACCAAAGGGAGGCACAGGGGGCTTCTGGAAAGCAGGGGAGCGAGCCCCGTGGTTATTCCTCCCTGGCTCCCCTCCCTCCTCACCGGCATGTCTCCATTGCCAGGTGTGTGACCTCCATGATGACAGTTCCCTCAGGAGACACCTCTTCCATGGCCGTGGCTCTCAAGGGGTCGAGAACACAGTTTCCTCTTCTAATTCCAGCAGCCTGGGGTGGTAAGAGCTTCCCACTGTGGCTAGTCTACAGAGCCTCTCCGTTTCCTGCCTCTTCCCCTTACCTGCCCGTATCTCTGTCAGCAATCTATTATAGTGTCATCATGGGTGTCACCTGACTGTTTCCTGTGGAGACCCCAACCCATACAGCCCATAAACATCTGGACCAGATGGAATATTCTTGACTCTTGGTGTCTAAGCTCTGGGTCATCATCAACAACCGTTCTCCCTCATCTCTCCTTGCAGATTCTGCTTTGCCTACAGTATTTCTTTCTAGATGTGCCATGTGTCGCTCCAAGCATTTGTCTGAATACCTTCCATTAAATAAAAAATGGCTATTGGGGCACCTGGGTGGCGCAGTCATTTGGTTTCAGCTCAGATCGTGAGACCCAGCCCTGCACTGGCTCAGTACAGAGTCTGCTTGAGATTCTCTCTCCCTCTCCCTTTGCCCCTCCCACTCATGCATTGCTCTCTCTCGCTCTCTCTCATATAAATAAACAAATCTTTTTTTAAAAAATGATTTTTTTAAAAGCCTGAATGAATTGGCTGAGAACCCGAAGGGATGAGACTGCCTCTCTCAGCCTCAATCAAAAACTTGGGGACCCCAGGGTCAGCTGTCAACATCCCTCCTTATGCAGCAATCATGTGAGCAGCCTCTGTCTAGCAGATGGCCAGCCAAGTTCTGCTTGCGTACTTCCAGAGATGAGGACCTCACTACTTCTTGAAGCAGTCCGTTCTATTTACAAGCAACTTGCTCTAATAACAAGCTAGAATCAAAATCTGTCTCCCTCTAATTTCTGCCCACAGGACACAGTTGTGACCGTCATACAAGTCTGCTCCTTCTTCCACACAGCAGCCCTTCAGAGACTTAAGTGACTGTGTCCTCCTGAATCTTCTTTTCTCCAGGCATTTTGTGTCTAATACAGCCTCCATGTGGACCTTGATCTTGAGTAACATCACAATTCACAAGGCTTTTGTTCAGTAAGTCCCACATCTGACCAGCGAAGGCTGCATCCTCCCTTGTTACTCCTAGATGGAACAAAACATACTCCATGGCCAGCAAACCATGGCAGATTCCCTTCCTTTGAAGGCCAGCTCTGAACATTTCCATCACCCATCTCTATCCTCAATGTCAGCCAAATTCCAAGGCACTCTCCCATAATCTTGGACACACAGTAGGTGCTCGAGAAATATTGGTTCCCTTTCACCTTACATGGTGATCTCCATACCTTCATGTTATCATTAATCCGATCGAGAAATAATATGTTTTCAGCACATACTACTTCTGGAAGACACAAAGTTTTTTAAAAATATATTAAGGCTTCACCAAAAGAAAAAAATTATAAAGACATGTTCCCCACCAACAAGGAGCTTAAAATAAATATCAATAAGCAAATGAAGAATGAGAAGACATTGTAATAAGTGTTACATCGTCGCTCCTTCCAAATTTTTGAAAACTATTCTGTATAGTTAGTTTCCTGGAATATTTTAGAGTGAGGTGGTATTTCGGTCCTCTTAGGGGTAACCAAAAACAGAACATGCATTTGTATTTTTTTAAAGTATCCTTAGATTCTAGATATAATATATCCCGAAGCACACCATAATTATTTTTTCTAATTTGTACATTTAAAAAATGTCCTTGGAGTAAACAGTTTTTTCTTTATTGATTTATTATATCTTATAGGTACTTAGAAGTTTTCATCCCCAGAAGCTCATAGAATGACACTTTTAAAGTGTTGAAAGTAAAAAAAATCTGCCAACATAAAATTATACCCATTGAAATATACCTCAAAACTCGAAGTATGGGATAGTGGGAAAATTATAATGACATCATTTTTATTCTTTTTTTAAAGATTTGTTTATTTATTTATTTTAGAGAGAAACAGAGACCGTGTGCACACCTGGCAGTGGGGGTTGGCAGAGAAGGAGAGAGAATCTCAAGTTGACTCCTGGCTGAGCGAGGAGCCTGAAGCAGGGCTCAATCCCAAGACCCTGAGATCATGACCTGAGCCAAAATCAAGAGCCGGCCGCTTACCAGACTGAGCCACCCAGGCACCCCATGACATCATTTTTAAATCTCCCCTCAGCATCACATGTAAACAGAGCAACTAGACAGCAAAACCAAAAACTCGTGAACAACACAACAGAAATGCATGATAAAATTATAGCAAAAACAAACAAACAAAATTCTGACAAGACTGATCAAGGGAAGAGATAAAAATGACCAATGTTGGGAATAAAAAGAAGACATCATTTAAACCCTACAGATATTAAAAACATAATAAAAGGGGGCCTCTGGGTGGCACAGTCGGTTAAGTGTTGGGCTCTTGGTTTCTGCTCAGGTCGTGATCTCTGGGTCGTGAGATGGAGCCCGCTTGGGCTCCGCGCTCAGCACCACGGGATTTGCTAAAGTTTCTCTCTCCCTCTGCCCCTCCCCACGCTCGTTTGCTTGCTCTCTCTCTCTCTCAAAAATAAATATAATAAATCAAAAAAATAAAAATAAAAAATTAAAAGATCATAAGGAATATTACTAACAACTTTATATCAATAAACTTGACAACATAGGTGAAATGAACTTCCTTGAAAGCTACACATTATCAAATCCAAGTTGTCCTATATCTATTGAAGAAATCAAACCAAAGAGAATCTACAACTGAGTTATTTGAATGAATAAGAATATTTAGCAGGGTCATGGGATGCAAAATCAAAATATAAAAACAGCTTGCATTTCTATTCATCAGCTGCAGACAGGAAAGATACATTTTTAGAAAATACCATTCAGAGTTGAAATAAAAGATACAAGGTGCCTAAAAACAAATTTTTCAAAAAGATCTATAAGTGAAAAAAGTGTGAATCTTTAGGAAAGCTATTAAAGAAGACAAGAAGACACAGACCATAGTCATAGATAGTAATATTCAGTATCTTAAAGATGCCAATCCCTCCCCCAGCTGACTTACAATATTATGATTCGTAAAAATATCCCAACAGGTTGTCCTATGAAATCTGAACTATCTTAAATCTTATTTGGAAGAACCAAAAGCCAAGACACTCTTAAAAAACAAGATGGAAACATTACTTTACCAGGCATCTAGAATTAATAGAAAGCTATAGCAATTAACACAGTGTGGGTTTGTTACAAAGACGAATTAACAATGACACGAAATAAAGAGGCCAGACACAGACCTTCCTTTGTTCAGAAACCACATTCATGACCAGATTGCACTTGCAGATCTATGAGGAAGTGATGGACTAGTCAATAAATCACATCAGGACACATTCTTATCCATATGGGGGGAAAATGGAGTCAGATCTCTCCTCCACACCGAGGAGGGGGGAATCAATGTTAAGAAGTTGTAATAAATGTGAAAAAGCAAAAATGGAATCATGTTAGAACAGGGTGCCTTCATGACCTCAGTGTATACAGAGAATGATTTTTTTTTAAACTCGGAAAGTGAAATAAGTACAGGAAAATGTTGATAAGTATAACTACTGTATTTGTTTTCTATTGTTGCGAAACAAATTCAACAGAGCTTAAAACAGCCCCCATTTGTGGGCTCACAGATGAGCACCCCAGAAGCCCACACATGGCATGGCAGGTGGGCTCAGGGTCCTACGGGCTAAAATCAAGGTGTTGGCCGGGCTGCGATCTCATCTAGAACTCTGGGTCCTCTTCCAAGCTCGTGGGGTTGTGACAGTTTTAGCTCCTTGAAGTTGTAGGCCTGAGGTGCCTGGGTCCTCGTTGGCTGCCAGTCAGGATCTGTTCTCAGTTCCTAGAGACCACCTGCATCGCCACCGAGCCCCTCCATCCTCAAAGCCAGCAATGGTGTGTCAAATCTTTCATGCTTTGAATCTCTGACTTTTTCTGTTTCTGATCCCTAGAGTCAGGTTTGAAGGGACCATGTGACTTGGTCAGGCCTGACTGGTTCATCTCCTGCTTGATTAACTCATACTCAATGATTAGTTATCACAGTCATATCTGCAAAATTCCTTTTGCCATAGAATAGGACACAGTCACCAAGGATACCTCGATATTCACAGGTTTTGCCCATACTCTGGTACGGGTCATTACATCATGGTGGTCATCTTAGAATTCTGCCTACTATGACTACATTATCATTAATAACTTCCAGTCTTCAAAGGTATTTATAAGAAGGTGGAAAAGCAAGCTACAGAATGGATAAAAATGTACCACTATACATAGATGATAAAAGAGTTGTATCTCAAATATATTTCAAAACTCCTACAGATTAGGGGCGCCTGGGTGGCTCAGTCATTAAGCGTCTGCCTTCAGCTCAGGGCATGATCCCGGCGTTCTGGGATCGAGCCCCATCAGGCTCCTCCACTGGGAAGCCTGCTTCTTCCTCTCCCACTCCCCCTGCTTGTGTTCCCTCTCTCACTGGCTGTCTCTCTCTCTCTGTCAAATAAATAAATAAATAAAATCTTTAAAAAAAAAACACTACAGATTAATGGGAAAAAAAAAGAGACAAAACGAGAGAAAACCAAAGAAATAAACAGGCATCTCACAGAAGGAACACAAAACAGCAAATGTATGAAAACATGCTCATTATTAATTGGGGAAAAGTAAATGAAAACCCAGTAAAACACCATTTCACTTTCACCAAATTAGCAAAGCTGTAAAAAAATCTGACAGCATCAAGCCCTTGCAGTGAATTTGGAGTCATGGGAACTTGCACACACGTCTAATGTGAGTTTCCATCGGTGCAACCTCTGGGGATGATGAATTGTAATTATCTCTAAAGTTGAAAATGCACCTGGTCTATAACCCAACAATTCACCCCCTGGGTATATACTCGACAGAAATATACACGCATGGATGTCCAAGGCAGCCAACACCTGGAAATAATAGGAAACAATTCAAATGCCATCCCCAGTAGAATATATAAATAAATTATGATATATTCATATAATAGACGACTTGAGAGGCAACAATATGGTTCCCTTTCTTAAAATTGGTGGAGACTACACAGGCCTTGGTTCCATTCTTCCTTCAGAAGTCTTTCCAACTCCTCTGTCCCTTTCCCTGAGCAGAAAGAAGTCAGAGGAGGACAGGTGCTTAGAGATCCGGAGCCTGACCCACAGCGTCATAAACAAGGAGACAAGGGAAGAGGACACGTGTCAGGTTTTCCAAGGGCTTCTCTTGACCCCTCCTCCTTTCTGTCTCAGTACCTTTCAAGGTCCTCCCTCCAGTTGCTTGGAAACCATCCTAGTCCACGCACCCAGTAAGAAACCCCAAGTTCAGAGAGGTTGAAGGATGTGCACACGGGCACGGGGAGGTGGCTCTAGCTCTCTGCAATCTGTGCCCTCTTTAGGGACAGCATCCAAGGCTAATTCATATCTCTATTCAATAGCATCCTCAAAGATAGTCCCTTATAAACAGTAAGCGCTCAGCAAATGCCACCTTCTCCCTCCTGGGTCCTTTGCTCAGTTTACACAGGAGCTTTGCAAAACTCTTATTTTGATGCTGCTACACAGGAAATGACCAGCAGATGACAGCATTTACCTTTCCTGGCTCCTAGCTCTTCCCAGTTGCAAGCATAAAGGGAGAAAGTTGGCTTTTCCCTTCTGTTCTCCATACTGGGCTGTCAGTACTCCTGAGCGCCTACTGCTCCCGTTTGGAGCACTCATCTGTCTGCTCCTTTGCTGAGAAACACGCTCCACCCCTGCAGAAGCTCTGGTTGTAGACACTGAAGGAGGAGAGCACAGGGATATGCAGCAAGAGCATGAACCTTCTTACTCCCTACAGTCTTATGAAATACTGATTCCCCCCGCAGCGCTGGGATTCAGTGGGCAGAGAAGGCGGCTTATTTAAGGTTCCCATTTTCATTCGGGGAAACAGGCTCAGAGAGGTAGGGCAATGTGCTCAACGTCACATAGCAAGGTCAGATTTTCTGACTCCTAGTCCAGTGCACCCTGTGAGTTTTACCAAGTTCGTTCTCAGAGGCAAAACCTACCCTGAAGGCATTTTTCAGCCTATATATGCAGACAGGAGATCTGAAAGTTAAAACCCAATCCAAAATGCTTTTTGGTGAATAATAAAGGAACAGCATAGAAAAGGTGTGGGGGCTGAGGAGCAGACCTTACCATTTTCAGGGTGGGGGTGTGTGAAGGACTGTAAGGTCAGGGAAATGCTCCTGGAAAAAGAGGAGCTCTTACCCTTGAAAGCAGTCAAGATGTACAAAAGAAAAGGAGCAGCGGTGGAAATTGTAGATCAGGACGGCAAATATGTGGCCTGGGTCTGTTACTTCCTTTGTTCTTTCGCTGCCTCCAGCACCCCTGCCCATGGAAGACATCATTAATCCATTGTTGGACTCTTTTCCCCTGAGCTCAAGGCCTGCCCATAATTCATTTAAGCACAGGGCTCCGGGCATCCCCAACGAACCCATTGCAGATGGTGCGGCAGATGAAGGCTACTTGCCCCTCCCAACCCTGCTCTGGACCTCCCTGCTTGCTTGCTAACCTTTACCACTCACTTACTGGGGGCCAGGAGCTGTGCTGAGTCTTTTATACACACCTTCCATTTAGTCCACTTGACAACAAAATCTCAGTTTTACAAATAAGCAAAACTGAGGCACAGAGGTGCTGAAAACCTCTACACAGCAGAGCCGAGATGCACACCCCAGCATGCGTGTCTCCAAAGTCCATGCTCTGAACCTGCTAGAGAGTTGTAGAAGCCAGTATGGGAGAAGCGCTGTGGTTTAGGCCTTTGATGGGAAGATAGTAACAGGACTAATGGGGCTGGAGTGGACACTGAGTCCCAGAGAACGGAGGGCGTCAAAGATGCTTTGTTTGCTCATGCATTCCGTTGTCGTAGACTACTATGTGCCAGATACCTCTAGATGCTGGGAGTATAGCTGTTAACAAGAGAGACAAGACATCCCGCCCTCCATCGGGGGAGTCTAACAAATTAAGTCAGTCAACTGTACCATATGTCAGGTGCTATGGGGAAAAGTAAAGAGTGGAGAGAGCCATAAGGAGCTATGTGGGCTTTCATGGAGCTTGAGCAAAAATTTTTGCAGTGACTGAGGCAAATGGAGATAAAGCCCTAATGAGTCAGATCGTAACGCTCTCACGGCACACAGTGGTGGTGAGGCGTACGTATGGGGAGGAGAGAGCAGGGCCTGAGAGCAGTATGAGGAGCTCCAGAGGCCTTCCTCACTCTGCTGAAGGTGATGTGGCTGGGGGAAAGGCAGTCTTATCCAGAACACACGGGCTCCTGAGCCCCCCTCTGACTCAGGTAGATATGGGGTGGAGGCAGAGTTCCATGTGTGCATCATACCATATTTGAGCACCTAATGGAATCGATTCCATTCTTCAGGGGTCTCCGACCACTACCAATGCAGCCCTGCGGATGGGGTTGGATCAGGGTGGGAGATGAAATTTCAGCCTCTGGGCCCTTCCTCCCAGCACGGCCGTGAGTAGGAACTTACCATGCCATGAACAGTAGAAGGTACGGAAACTGGTGTTTGTCGACAAGTAGCTAGGTGTTCGGTTGGTGGAGGAAAACGACTATCCATGAGTCTGTTCAATAGGAACCCAGGAAGCCTGCTGTTCAGAGCACAGGTCTCTCCATGTGCCCAAGCTGACAGACAAATTACCTAGGCTTTGGGGGAAATAAATATGCAAAGAGAAAATGGGCTTGGGGAGCCTGGGTGGCTCAGTTGGTTAAGCATCCAACTCTTGATTTCCACCTGGTCATGATCTCAGGGTCCTGGGATTGAGCCCTGTGTTGGGCTCTGTGCTCAGCATGGAGTCTCCTTGTTCCTCTCCCTCTGCTCGTCCCTTGGCTCGCAGTCTCTCTCTCTCGCTCAAATAAATAATTTAATTTAATTTAATTTAAAAAAAGAAAATGGGCTTGCCCTGCTAGGAGGGTTCGGGTCTCCCTTGGGTGCATGAGCGATATGGAGGGGAGTGGAAAAGGTGGAAGAAATGTCACCCTCCGTAACTAGGACAGGGTTTTAGACAGTCTCATGGTCAGTTCTTTCACACCATCTTGCCCCACCTCCCCCACAGAGTTGAGTGACTTATGGAGGCTTTCTTCTGGCCCCCAGGGAACCATGAATCATGTTCTTCAGTTGGGGTCTGTGAACACTCTAGTAGTTCTCCCCTCCCCCGGCAGGGTGGATTAGTATACATATGTACACATGCATGGATATATGTATCCATACATGTGTGTGTCCAGCTTTCTTCAAATGCCCCTAAGGTGTCTATGCTAGTTATCAATTTAGTACTTTCAGCTCCAAATTCACCCACAAACAGCTGCTGTGTGCTAATGGACAGAATCCCCATAAGCGTTTGCCTTAACAGTGAGCACACTGGTACGCCCTCTCAGCAGAGCATGCTGGGAGAACTCCGCAGGAGGAAGGGGTTTCTGCTGCTGGTTTTGACAGGTGTAGGACATCCTGTGGTCCTGTGGTCCTCTGCCCCAGCTGTGTGTCCAGGAGGACCTCCAGAGACCTTACAGTCCTCTCCAGCCTGGTGATCGCCTTCCCACGCCCCTCCCAACACAGGCACTGTGTGCTCCTTGCCACCTGCCTACACTGCCATCTGACCCCTTCTACCTGCCCACAGACCCCACCACCAGGTTGTGACTCACCTGTGCTCTAGCAGATTGCTTCATCCTTGTCTACCAACTGAAGACCAACTGTGGCCAAGGCACTGCAAATTTCTCCACCATCCACAGGGCTGCCATGATACGTTCTCCAACAAGGTCTGATCCACAGACTTGAGAGGCGGCCCCCTTCTGAGGTTGTACCCCTTCCTTGAGTTCCCTTTCTCAGCTGTAGGGAGAGTTGCCCTAGAGGGGCTCTCTTTACATCCTATAGTTGCTCTTTTATCATAGTGTAATATTCTTTATAATAAACTCCCCTTGCTTAAACCCCTATGTGGTTTCTGTCTCGTGATCGGACCTAGACTGATACAGTACTTGGGGCTCCCCAAAGATCCACCATACCTAGTCCCAGGTAAAGCAAAAACAGAAACTCTCAGCTCATTGCTGAAAACAATGAATCTACGTGTCTATGTTACTACGCTATGTTAGAGGTGGAGATCAGTTCCCCTGCTACCAAAAGGTTGGCGGCTCTGGAGAATCTCTCTAAGGCACTTCCTCTTGCATGTTTATTTTTTTTTTTATTTTTTTTTAAAGATTTTATTTTTATTTATTCAACAGAGATAGAGACAGCCAGTGAGAGAGGGAACACAAGCAGGGGGAGTGGGAGAGGAAGAAGCAGGCTCATAGTGGAGGAGCCTGATGTGGGGGCTCGATCCCGTAACACCGGGATCACGCCCTGAGCCGAAGGCAGACGCGTAACCGCTGTGCCACCCAGGCGCCCCCCTCTTGCATGTTTAGCTTGAGTTCTATTCTCCCCTGGGCTGGCAGTAAAATAACAGGAAAGTAGACGTACCATTTATAAAGCACACACTTCATAGGAAGTGGTGTGTCAAGAGTTTTATGTATATTGTTAGTCCCATTTGCAGACGAGAAAAGCTAAGGACTAAAGAAGTTAGAAAGTTGCCCAACATTTCACAGCTGGCCCAGGAAGAGCTGGAATTTGAACCCCAGTATAGCCTATTCCAGAGCCCAAACTCTTTAACCACCACGATGAATTTCTTCATAGCAAACATCTATTGCTGTGTCAAGCTCTGTGCTCGATGATTCCCAGTAGTTATATAATGTGTCTCCATAACGACTGTGTTTGGCAAGCAGTGTTTTGGTTCCTGTCATACAGATCAAGAGACTAAGTTTCTTACCCAGGTCCACTCAGCTAGTGAGCATAGAGGCAGGATTTGAAATTGGCCCTCTGACTCCAGAGCTATACTTTTAACATCTACAGTGTACTGTTTCCCTGGCTCCCATAATGGAAGTGAATGTTGGAGGCAGAATGTATGTCGATCTGGAGACTGTGATGGGTAAAGCAATGGGAAACACATGGTACTTGACTATGGTGCCCATTCATTTCCAGCCATGCCATGTGTGATAAAAGATAGAAAGCTAGTGAGGGAGAAGGATAGAAGACTCCACAGGCCTCTCTCCCTGTGTCATCACCCTACTATACCTGTCCTAACCCCAACTCTATGTGAGAGGGATAATCAGCAGGCATTTCTATAAGGCTGGTTTAGAGAGACCTATGTTGGTCTCCGACCCTCCTCTACGGAGGGGGTCCCCTGACACTCAACGTGGTAGCACAGCCCCTAGA
Organism: Ailuropoda melanoleuca; assembly: GCF_002007445.2. Classification (NCBI taxonomy): domain Eukaryota; kingdom Metazoa; phylum Chordata; class Mammalia; order Carnivora; family Ursidae; genus Ailuropoda; species Ailuropoda melanoleuca. The sequence goes on from NC_048223.1 coordinate 82,253,304, forward strand.
GCACCTTGCCAACACCCCATGCTCTGATTCCACTTCACCAATGGCACCAACCTGAGTGATTAGTCCCCTTTGCATAGTCTCATTCTTCTTTGTCAGCTTAGCTCTAAGACCCTAGCAGCAGATAAGGAGGGGGGAATAGGACCTATTAGAACATCCGGAATATTTGCAGGTTGCTTTGAAAAAAAAAAACAAAAAAAGGGCAACTATTCCAGGCAGTGAGACCAAATAACACATTCGTTTCTACAAGTTGTCCTCTTGGAGAGGTCGCTGTGGACATAACAAGCATTGTGTTCAACGACATCACTGCAACAGACAAGGCGTCAATGTTCAAAGCCGTATTTTGCATAATGTCCCTCAGTATAGGTTGAAGGCCACCAACCAAAACGCAATCCACTAAAAGTCAATCTTTAAGAAGCCATGGGAGGCAGCCAAGCACACAGCTCTGCTGCCCTGGCTGAGTTGGTAATACATAGATTTCAGAACGTGTCTAGAGATTGAATAAAATATGTACTTCCGAGGTACTTGTCCACAAACGGCATTTCTTTTAGCCAAACTTTTTTTTTTAAAGATTTTATTTATTTATTTGACAGAGAGAGACACAGCCAGTGAGAGAGGAAACACAAGCAGGGTGAGTGGGAGAGGAAGAAGCAGGCTCCTAGTGGAGGAGCCTGATGTGGGGCTCCATCCCATTACGCCGGGATCACGCCCTGAGCCGAAGGCAGACGCTTGACCGCTGTGCCACCCAGGCGCCCCGAAACTTTTTTTTTTTTAAGATTTTATTTATTTATTTGACAAAGAGAGACACAGCCAGTGAGAGAGGAAACACAAGCAGGGTGAGTGGGAGAGGAAGAAGCAGGCTCCCAGCGGAGCAGGGAGCCCGATGCGGGGCTCAATCCCAGGCCCCTGGGATCAGGCCCTGGGCCAAAGGCAGACGCTTAATGACTGAGCCTCCCAGGCATCCCGTAGCCAAACTTTAAAAAAAAAAAAAAAGTACACTGTGGCTCTGAAGCTGAGCTTCGACTTGGAATGTTGGTACTTTCCGTTGCCATTTAAGAAATGAGCCACATGCCTTCGATTCAATCCTCTTTGGAAAACTCAGGCGCCACCAAGCACACGTTCCTAAAGCAAAGGCCAACACACATCCCTCCAAAGTGCGTCAAGGGAGTCCCTGCGGGCAGAGCCAAGCATTGCTTTAGGAGAAGCTCTGAGAGTTCTCTAAGAATGCCACAAGCGGGTAACTGGGGCCGCACAGTTCCATGTCCTACCCCGTGCGGCGGCAAAAAAAATCAGCCTGGAGAAACAGGAGAGCAGGTGCGTAACCACAGACCCCATTTGGCCACGCATCCGAATACCTGCAGCACATCTCAATTAGAGCACAGGCCCTGCTAGTTAAACTGGTTGTGAAAGGCACTCCAGAGCAACTAAACAAGGGAGCTTTCTGTTCATAACTGTTCTTCTATAAATCCCCGAAGGCTGGAGAACATCTCTTAAAATGATTGTTTTGGATCCAGAATTGGTAGTCCTCGTTTCTGGAGGTGATAAGATAGTAGTATCGATTGTCTATTAAGACCATGCTGACGGCCGCCAGGGTGGTGCCGTCAGTTAAGCTTCCGACTCTTGGTTTCAGCTCAGGTCCCCATCTCGGTGTCCTGGTATTGAGCCCCATGTCGGGCTCCGCCCACCTAAGCACAGAGTCTGCTTGAGATTCTCTCTCTCCCTCTCTTCTCTGCCCCTCCCACTCGTGCTCTCTCTAAAATAAATAAATAAATCTTAAAAAAAAAAAAGAGCATTCTGAGTCCATGATATCAAAATCAGGTGATATGCATCCCAGAGAACGCTTAGCTTTCTGTTTTCCAGTACAGGGCAGGGACGGCATGGTGATACCACATTCAATGACCCGCGTGGCACAGACACTCAGCCTTCAGAACCGACACTGGCTGGTGAGCTGCACTGAGTTCAGCAGGAAAACATACCTGGAGCCCATCCAAAAGTGGTCTCAAGTGATTAAAGATGGAGCTAAAAATTAAAGGAGCCATTTTGACATACTTTGTTTTATACACCTGGCAGTTACCAATAGCGCAGTCCACATCCTTCCCTACATATCATGTCAAAGGCTGGAAAAGGATCAGCAAAAGTCACAAACCATTTAATACAATTTTTGGCAGATTTTACCACCCGAGCCTATAAATTATAGCAGATGACCATGCTCCCAGCTTGTGAGCTGGGCAAGTAGGTCAGGCTTGCAATGTATGATGCAAAAGCCAAGCTTATGGAACTTGCTTACACGTGCTGGAGTGGGGTGACCGATTCATCCTGGTTGGCCAGAGACTCTCCAGTTTCAGTCATGAATGCCCTGTGTCCTGGGAAACCAGGATGGTAGGTCACTCTATCTGGAGGCCCTCCTCCCAGGGCGGTGATCTAACTTGGACATTCGCATTTTGGGATGAGGCACAAGACGGTGACTGGAAGCTCTGCGTGGCGGTGAGCTTGTGGACTGATGGTGTTCACTGCATGGTACTGACGGATGGCGTTCAAGCATCAGTCAGCTTTGCACTGAGAGAACCAGTAACCATCAGTCATTGGAGGACATTTGTCTGGTTGCTCATTTTCTCCACAGGTCAATCCTCCAGGTCCCTGCCTGTGAATTTTAAATCAAGTTGCTCACCTCCTGGGGACTAGGGTCCCATCATTCAATATGCAGGTTTTTGCTTAATCTTTGTGTAGCCCCATACCCTACCTCCTCCTCCCAAATTCATTGTGCCTCACGTATCCCATTCTACAGTCCCCACGGTTCAACTTATATGACAAACAAGTGTTCTTTCTCCACAGGTGGAAGGAACTTCAGCTGAAGGGGTGATTAGGGTTCCACCCGTGTCCCTGTTCCCACTTGCATCCTCATACTCTACCCGCCATCTGTAAGGCTAAGCCTTGCTGACTCGGGGGGTGGGTGGGAAGAACCAGCTGGCTTCTCCTTGACTTCTCTCTCTGGGGCACCCAAGTTAAAGCATCCTCTATTCTATCAAGTCAGTTACCACTCTTCCATCTGCCTTCTGTCTTCAAAACACATGGTGGGGGCGCCTGGTGCCTGGGTGGCTCAGTTGGTTGGGCATCCAACTCTTGATACCAGCTGAGGTCTTGATCTCAGAGTCGTGAGTCTGGGCTCCATGCTGTTTGTGGAATCTACTTAAATTAAAAAAAAAATGTTCACATTTTGCCCACCATTTCTTCTCTCTTGTTCCTTTTGCCTTTGCAAGTTTTCACCTACGCTGTTCCTCTATAGCCACGGTACTGGGATTTGGGGAGGGAAAGAAAATAAGCTTGTGCTTCCAATCAACAGTTTATTTTTTCAACACAGTCGGAAAAGGTGCTGGAGGGCCCCCTGTTCTAAGCACTGCCCCTTTTGTTGCTCGATCAGGGGAAGGTCAGGGGTGGGGGTACTGTGAGTTCTCAAGGCAACCGCTATGTACCAAGCAGGATGAAAGAATTTTGATTTTTTACAATTTACAGTACTTTACCAATGTATCTTAGGCGAATATCAGCCCTGAGTGTGTGTGTGTGTGTGTGTGTGTGTATTTCCAAAAAAGGGGCAAAAATAAGTCCAAATATTTCTGTAATCATTATTCATATAAACTAAACTCACCAATTAAAAGCAGATACTCGGATGGATTTTTTAAAATTTATTAAAAAAAATTGTGTCATTTCCAAGAGATGAACTAAAGAACAGTAATGCCTGAAAACAAGAGAGGAAAAACCTATAGCAGAAAAATACTATCTTAGATAGCAATACTAAGAGCAGGCACAATAATTTTTTAAGGAGAAAAGTGATAAAAGAAGTAAGTCACCAAAAGATAAACCAATTATGAACTTGTGTGACCCTAATAATTTGCTCTCAAAATTATAAGGCAAAATGAGATCAAATTACAGGGGGAAATTGGCAAAGTACAATAAAGGTAGAAAACGTTCAATCAACCCTCTCGGAAATCAACGGCTTGAACAGAAAAAAACCTGAGGTATAAACAATCTAAATAACTAGATTAGCACACTGGTTGGAGAAACACATAGAAAGAAGCTTGTGCATTCACAAAAACTGGGACATTCAAAAAGAAAGTCTATCGGGCCACAAAGAAGTCTCAACAAATTCCAAAAAGAGCACATTTTCTCATCTCTAAGCATTAAAATTAGAAATCTATGACAAGATGTTTTTTAAAAAGCCATGGAAACACACTTCTAAATAATCCCTGAATTAAGGATAAAATCCTAATGGAAAAAAACCCCAAAATATTTGTAACTGAGAGATAACAAAAGCATGGCATGTTAAAACTTGTGATATGTAGTTAAAGCAGGATGTAGAGGGAGATTTATAGCCTTGGATACATTTATCAGAGAACAACAACAGAGAGATTTGGAAAATAATTGATCCAAATGTTCACCCCTAGAAACCAGAAAAAGAACACCAGGGCAAATCCAAAGAAACAAGGAACAGAACTACAAAGATAAAAGCAGAAATGAAAGCAGTAAATAATTTTTTAAAAAGAATGAATGTGATTTCAAAAAGTTAGGGACGCCTGGGTGGCTCAGTCGGTTAAGCGTCTGCCTTCGGTTCAGGTCATGATCCCAGGGTCTTGGGATCGAGTCCTGCATAAGGCTCCTTGCTGAGCTGGGGAGCCCACTTCTCCCTCTGCCTGCCATTCCCCCTGCTTGTGCTCTCTCTTTCTCTCTCTGACAAATAAATAAAATCTTAAAAAAACAAAAATAAATTAAAAGCTGATTGCAAAGTCCGGCCAGTCTGATCAGAAGCAGCCTTTCTGGATCCCATCCTTTACACTTCCTTCTCATCATCGACCCCAAGGATCCTTTTTACAAACCTGTATTTTGTGGGGTATTTGTGATTTATTTGTTTCACCACTAGAGAAGAGCTGTGTTGAGAGCAAAAGTGTGTTCTTTCGTCCCTCCCTCTGTGGCACCCAGCACAGGGCCAGTCACATTGGCTGTACTCAAAACACTGTCTGGTCTGTGCTATGACTCAATATAAGAGAGATTATAAGGGTCCTGTGCTACTCAGAGCTGTGCAGCTGGCCGGTTTACAAGGCGCTCACCTTCACTTACCCGCGCTGATGTTTGCATCAGCCCCTAGCAGCGATGAAGCAGTGATTACTTTACAGGTTTCCACAGACCATGTCCAAGATTTTCTAAGCCAGAACACCGAGGATCAAAGAACGGATCACTTCCAAGGGACAGGAACCAAGTGTCTGCACACCAAACCTAGAGTCTTTTCCCAGACGCTAGTGTCCCCACCGAGTCGGAGCTCAATATAACGTTTGTTAAAAATAAATGGTTAAAAGTCACAGAAAGGTGAACACAAGAGTAGCTATTCACCGTCTTGGCCTTGCAGGGCCCAGGCCCCACCCAGGAAAAGGGTGTGCTACATGCAGAAGGAACTCCGCCCTTACTGATTTATTTCATTTTTTTTTCAAGATTTTTTGTTTTATTTATTTGACAGAGACAGCCAGCGAGAGAGGGAACACAAGCAGGGGGAGTGGGAGAGGAAGAAGCAGGCTCCCAGCAGAGGAGCCCGATGTGGGGCTCGATCCCAGAACTCCGGGATCACGCCCTGAGCTGAAGGCAGACGCTCAACGACTGCGCCACCCAGGAGCCCCTGATTTATTTTTTTAAAGGTGGTATTTAAGGAAGCAGTAGCTCATCTACAAAAAAGTGAGCCATTCAAAGCAGCTTGCCTTGGAGGCCGCCGGGAGCCGGGGCAAGCGCGGCGCAGGCGCAGGGTGTCCATGCAGAGGCTTGGGTGGGCGCCAGGTGGGGCCTTCCCCGACGAAGCCCCCAGCCCAAGGCGCGCCAGGAGACAGACGCTCCCTCGGAACGCCGCGGGCTCGGTGGGGGGTTCTCCCCGACGCCCCATCCTGTGTAGCCGCGGGCACGCCCACCGTGCTAATACCCAAGCCTGGAGGAGTCTCCTGTTGCCACCGACCCTCGGGAGTATTCTGCTGAGGGCGGGGGAGGGGCGTTTCCTCCGAGTCGCACTGGAGCCTTTGGCCGGAGTTTCACGCTCACCCGCCCACTCATCGCTAAAAAAATGCAGTTCAGCGCTTGCGGGGAGAGGGGTGTTGCACAGGCCGCGGAAAATGGGTTCCCGGAGTTCGTAGTCGGGCTGCGGCAGGCTGCCCGAGGACGCGGCTTCCGCACCGCAGCCGCAACCCTGCTCCGGCCGAGCCGAGGCCAGAGTCTTCCCTTTGGCCTACAGCGCCCGGTCCCTCCCGCTCTGTCCGCTCTGAAAATGGAAATAGGACCAGCAGCGCTGTTTTGTAATAGCCCCAAATCGACAGCAACCTAAATGTCCTTCCCTAAGGACCTAGGTGACAACGCACGTTTGCGCACCCCTTGGGTCCTTAGGAAGAACCAAGTAGACCAAGGGGCGCTTGCACGAGATGGACCGGACAAGATTCAGTGAGTAAAAAAGCATGTCGCAGAAAAATACTGCAACGCCGTTTTAAACAGTACACCTAGGAGAAGATATACACACATAGAGTGTTGCAGAAAGATCGGGAAGGGCACACCGAAAAGTGGGCTGCAAGAGTAAAGAGTGAATTTCAGTCTCTAAAAATGGCTTTTAAACTACCATATATTCATTTATTACCCGTGCGACCTTTTTTTCAAAAATAAACTTTAAGAATAGTTTTATATTTACAGAAAAAATGAGAAGTTAACACTTGGTTTCTTCTATTATTAGTATTTCCTGTTAACATGGTGCCTTAGCTGCAATGGACGAGCCAGTACTGATGTTTTATTATTAACTGACGTCCATACTTTACTTAGATTTCCTTAGTTTCTCCCTAATGTCCTTTTACCAGGATCCCATCCAGGATGCCACACTACATTATTTTCATATCTCCTTAGGCTTTTCTTGCCTGTATTCTTGGGAGGAAGACCGCGCGGGCACATCCTATCACTGCTGATTTATCTCTTGAAGTTGACCTTGATTACCGCGCTAAAGTAGTTTGTCGGGTTTCTCCACTATAAAGCTCCTCTCCCCACCCCCACCTCCATTTCCATACTGTTGCGTGACCTTTTTAATGTGGAAGGTGCTCTTTACCTGAAGGAGAGTCGCTAACAATGGTACACAGGGCTGGAGGGGGCTTGGGGAATGCCCTCCCCGAGAACGCGGCTCAGGGCGCGACCGACGGAGGAGGCGGGCGGAGCGAGGGCTCCTTGCCGACCTCCTGGCGCCGGCGGAATCCCCTCCTTTGCTCAAGAGAGCCAGAAGGCCAGCGATTTTGTCTCTCGCCCCAAGAGGCAGCCCTCGGCCCGTTAGCCCTCCCGGCAATCACCTGGGGGCGGGGCCGCCCTCCGGCCCCACCCCTCGTCCCGCCCCGCCCCCAGCGCGAGCGGCTCCTCCCCGGGGCGCGCTGGGCCCCGGCGAGTTTTCCGCCCCGCGGGCTCCTCCTCCGGCCCCGCCCTGACGGTTGCGGCGCCCGAGTGCCCGGAGTGCCCGGAGTGCCCCGAGTGCCCCGAGTGACGGAGTGGGACCGAGCTCCAAGCCGACCGAGGCGCCGCAGCCGGGACGCCCGCGGAGACAGCCGCCGCTGCCCGCGGCCCCGCTCGCCCCCCACCTGTGGCCAGTGGCCCGGTAAGTGAGGGCTGCCCGGCCCGCCAGAGGCACGAGGCGGGGCGGCGGCAAGGGACGGGGTGGCGGCCGAGCGCCGCGGCCAGGCCGGTGAGCTCCGGACCGCCCCGCGCCGGCTCCCGCCCCGGCCCTGCGGCTTCCTGGTTGCACGGCAAGGCGGTTGGGGGGATGGTGGTGTCGGGCTGTCCGGTTGGTCCTCGACGGGCGGCGTCGCCTGGCTGCCGGATTCGATCGGGCCGCGGGGGGCTGCCCTCCCTGTGGGATGGGCGGTGCACGGGCCGGCCCCTCTGTGGTCAGGGCCACGTGACTGTGCTGCGCGGCCGGGGTTTGGGGCTCAGCCGCTCCTGGGTGGGCGTGGGACGACTGGGTGAACTTGCGACCAGGTGAACCTGCGACCAGGAAGCGACTGGCTGGCACGGGGATGGCCAGTGGCCCGGGGCCCCTCTGACCCAAGGGAGTTCTCGAGAGTGTAAGTGCCCTTCCGGCTTGTGCTAAGGAGAGCTCATCGAGGAGGCTGGCTTCAGGAGGATGAAAATCCTGGGAGCTGCTGCTGTTGGAGATTATTTGTAAGGCCCTTGGAGAGAATGCGGAACCATCCCGGGCGATGTGTTCACCTGCGTGTTTAGCATGTTTACCCTCTCTGCCTTTCGCCTTGAGCGACAGTTTCAGGGAGGGATTGAACTTTTTCATCTCTCCCTAGGCTCTACCTAGCCGGTCGAAGGCTTAAAAAGGCAGAAACCCAGTTTATTGGTTTAAAGGACAGTTGCGAAGTTCCCCTTCCGAGAAGAGAAGTTAAGCTAGCCAGTTCCAGCCCAAGCAGGTTACAGTTGGCCCCTGGGGACAGTTCTCTCTGCTCCCCCCATCAGTGACCTTGGTTTGCTTTGGGTTTCCAAAGTAGCCAGCCACTCTGCTCTCTCTCCCGACCCCCGCTTTACTCCTGACTGCCCTCACCTGGCCTGGAGTGGTGCTGTGAGGGGTGAGCCTCTCCCCTGCTCCTACAACAGGAACAAAAGCTTGAGCGGAGGGCAGGGCTGAGTCCAGGAGCTGGACAGGCAGGGTGTGTCCTCTTGCTCACTCCTAAATGGCTGTCATTATGTGCCTTCATTCCTGCCTTGCTTCAGTCCATTGTTGGGGATTCCAGGAGGATTAACCGCGCTCCCTCCCTCAAGGCACTCTCCTGTGCTTCTAGGTGGTCCCTGACAGGGCAGACCAGGTGAGGTGCCAGGGAGATCTCTTGCCCTGGCATTGGGTGCTCAGTACCTCAGGGTCCTGCCTCCCTCCCTAGCTTTGGCTCTTAGTACTCTCTGTGCCTTGGTTTCCTCATCTTTAATGTGGGGGTAATAATACCTACTTCACAGGGGTATTGTGAGGGTTAAATGAGTTCATACTTTACAACCATACAGCCCAGGCACTGCCCTGAACTGGTGACTGTTAGACCATACCTGTGTTTTTTAGGTGGATGTCACCCACATGGGGTAAAGCTTATGGCAGAGCCTGGGACAGAAGTGCCATCAGTAATAATACAGTAATAATGTCTTTCTTTCATGCAGCTGGAGTCCAGTCACATTGAACTGCTCTCCTGCCAGTTCCTCAGTTTTAGTTCATGTTGTTCTGCCCTCCTGGAATGCCCTCCTTCCCCCATCTCTGCCCATGATTCCCCACCCTCCTGGGAGCCATCCAGGGGTCTGCTCCTAGCAGGAAGGGACAAGACATACTCTCAGCCCACGCAGCAGCCCTCCTCCTCCGCTCCTTTGGCATCTTCTCCATACTCGCCTTGCTTTATATTTGTATGTCCACGTGTCTTATCTCTGCCCTGTCCTTTGTCTTTGGAGGGCGGGGGAAGTTTTTTACTCATCTCCTGGTCTCACAGCACCCAGGATGGCCTTGCCTAATATATGTGCTCAGCAGAATTTCGTTCCATGAAAGAGGCGGGCCAGGGAAGTAGGGTTTGATCTTAGACCTTGAAGGCTGGGTTTGGGTAGGCAACAAAAGAGAGCCTGAGATGGAAATAGTCCAACTGAGTCGTGGTAGTAGGGGCTGGCTGAGAGGCCCTTTTGATTCCCTTATGGAGCCGGGGCAAGGGTGACAGATGGGGTCTGTCCTGGATTGCTGTACCTAGAAGGCCAAGATTGATAAGTGATGCCTTGCTCATGTGATTCTGGGGAGGATGGGTAGTTTGGAGTGACAGGAGTAAGAATCCAGCCAGAATAGGTTAGTGTGGGTTCTTGGGAATTCACTGCAGAACAGAGAGACAAAAAAGCCGGTGTAGGCAGGAGGTGACTGTAGAAAGGAAATCTGCACCGAGCGCTGGGGATCTGTGCAGAGGACCCAGCAACTTTCTGGAGCTCACCCTCCTTGCTCTTGGATTCACCTCCTCCTTTCCTCTCACCTTAAGCCGGAGGCAGCTCCTGGTGCTTGATCCCATGGGGGGCCCTCGGGGGCACTCGGGGAACAGTGTGTGCTGGTGTGCTTCACAGTCACAGCCAAGCAGGCAGACTCAGGTCTTTCTGGACTTTTCCCTATGGCACCTTCTGATGCCATTGTCCCGTGTTCCCCCGTCCCCCCCCCATGTATCAGGAATTTGAGTGATCCTGGATAGGAAAGCTATTAGGGGAAATGAAGAAACTGAAGTTTCTTTGTTGGGAATTTGCATTTTCAAAAGGAGTTGTTGAAATTCAGTGGAGCTTTCTAATAATGGCTGAAGCCACACCACACACCACAGTAGGCCCACCGACCCTGGCCCCAACACCCCCATGAAATCAAGGTCTGATGTCACCCGGTGGGTTGTATTTGGGAGGACCCTGACAGTTCGTAGGGCCTGAACAGTGACTCAAATACGCTGATGGGAGAAAGCAATGGGTGAGGACAACAACAGAGGAGTCAGGAGACAGAGTTCTCGTCCGTTTTGGGTCCCTGGGACAAGTGGTGGAGCTCCACAGGGTCCCAGTGTTCTGGATGGTAAAATGCCTTACCTCATAGGGTTGTTTGCAGAATCTGGTGAGAAGATGTCTGCAGAGGGGGTTTAAGATCAGTCAGGGTATGGTCATAACAATGTTGATCTCTCCGGTGCATTGCGGCAAGGACCCTTGAGAGGGGATGGAGTGTGGGGGTGGTTGGCGCCTGGCTCTGCCATCCCTTAGTGTCTGGTCTTCCAGGGGCTTGTGCTCCTGAAAGTCCCACTGCCTCAGAAGAAAAGAAGGGAAGAACTGCTCCTGAAATTACGAGGGAAGTCTGGTGTCCCCAGCCTTTGACACCTGGAGCTTGGGGGGAGACTGGCTGGGAGGATCGTGAACTGAGAGGAATCTGAATGAAGGTGGACAGGAGAAACACAGAGAAGGTTAGCTGTGCAGGGGGAGCATGTGGCAGATTAAGCCTGGGAGTGGCATCTCGGGGGTGAAAAGGGTGTTTATGTTGGGGGGGGCTGGTGATAGCCGATGTGAGCTTGCCACATCCATCTAAAAGGTCATGGCTATTTTTAGGAAGTGGGTGACAAGGCACGTTTCTGTTGAACCAACATGAGTGAGTCCCCACTGTTTGCCCAGCCGTGTGCTATGTGCATAATAGGACTGTCTACCCCCCCCCCCACCCCAGGTTGTCTTCCTGGATTCCCCGGAGACATGGGATACTGGATGAGAACCAGGTCTGGAGGGTGGGCAAGATCATGATCGTGAATTCCATTTTGGGCGTTTGTGGTGCCTTTGGGGTACCAAGTAGGCAGGTGTGTCTGGGGCTTAGGAGGGGTCTGGGCTAGAGAGACATTTTTGTCTAGAATGTATCTGCTGTGAAGGACGTGATGAGATTGAAGAACTGACCTTGAACAGCTGAGTAAAGGAACGGGAGCCCATGAAGGAGATAGAAAAAGAGCAGTACACAAGGGGGAAGGAAAAGCCAGACAGTGTCAGATCACAGAAGCCAGGGCGAGTGCACTTCAGTAAGAGGGAGTGGCCCGCGGTGGCTGTTGTCGCTGTGGGAAGTGACAAGGAGGATACTCAGCACGTTAGCTGTGGCTGTTTTGCTGGGATGTTGGTGCAGAAGCCAGATGTGCGTAAATCGGCGGTGGAGTTGCAGGAGGGCAGATCTGGCGATGCTGAGTGTAGACAAGCTTTGAAGGGAAGGAGAGGGACTGGGTGGTGCTGGGGAAGGCCTGCACTGAGGGGGTGTTTGTTTCTGTTTCTCAGATCATCCTTCTCCCATTCTACCCTGAGAAGTTAGCGGTGTGGGTGGCCTGCAGCCCAGGTGCCCCCCTCCGTCCCTCTGTGTCGTATGGACACAGGCACCTGTAAAGGTTTGCTGCTTCTTTTCCTTTTTTTAAAAGATTTTATTTATTTGAGAGAGCAAGAGAGCACAAGCGGGGTCGGGGGCAGAGGGAGAGAGGGAGAAACAGACTCCCCACTGAGCCAGGACCTCGATGTGGGGCTCAATCCCAGGACCCTGAGATCCTGACCTGAGCTGAAGGCAGACACTTAACTGACTGAGCCACCCAGATGCCCCTGTAAAGGTTTGCTTCTTTCGCAGGATGGATTCATGCTGCCCACCTTCCTCCGCAGCTTGTGGTTTGGATTAGTTTATCACAGGCAGTTAACTCTGGGTGACCGTTGCTCTGGGTCGTTAGCCACTGTGGAATGTTCTATAGTGCAGAGGGACCATAGTTTATACAGCCTTTCCCTTATGGATGGGTATTGATCACTTTTATAATTTGAGATACTGTTGGAATAAAAAACCTATGGGACCCTGATTGGGATGTCATGGAATGTATTTATTTATAAGGAACAGTTGACATTTTATGACATTAACTTTTCCAAATCAGGGACAGAGTACAGGCCTTGTAATACATCTTTCGTAGAGATTATGAATGGGATCCCAACTGGATTTGCTAACCAGATAATTTTTTTTTTGTATCCTTTCCACTTTTTTTCTGTTTTTGGTCATTAATTTCAACCTTTATCATTATTCATGCCTTCTTACTTTTGGCTTATTTTGTTGCTCTACTTTTAATATCTAAATTTGTTCATTTATTTTTTTTAGTCTTTTATTTTAATTTAAAAAGCATGTAAAGCTCAACATTTTTTGTGTGTGTACCGCTCTAGCTGGTGGGCCTTTGAAAGGCTCACCTTTCCGTTCCTTTACGGTCACCATGTAGATCAGGGATTTTTTTTTTTTTTTCAAGTTTATTTATTGATTTAAGTAGTCTCTGCATCCAACATGGGGCTCAAACTCATGACCCTGAGATCAAGAGTCGCACACTCTTCCAGCTGAGCCAGCTAGCTGCCCTGCCATGTAGATCAGTCTTGATCCAGGGATGTTTTAGAAGACAGCATCCTGAATTTCTAACTGGTTTTGTGGGAAATATGATCACATTTTAATGACACTGCTGATTTTATTGCGTTATGATTAGTGAATGTGATCGACAAAATTTCTTCTCGCTGGGCCACATGAAGATTTTCTTTGTGGCGACTGCATGATCCGTGCCAGAAGGTTTCACAGACAAGAAGGGCAGTGTGTCCTGTGTGGGGCACAGACAGTAGATGGATCTGTGAACTTGAGTTTGCCTGCCTTTCCTTGTGGATCGGGTGTCAGATTCCGAGAGATGTTCCAAAAATTCTTGCTATAATCTCTATCTAAGTCAGGCTGTACTTACATTTGTTCTAGAAGTAGTAATCCGACATCCACGTTTGGTGTATATGGGTTTATCATGCTTATCTTTGCGGATTGTACTTCGTGTGGTTGGTTGCTTATTTTAATGCTTTTGGCCTTTGGCCTTAACTGCCACGTTGTCTGTGTTTTAGGGGACTGTATGGCCGAGGGTCAGGGAGGATCCTTTCTTCTTTACAGATGTAAAATGAATAAGTAAGTGTGTTTTGTAAGACAGTAAGTGCAAGGCTCGGAAACACAGAGGCAGGAGTCAGCCAGGGCTTTACGCCAGAGCGTGTTTCCGTTCAGGCTTATGGAGAGTAGGTGGTGCTCGGGTCTCCCCCACCTGCTTCTCAGCTCCCCAGTTGTCATGAAAGAATCCGGTCTCAACGGTTGCCACAATAGCCAGCTTCTCAGGAGGGACGGGTAAAATACGAAAAGCTCCAGGGACAGGCCTGGGTACAGCTCCTCTCCCTTTGCGGTTCTCGCCCCTTCCTTTGTGTCCAAAGACAGGGACAGCTCTGACTGGCAATGTACACTGTTCCTTCCTCGTTTGCGACAGCACAGGGCCTTTCTCCATTCCTCAAGCAATGTGACAGAACAGTCAGTACACAAAAATGTTCCAAGGCCAAATGTCAGATACGAAGACCTGCCCCCCCNGGCCCCCCCCCCCCCCCCCGGCCTGGGTGGCTCAGTTGGTTGAGCGTCCAACTCTTGGTTTCGGCTCAGGTGATGGTCTCAGGGTCGTGGGATCGAGCCCCGCGTCGGGCTCCAGGGTCAGCGGGGAGGCTACTGGAGATTCTCTCCCTCAGTCTCCCCCTTCTAAAAAAAATAAAAATATAAAGTCTTGGGCTCCCAAGTCTTACACTCTTTTCTGTGCTTGTGTTTTAAGTCACGTCAGTGATTTGAGAGAAAAGACTAGTGAGTAGTTTTCAAAGTCCTGTGTTTGCAGGTAAAGGCAAGTGGCTGAAGATAGACTGGAAAAAAACCCTCAGCCCGCTGAGGCAGGATTATTGAAAAGTCCCCAACATATTTTTAATATAAATATTTCCACTTCTCATTTTCCTTTGTGTTTACTTAGTATGTCTTTGCCAGCCCTTAATTTTTAATCTTTCTTTCTCACTTAAAAATGTTGGGGCGCCCGGGTGGCACCGTTGGTTGAGCATCCGACTCTGGGGTTCGGCTCAGGTCACAATCTCAGGGTCATGGGATCAAGCCCCCCGTCAAGCTCCACACTGAGTGTGAGCATGAAGCTTGCTTGAGATTCTCTCCCTCTCCTGCTTGTGTGGCTCTCTCTCTCTCTCAAATAAATACATCTTTAAAAAAGAAAAAAAGACAAAATGTTTCTTTTGTGCTCAGCACATGACTGGGGTGTGGGGTGGGAGGATGGCAAAAAGCAGCGATAACAACAACAAGCCGAATTTGGTGGTTTCTGTCTTTGGTAGAGAATTCAGACTGTTCACATACCAGATATTCTTGATTTTATTCCTTGCATCTTGTTTTCTGTTTGTTATTCACTGTACTTGGGTGTTATTTCTGTCCTGATTTCTGCTGACTTGGGTAGATTTCTCATCATCCCTCTTCCCCAGCCTGCCAGCATTACGATTCAGGTTTGGTCGTGGATTAAGTGAGGAGCCAGCCCCCTTTCTCTTCAGAAATTGGAGGCCAAGGTCAGTGTCTGCTTGGTGAGGTCGTCCTGCCTCCAGGCTCCTTGTGTAATGTTGCCCCCAGCATTCTCTAGGGGCTGCGGTTTTCAACTGTGAGCCTACGTAGGAATAACCAGCGAGGTTTGTTAAAACATAGATCTGTGGGCCCCACCCTTTACGGCTCTGATTTAGGACATCTGGGGTGAGGCCTGGGAATCTTCATTTTCGACAGCCACCCCTGCTGCGGCGTCCGTGTGGGGACCATCCCGGATAGCACTGCTCCAGGGACTTCCCTTACAGGACAACTGACTGGCAGGGCTGGGCCCTGCCTGGTTGCCAGGGAGGCCTGGCAACTCATCCTTTTCTGAGGCTCCCATGTGCCAGGCAGCAGTTTGTGTTCTGCGGTGGAAGTAAGAGAGGGCAGATGGTTGAAGGGGACAACCAGAAGCTCCTGGGACACCACCCACTGCTGTCCTGAGTTTGAAACTCCTGCTCTGCTCCGTTGGAAACTGCAGTCTTGCCGTTGGCCGAGCCGGTATTCCTTAAGTTAGGAAGCTAGGAAGAGGGAATGGTATGTCGCCACGGTGGCAAGCCAGCAGGCAGCGCAGGGCATGGCCCCTCCGACCCTGCGGGCTGGTGCCCGAACGGCCAGCAGCCGCTGCCGCCGCTCTGCTGATGCTCTGAGGACTCTCACTCCTTCTAGGCTGCCCCCAGGAGTCGGGTCGCTTCCTCATTTTGTCTTTCCTAGGGTATCCTTTACATTTCCCCAGCCCGAGCTCCATCCAGCCCGGGTTGGGGGGGGTGGCACCCAGAAGGGAGCTGAGTGGAGGGGAGCCAGCATGGGCCATGAATGCATCAGCCCAGACGTTGAGAGACATGCTTCTGGTCTATGGCCTGCCTCCAGCCAGTCCTGAGACGTGAGGCAGATCCCTTCTGCCCCCTGGGCCTCGGCTCCTGACCGTAGTAAAATAGGCCAGTTGAAGCAAATGATTTCATGAAGGCCACTTCCAGGTCCAGTATTCTGGGATTACTGTGTAATCCGATGCCAGGGCACTGGGAAGTGACTTTTTATTTCTAGGAGTTGTCTTTCAGGACCGACTCGCTCAAGTGCAGCCCTGTGGTAAGGCTTAAACGCCACCCCATCGCCACCTCGGCCGGCCAGCCTTGTCCGCAGCATCTCCAGGCTGCTCAGCCCCAGGTGCCAGCCCTCCGAGGACAGTGGGAGGCAGGCCTCGCTAATGATTGACAGAGGCTCCAGCGAGTCTTAATGTCTTAATTCCTGGCCTGTGGGTGGGGAGTTCGATGTTTAACAGCTACCTTGTACAGGCTTTTTGTTCAGTGCCTGGGAAAATAGGGTTGGGATTGGTGGAGTGCTGCCGGGGGCTCTCTGGCTCGTTTGTGCCCACACCCGAGAGGTGAGGCAGATCCCCATGAGGGCAGGGCACTGGGGCTCTGCCATCCCTGCTGACAGTAAGGCCACTTACCCACTTCCCAGCAGAGTTGGGGATGTTCATACACCCTCAAAATACTTGCAGTCCTGCCTCGGTGTGGGAGGGAGAGAAGAGATGTCCTTGATGTGTCGTCCTCTCTGCCCCCAGAATTCCTGGAGCCGATGCATCCGAAGCTCTGACCAAAGAGGCTGTCAGAACAGGTGCCACCCCGGGTGTGCAGGAGATGAATCAGGGTCCACTGCTGCCCTGTTGCTGTGCCCAGCTCCGTGCTACCAGTGGCAGGAGGAGGAGAGGCCTGTCCTACAGCCTGGGCTGCGCCTCCTGCACTGAGAGGCCTAAGAAACAGCAATTCTGGCTCTGACGCCAGTTGGGTGTGTGACCCTCCTGGCTTGTCAAGAACCCTCTCTGCGCCCTGGTTCCCTTGAGGTGATACTGTCTGTCTTGCGGGGACATTGTGAGGATGAATGAGGTGATAGATAATGAGGTAAAACACGTCTCGGTCACAGGTACTGGGAAAAGGGGAATATTGTTAGTACACTAGAGGATATAGAAAACATTTTAGGCCAAGTGCTGGTAAGTACCAGGAACAGTAATCATTAGGGGTGGAGAGATCAGAGTGGGCTTCCTGAAGGAGGTAGGGGCTCTATCGTGGCTCAAGGAAGGCCAAAGTTGACATAGGCTTAAGGGAGGCATAAGGAGCCAAGGAGGACAGACCAGGTAGAGGGAACTGACTGAGCAGAAGTCCTGAAGATAGAAAGTGCCAAGATAGCGCCCTGGCTGAGCCGCGGGCAATCATTTCCTGGGATTCTTTTCCATCACACATATACCTCCGGGAACCTGCCATTTGCTTGCCGTGGCACAGTGTAACTCTTGGCCCTGGGCCCTTTGGCAGAGCTTCGGATCCCACCTGCACAGGGGTCAGCCCATACCTGAGATGTGAAAGAGAATCTTCTCCTCTACTGTGATCTGTAGGCTCTGGTGGGGATTTCTTTCCACTTCCAGCTGCACAAGGTTGGCCGGGGACTTTGTCACCCTTAGAAGAGAAGCTGCTGGTGTTATTTGAAGGAGAGGTTTCCTGGGGCTTCTAGGTGAGGCTGGGGGGGGGGGGCTCAGCCATTTGGTGCTGGAATAGGTACTCTCTCGTGTCTTCTAGTTTTGAAGGGATGGAGCTTCTCCAAAGCCATTTGAACAGGCACCCCTGCTGCCTTCTGTCCTGGTCCTCCCTGCCAGTCCTCTCCCCCCAGTTCACCGTGAGAGAGGAGCTGGGACAGGCTGTGGGCTTTCTGTGGGCTTTCGTATGGCTCGTTGCCTCTTAAGTGGCAGGGCCCTGGGTGACATCATTTGTCCCTTTGACTACACGTGCAGGTGCCTACAGGGACAGCCCAGGTTGGGAAGGTGGGCCGCTGAAGTAGGCACACCTAGCTGAAGGGGCAGTCGCTACCTCCCTAGCTGTGTGCTGCCACGAGGAAATGTAGGACCCGTGTTGCCAGATCTCCTATTTTTCCATTAAAAAACAAATTTAAGTCAGGCCCAGTGCTTTTATAGCCCCTTTCCTCCCCCCCCCACCCCCGAAGTAAATGTGAACCGCAGAACCCTCATGGAGCCCCAGGTTCTGGGCAGCACAAGTGCACAACCACGGACCCCTTGCAGGCTCAGCCATTTAATAAATGAGGGAGAAAATGCCCAGAAGAGCCTTAGGTTGGCCAAGACCTGACCCAGAGAAGCCAGTTCTCTAGACTCTTCTCCCACCTTGCTCTCCCAAAGAATGCATTTCCCAGCCATAATCTCCATTCTTCCTGGGAATGGCTCTTAAACCCCTGGTGGGTAACTTCCTGCAACTGCTCTATTGTGTTTATGTCCCCAGGCAGAGGGAAAGCCTGGTACAGGCCAGGACTTCCTGTTTTCCTTTTCTTTCCCCAGGTAGTCTTGCCCAGCCCTGGGTGCCTCTCTGAGCCCAGAAGTGAAATTACTGTGAAGATACTGGAATGTAAGCTTCAGCTACAGGAGACCCCCTCCCTGCCCGTGCCTCACTGGCCTCAGCCCTTCCAAGGGAGGGGTCCTAGCCCTGAATTCACAGAGTCCTAGCAATGTTGTGTATTCATTTTCTTAAAGAAGACCCGGAAAATATTATATAAGCTCCAAGCCCCACAAACCCGGGACCAACCCCTGTAGAGGCGGTGGCTGACTGGCGTCCTGTCTTTTGGGCAGTGAGCTCTTATTTGGGGAGTCCTGGACCAGCCCTCTTAGGATCTTGCTGTGTCACCTGGGCATGTGACTTCCTCCTCTCGGGTTGTCAGTTTCCCCATTTGTGAAATGGGAGCCGAGGTGGCGTGGGTAGGAATGAACTGAGTCATTGCTGGGCTGCGTGGTCCTGCTGGTCGGGGTGTGATTGCCCTGCGCGCAGGAGTCCACTGCCAGCCTTTTCCCTCCCCAGGGCATTTGCATTACTGGCTGGGTGTGTCTGGCCTGGCCGCACACAACCCCTCCACAGCCCGGAGTCTCACCATGGTGATTCATGTTGACTGATAATACCAGGGAGCAAAGCTTTATTGAGCTTTTATTCCCAGGCCTGCAGGCAAGGCAAGCACCTGGTCCTTCCTTTCTGGGTTGGAATAGTTGGTTTTGTGGTCTTGGTGGTTTATTGCTTCCCTTGTCAAAGAAAGCCTCCTAGGTTACATAGACTTGTGCCTGGATCTTTAACACAAGGAGAACAGAGGCCTTTTCAAAGAGAACACCATAGAAGGATCTGGAAGGAAGGGGATTACTGTCTGTGTTAGTTTTCTATTGTTGCCATAACAAATTACCACAAACTTAGTGGCTTAAAATCACACAACTTATTTTGGTGGTAAAATATACATAACAGAAAATTTACCATTTTCAGTATTTTTAAAAAGCGTGTAGTTCCAAGGCACTGAGGACATCGACACTATGGTGCAGCCATCACCACCACCCATCCGTAGAACTTTTCCACCTTCCCCAGCTGAAGCTCTGTCCATGAAACAGAAGCTCCCCAGGCCCCCCTCCTCCCCGCCCCTGGCAACCACAGTCCTCTCTGTCTGCATTGGGCTGCGCCAAGCGCCTCCCGGGAGTGGAGTCACATGGTGTCTGCTATCTGTCGTGGGCTGATTTCTCCGCATAATGTCCTGTGTTCGGCCCTGTCGATGTACCTGTTGGAATCTCCTTCCTTTTTAAGGCCGAATAGTATTCTCCTCCGTGCTCTTCACCGCCTTCCGTCTGTCCATTCCTTTGGATGGACATTTGGGTGGTTTCCACCTTTGGCGCTTGTGAATCATGCTGCTGCGAGCCATGCTGTCCCCGTGGGCTCGGGGCCCTGTTTTCCGGTAAGCGCACCTGCCGTGCTGTTTACCACACAGCTTTTCTGTCTGACACTTTGTCTCACGTGTCTCCTGGTGTTTGTGGGTGGGGTGGTGTCTTTTCTGGAGGCTCCAGAGGAGAATGCACCCTCACCTTTGGCAGCTTCTAGAGGCCATCTGTGTTCCTTGGCTCATGGCCACTTCCTCGACGGTTGGAATACCTCTCATGCTTCAGATCTCTCCTCCTCGTTCTTTCTTTTCATCCTGAACCAGCTGGGAAGGGGTCTCTGCTCGGGAAAGGACTCCTGTATTTAGGTTGGGCCCGCTGGATGGTCTAGGAGAACCTCCCCATCTCAACATTGGTAATCTTCACCACCCCTGTAAACTCCCTTTGGCCATGTCAGGTCACGTGTTCACAGGCTCTGGGAGATCAGGGTGTAGACTGGGATGTTGTTTTTAAGGTTTATTTATTTATTTGACAGAGAGCGAGTGTGCGTGAGAGCAGGGGGCAGAGGGGCAGAGGGAGAGAGGAGCTCAAGCGAACTCCATGCGAGCGCAGAGACCAACACGGCGCTCGACCCCATGGTTCTGAGATCATGACCTGCGCCTAAACGAAGAGTCAGATGCTCAGCTGACTCCACCACCCAGGCGCCCCTGGGATGTTTTTGAAGGTCCTCATCAAGGAACCCGATGGTGTCTTGTCTCAGGCTTACAAAACCCCTCCCCTCCACCCCGTCCCCTTACCAGCATTTTCCTGAGACACCCCGTAATCGTACAGTTGGTTAGGCACGCCCCTGCTGTGTGGGCTGGACACCTGGTACCAGGCACTGAACAATTTGGGTGAATGTCCCGGATCTTTGATGACCCTTTCCCCCTTTCCAAACATCAGAGCCTGTCCTCTTGGGCCACTTGGGAGAGACCAGTGCTGTGTGAGCTGGTCACAGAGTTTAGAGAGCTATCCCATACTTTACAAAGATCTTCTCTTTTTTTACTTCACTCAGTCCTCACATAACTCCAAGGTAGGTGGGCAGGTCATAGCTTTGCAGAAAGCACAGAAGTTCAGAGAGAGAAGGTTAGCGCCAGAAGGTCACACAGCAAGTGGTGGAGCGAGGACCCAGACCACAGGTTCCAAGCTAATGCGTCTGAGGGAGCAAGTTAAAAGTAACTGAGCACCTGCTGTATGCTACTACGGTTCATGGTGGGTAGCTTTATATGTGTGTATCAGTGTATCTAGTCGTCATAGCCACTTATAAAGATAGATTGATGGGGGCGCCTGGGTGGCACAGCGGTTTGGCGTCTGCCTTCGGCTCAGGGCGTGATCCCGGTGTTATGGGATCGAGCCCCACATCAGGCTCTTCTGCTGTGAGCCTGCTTCTTCCTCTCCCACTCCCCCTGCTTGTGTTCCCTCTCTCCCTGGCTGTCTCTATCTCTGTCAAATAAATAAAAATCTTTTTAAAAAAACCAAAAAACAAAAAACAAAACAAAACAAAAAAGATAGATCGATGTGTCTTCCGCAGTTTTACAGGTACGAAAAAAGGCTCAAAGAGGTCAGGCAACATGCCCAAGGCCACGTAGTCAGCAAGGGGTAGAGCTGGGCTTGGAATCCTCGTCCTTGGACTTGAAACCCTGTGTGTCACCCGGTTCCTCCACAGCAGTGTTAGAAGATGCTATCAGAGCTGTGTGGGCTGGTAAAATGCATACAGCAGAGTCGAGAAGTTCCCTGTGACTGTCCTGTGATATTTGTGGCTCTTGATGGGGGAGCGTGGGTTGTTGTGAAGATGGGGGACGGGTTTAGAGTGTGGGAGAGAGTCATTGGCAGCAGAAGGACCCTCAGAGTCTCTGGGGTTGGACATTGGTGTTGCTTAGGCTGCGTGACCTCGGATGAGCCACTTGGCTGCCCCTTTCCCTGTCCAGAGGAGGGAAGGGTTCAGGGAAGGAGCTCCCCCAGTTCCCTTCAGCCCAGCCACTGAAGAGTCGTGTTGTACGGCAGTGACTGCTGCGGGGCGTGGATGTGCTGCACCCCCCGGGGGACCCAGGTGATCCTGGAGAAGGGGCACTTACACTGCTCTTGGCGGGAAAGGGAGGGACTTGAGAGCTAAGGGGACGGCCAGGAGGGCTCAGGCACCGCTGGCATGTGCCAGCCCCTCGTACTTGGCTTCTCGGGCCGTCTGGGAGAAGCCCCTCGCGCAGGTGGTGTCACTGGGAGCAGCCCCCACCCCCCGCCCGGGCGGAAGTGGTGAAACACAGACACAGACCTGTCTCTCCTTGGCCTGCACTGCACTTGGAAATACAACCCACAATTTCCCTTTTTGGGGTGGGGGGTGTTTCCTTAGGGCCTGACCACAACTTGGACTTGTCACTGCCCCTGTGTCTGTCACAAGAACCCTGACATCTGCAAGGACTGAGTGAGGCCTAAGGCCTCATCACCTTCTGGGCTTGGGTGTGAGCTGATGTTGGCCCCGTGTATGGGTTCGCCTTCGTTTTCCATGGCTCAGAAATCCCAAATTGGGATTGACCTTTGACTAAGGGTCGGCTGTTCCGGAAGCCTGTTTGGTGTGGTGTCAGAGCGAACCGTCCCATGAACAGGAAGGAGCCAGGTTTGTGGCTGTGGAGAGCTGTGCTCTGGAGGGGTGGGAGGGAGACCCACGAGCACAGACTGGTGTGTGAAAGCGGTCGCTCCTGCCTCACTCCTCCCCTTCTCAACGCCAAGGAGCCAGTCTAGAAAGGCAGCTGAGAGGAGAGAACATGATTTCCGTCCGGGTGGGGGGCCCAGGTAGGAGTACCGACAGCAGGTGCCTGGGTGCCTGCAGGCTGGAGCTTTGTGCAGGGGCTCGGGGGCTGCTTCCCCAGGTCCCTCCTTGCAGGCAGTGGCTTCTCCAAGAGGCCTTTCCGGAGGTGCTTCTCTCCCCGCTCCCGACCTCCCCCTGCCCCATCCGCTTCTTGCCTCTGCTTCCCTGGCCCCTACCATTCCTGGGGCTTGGACCAGGCCCCGGGCGCCCAGGCACGCAGAATGGAAAGAAAGAAAACTGTGCCAGTTTCCTGTTGGTGGATTCCCCCCTGGGGAGCTGGGAACATCCAGCATAGCCACTCCCAGGACCTGCTACTTCAGGGCCGGGCTCGGTGTGGGAGAAGGAACTAGTGGGCTGGATTCCACTCGTCACATCCTCTGCCCCCATCTCTGGTGTTACCCCCTGACTCCACATCCTCTCCCCGCACTGCCCCCACGTTGTCATCCCGAGTGTTATCAAATGGCCCTCTAGTCCTGTTTGCTATTTTATACTGGAGAAACGGAATCCTGAAAGGTTAAGTGATATTAGGAGAACACATTTGATAGTAAACTATTACTATCCCCGTTTTACACATGTGGAAAACTGAGGCCCAGAAAGGTTAGGTAACCTGCCCAAGGTCACACACCTAGTAGAGAGCAGGACCGGGATTTGAACCCATGTGGTCTGGCTTCAGAGTTCATGTTCTTCCCACCATCCTATCCTGCCTTTGATGATGTACCTGGGGTCACAGTGAGGCCTAATGTCCTGATTCCTAATCCCAGGCTATTCCATCAGCCAGTGTTTTTCAGTTTCTGAGATACTAGTTTCTGGGGCCAGTAAGCTCCAGGAAGTTAGGTATAGCATGGAAGTCAAAGTCCTGGGCTTTGGAGCCTGGCTGCCTGGGTGTGAATCTTGGCTCAGTCACTTACTACCTGTAACCTTGGGTGAGTTCCGTAATCTCTCCATACCTCAGTTTCCTTATCTCTAATAGGGGATCATAATATTAGTGTTTGTTTTGTAGAGTTGTTATAAAGTTGAATTCCATGTAAAGCACTTAACAAAGTGCCAAACACATATTAAAGTATTAAATAAATGTTAACTGTGGTTTACGATTGCCTAATAAGCTGGAGAAATTTGGGGATTAAGTTAAGCAGACTCCTTTGTTACAGGACTTCTCAGAGCCTTTACCATGCTGTAATGAATTGACACTTTGGGGGAGGGGACGTAGCAGGCAGCATTTTCCAAAGTTTTTGGACGACTAATCTCCGTCTCCTTTTAAATTGCATCCCTCTACATTCTCAGCTTGCAAGATGTTAAGCTGGTGTTGGAGAACACAGTTCGGGAAGCGTTGAGCTGTACATCAAGCTGCCTGTTTCTGCTTGCCAAGCCTGAGTTGGGGATGGGGGTCCAGGTTGTTGTTGAGCCAGCTCGAGTGACTGTATGTGGCAGAGCTGTGGCTGTGCCTGGCTTCCCTCCTCCCCTGTAGGTGTGGGGAGAGGGAGGAGGTGTGAGCCTACACACCTGAGGATCTCTGGCACCTCCTGGCCATGAGGAATGGCCTTGGCAAACCCTGGTTCAAAGCCTATTTACTGCACTTACTTCTGCCCTGGGAGGAGGGGTCTTACAGTAGGTCACCTGTGGTGGGACTGGCTGGGACCACCAGACAAGCCAGCCTAGCTCAGGTGGTTTCGCAGCATGGCTCTGTTAGGAGAAAGCAGGTGGCGAGGAGAGTTCTTCCATGGACGCTCTTCCCTAGTGTGTACGTGGCTTGAGAAAACAGCGTCCCTGGTGTATTTTAGCTGCAAAATGAAGGGGATTGGAAATTAGACAACCTTCAAGGTCCTTTCCAATGGGAACATTTTGGGAGTCTGTCAACCTTGGACTGGGGTAAAAACCTCAAGAGGTGTCCCCTTTCAGATTCCTAAAATGCAAAAGGAAGGATGAGCCCTGAGAGGGGAAGGCCTCCTCCCATCCCCCCTTCACACCCATGGGGTAGCAAGGTCTGGGGAGATCCGGACCCGCCTCCGGGTCATTGGTTGGGATCCTTTTCCATAGGAGATTCTTAGAAGGGGAATACTTTTTTTTTTTTTTTTTTTTGAGAAAGGGAGTGAGGGAGAGAAAACGTGCGTGAGTGGTGGGGGGGCAGAGGGAGAGAGAATCTTAAGCAGGCTCTGTGCATAGCGTGGAGCCAGACACAGGGTTCAATCTTAAGCAGGCTCTGTGCATAGCATGGAGCGGGACACTGGGTTCCATCTTATGACCCTGAGATCATGACCTGAGCTGAAATCAAGGGTTGGACATGTAACCGGCTCAGCCACCCAGTGTCCCAAGGAAGTGGATTACTTTATGTAGAAGTTTCTGTCTTGCTTTGGGCCTCATTCGCACCCTGTCTGGGTCATTGCCTGCTTTTGTCCAGCCCAGTGACCCCGGGAGGAATGCCCACCGCTCCCAGGGCGGTGTATGGGGGCCAGAAGCTGCTCAGACTGGCTGAGGGCGGGCTAACTCTTCATCTCCCCGAACAGTGCCAGGAGCAATGGCAGGTAGGAATGTGTACCATTAATCACACCTGAGTCTGCCCAAACCTGGCCTGGTGCTGGAGCAAGGAGAGTTTGCAGAGAAGCAAATACATCTCTTGCTTTAAAGCAGTTGTATACACATATGAACAAACGTAAAGCATATGTACACACGTGCCCATGCGTTTATGTGTGTGTTTGGGGGGCAACTTGATTACACATTAGAAACTGCTCAGTGGCGACCTTTGGGTAGAGAGTTAGACCTTGGGTTTTCACTTTGTGCCTTTCTGGTTGTGTTTCAATTTCCTTACAGTGTGTTCTAATCTTTTTGTTTTACTCTTTTATTCTTTTTTTTTTTTATTTTCAGCTTTAAATGTAATTTGGTTTTTTTAGAGCAGTTTTAGGGTCACAGCAAAATGGAGTGGGAAGTACATTACTGTCAACACGGTCAGTATCCATTATCAACACCCCTGCCGGAGGGTTTCGCTGTTGCAGCTGGGGAATCTACATGGACAGATCCAGAGTCTATAGTTTACCTTAAGGTTCACCTCTGCTGTTGTATGTTCCATGGGTTTTGACTAATGTAGGCACCATTTTAATATCATGCAGAATAGTTTCACTGGCCTAAAAAAAGTCCTCCGTGCTTTGCCTCGTCATCCTTCCCTCCACGGTAATTCATGGAAACCACCGACCTTTTTACCACTGATGAGTTTTACCTTTTCCAGACTGTGGAGAGTTGGAATAATATGAGAGTTGGAATCAGTATGTAGCCTTTTCTCATTTGCACTTAAGCTCCCTGCGTGTCTTTCCATGGACTGATAGCACACTTCTTTCTAACACTGAATAATATTTCATCATCTGGGCATTTATCCATTCACCTACTTAGGACTTCTGGGTTGCTTTCAGATTTTGACCATTATGAACAAAGGTGCTTTACACGTCTGTGTGCAGGTTTTTGCGTGGACAAGTTTTCAGTTCACTGGGGTTTAACACCACGGACTGCTGGATCATAGGGCCAGAACTGTTTAGTTTTGTAAGAAATCGCCGGACTGTCTTCTGGAGAGTCTGTTCTGTGCCATTCTGCACTCCCATCAGCAACGAGTGAGAGTTCCGGTTGCTCCACATCCTTGCCAGCGTTTGGTGTTGTCTCTGGTTGGGACTTCAGGCGTTCTCATAAGCGTGCGGTGGTATCCCGTTGTTTGATTTACAACGCCCTAATGATGTCTGATGGCGAACATCTCTCCGTGTGCTCAGAAGCCATCTGTGTGTCTTCTTCGGGGACATGTCCAGGTTTTTGCCCATTTTTTAAATCAGATTGTTTTCTTACTGTTGAGTTTTTAAGAGTTCTTTTCTATATTTTGGATAACAGTTCTTGATCAGATGTGTCTTTTGTAAACTTTTTCTCCCAGTTGGTGGCTTGTCTTTTTATTTTTAAAAATGTATCAGCAGAGAATCATCTGAGCTGTATGACTTAAATTCTATATTTAAATTCTTGTGTCAAAACAGATTGAGGATTTAATATTAAAAGATGAATACACAAATGAATCCTCCAGCCACCAGGCTGGGCACAGCCAGTGGAGGGGTCATACCACAACAGCCTTCACTCCAGTCCTGGGCCTGCTTGGTTTGTTGCCGGGCACAGAGGGGCAGAGGTCTCAGGGATGATGCTTCCAGGCCTCAGCCTCAGCCTGCTGCACACTCTGTCCGTGGCTGGGTCCCTTGCCGGCCTTCTGGGGAGGACACTTCTGTATCCTTGTGCCATAACACTGCCACCACCCACCCCTCCTTTCCCTTTCACGTGCTGGAAGTCAGGCTAGACTCCAGGAGGTGTGCAGAACCCAGCCTTCCTGGAGGCCCCCGTCTCCATCTCCCCTTGTTGAGCTGGGGAAATGACAAGGCTCTCCGTTATGGCAGGGAGATGAGTGAGTGGGAGGAGTAAGGTTCTTCTTGTTCTGGATGATTCTGTCTCTTCTGCCAACACAGCATTTCTAAATTCCTGTGTTCAAGGACTCTGGCTACTGTCCTGTGGAGACCTTGAAATTTAACAGTATACTTGCAAATGTATACACAGCTTGGAGAAACAGGCCCTCTTACAGTCCTTGAGAAGTCCCCCGCGTAGCGGCCATATACTTTCAACATTCCCCTGGCCCTCTGAGGCTTGGTTCTCATGGGATCCCGGGATGCCCAGGTCTTGGTGCTTGTCCTCAGAGCTGACGACTGGGAATAAAGGCTGGATAGTAGAAGCTAGAATGTGTCCCAGTACCTGCCAGGAAGGAGTGTTTCCTGGAGTGTGGAGCACAGAACGAGTTACATCAGAATCTGTGGGGGTGGGGACGGGGTACTTGTTTCGATTTCAGAGTCCTTGGCCCAGCCCAGGCTGAAGGGCCCAGAATGACTGGGGCCAAGGCATAGGCATTTTCAGCGAGCTGTCCAGATGATTCTGATGCATGATGGAGCAGTGCCACCCAAAGTGTGGTCCGTAGTCAGGCAGCATCAGCACCACCGGGACGTGTGTGGGAAATGCAGATTTGGGGGCCTGTCCCAAACCTGCTGATTCCGAGACTGTGGGGAAGGGGACCGAGCAATCTGAGCTTTAACAAGTCCCGCAGGTGACTGTTTGCAGACTGAAGTTTGAGAAGCCAGAGAGGGCCACAGCTGGATGAAATCGAGTGCCTAGCGGCAGGCGGATGGACCCAGTGGGAAAGTAAGGGCGGTGTTTGTGCCCCACAAGCCCAAAAGTGGCAGGCCTGGGGGCTGGAAGTGCCCCAGAGTTGGTTTCTAAGAATTGGCGCAATCCCTAAAGAGGCCGGCTGCCTGCCATGCGGAATACGCTGTCTCTGGTGAGTCCACGTGGCCATGTCCTGACCAGAGCCACCGCAGAATGGGGGATATGCCCCGGCCTGCCAGAACTGTGGAAGGATAGGAGGACGAGAGGCTTGGTCTGTGTGGCAGGTGTGATGATACCTGTGGACACCAAAGAGAGAACAGATCTGCTGGATTGTAACTCACTGTGTTCTCCTCTGTGGTGGAGAGCGAGTGCTGGACAGGTAGGGGGGAGGGGAAAGCAAGGTTCGGAGCACCTAGAAGCCCTGCTCTGAGCGGGGATGGAGCCGGGAACGACTTCACTTGGTATAGAGGGCCCTGCTGGTGGCCAGAGTTACCCGAAGACGATGATGAGCAGATTTCTTAATGTTGAGAAGAGGGAAAGCAGGTAGTCATTGTGAGTCGAAGAGCTGAATCCCCACAGCCTCCCAGTTGGGTAGGCACTGGGGGCAGGGATGGTGCACCCGAGGGCGCCCCAGGTCATCCAGCTGCCGTGGCTTTTCTCCTGGGGATTATTAGGCAGGTAAACCGGGGGGGGGGGGGCTCTAGGCACGGGCCGTATGTTCAAATCCTCATTTGACGCAGGTCCTCTTTAAACTGGCGTGAAGTTGATGGGGAAACGTGTGTGGCGTCGTCGTGGTAGAGTTAGGGGCCGGGGTGCTGGCTGCGTGGCTGCACGTGCACCTGCTGCTGTCGGGCTGGGGCGTGGTCGGCCATGACAGTTCAGGATGTTGTCCTTGGCCCTTTTCCTACCAGTTGCTTGGAAGAAACCAAATGTCATGCTTACCCAAACAGAGATGAGGACTAAGATGTTTGATGCTGGAATGTCCGGACACCTCAGCGGGCTGAGCAGCAGGCAGAACTCGAGGGAGGAGTTGGACAGGACCCACATCAGGGCTCCTTGTCCAGAACACTCTGTGTCCCAACCTGGGGAGGAGGGAGCTGGTGGTCCGACCTTGCCCTGTGCTCTTCGGGGACCACAGCTGGGGCCTTGGATTCTGGACAGAGCTCCGAGACAGAGAAGGGAGCGGTACTGCACACAGGAGATGGTGGGGAGGTGAGGCTGCTCTCAGGGGAGGCCCAGACTGGAAGTGGTCTTTTCGGGGGAGGGGAAGACCCAGGGTTGAAGGCCTGCTGCTCCGACATGGGATTAGACCCGGCTTGCTGCCAAAGGAGAGCTTTTGACTCTTGCTGGGAAGTCCGCTAAGCCCTCCCGGGAATGCCATGCCATCACCCTGGGAGCAGCCCGAGGCCGCCCTGTGCTCCTGCTGTGGGCGGGGACGCACGAGCGGACCCTCCGGGTCTGGGTCCCGTGGTGCGTTTATATAGCACTGCTAACCCCAGGCTCTGAGCCGGGCTGCCTGGGGCTGAATAGAGCCTGTGTGAGGTGTTCAAATGTTGGAAGCACAGCCATGGCCCTCCAGTGAGCTCAGAAATCGCCGCCTTGAATTGGGCCTTTTTTAAAGTTGTTTTTTTTAACAGGCAGTACATGCATGTGGCCAAAAAATGCAAATATAAACAGTGAGCTTCATGTCTGTCCCCAGTTTTCCCTTCCAAAGGCAATCAGTGTCACCAAGTTTCTTGTTTATCATTCCGGGGATGGTGTGTGTCTGTGTATATATATTATATGTACCAGCGATTCTGTTTGCATCTTCTATTTTTTAAAAAATGTTAGCTTAGTAAGCACACCGTGCGCACCTTGATCAAGAATGGTGGTCATTCCGTACACCCGTACATAGCCATGGCTGATTGTAAAAATAGCTCCGGAGTATTCATTGTACGGACCCGCTCACCAGCCTGCTGTGGATGGGTCGTTAGGGCTTGTTAGCACAGACCGGCCCCACTACAGTCCCCGTCCCTGTCACTTCACACAGGCCTAAGCGTGCCTGGGAAATACACTTCCAGAAGTGAGTTTCTGGTTCAGAGCGGATGATTTTACATGTTGACATCTCTGTGTTTGTAATTGGCGATTCTAGCATCTTAGCATGGGTAAAGCCTTCCCTCGTATCTCTTTTATGTAATTGCCTGCTTACATCACTGGAGTTTCTCTACTGGTCATTGAGTTTTGTTTTTTGGGTTTTGTTTTTGTTTTTTTTTTAATTGCAAAATATTTTTCTTATATTTATTTTTCTTGTCTTACTGTTGTTTTCCTTATTTGTTTCTTATTGTGCAGAACTTCAGTTTCATGTCTTTGGGGTTCGGGACCACTTCTTATATTTAAATCTCTGGTCTGGCTGAGATTAGTTTTGATGATGGAACAGGGTCGTATCCAGCTTTTGGTTTGTTTTTTTTCTCTCTTCTGGTTGTGGATGGGGCCTTTTGGTCTCATTCCTCTGGGAGGAGAGGGGGAGGGTGGCGAGGGGTCTTTGGTTCCCAAAGCTTCTGCTTAAATATGGTCTCCAGAGGAGAAGGGTGTCAGGGACACGACCACCGCTCCTGCTGGCCTCGTGCAGGGCGCTTAGTCTTCCTCCCAGTGGGAGGTTCCTGGCCCATCCAGTCAGTCAGATTTTCAGGCCCTCCTCATCAGCAGGGCCTGAGGATTCCGGCAGGAGGGTCATGCCGAGGGCAGGGTCTGGGAGGGCTTTGGGCCAACGGCTCAGCCAGCCACAGGGAGAGGAGTCAGACTGAGGGCCTCACTGTGGTCTTTGGCCCACGCTGCAGGTGGCCAGTCTTAGCTCTCTCCAGGGTCACTAGGCTGTCATCTGGCCTTTCACTGCTCTGCCTACAGTCACCTCTGGACGCACTGACCAAAATATACCCCCATGCCCATCACGCCTGTGGGCCCCATGGGGACCAGTGGCACTGAAGCAAGCCCTTCAGCCTCCTTGCAAACATCACGTGCAGATCTCCAACGTAGCTGTGAAGGGCAGCTAGAATCCTGTAGGTGAATGACGGCGTCTAGAGCGGTGCTTCTCCAGGTGGTGTCCCCGCAGCAGCAGCGTCACTTGGGAGTTAGTTAGAAATGCAGGTTCTGGTTCTGCGGACTCACTGCAGTGGAGCCCAGCTCCGTGTGCTCAGCAAGCCCTTCGGGCGGTTCGGATGCACACGCTGCACTTTGACAGCTCGACTGGCGCCCGACATGCAAGGCGGGAGCCGGTCTCCTGGGTCAGCAGGTGTGATGGTTGAGGGGGCCTGCAGGTCCCCTGACACCCTTACCGGTCACTGGAGGCCTCTGCGACTGCAGTAGCCGCTGGCGAGTGAGAGGAAGTAGGTTGCAGGACAGTGTGTGTGGCTCGGGTCGCAGCAGATCTGTGTCCCTCCTGGGCAGTGTAACTGGCGTGGGGCCAGGCAGAGGGATCTGTCTGCAGAGGGACTTTGTGAGAGCAGCTGTCCCACCCCACACCAACAGGCAAGAGCCCTGGGTCCAAGCCTTTCTCCTTCCCTGCTCATGATCTGCAAGTCACTTTCCCTTTCTGAGCTCCAGTTGTCTCACTTGCCCTCGTTCCAGATCCTGGATCACATGAAGCCCTCCTGAGATCTCTTGTCTCTAGGACTGAGGATTTCATGCCACACTCCCATGCCTGATGAGCCAGCGATTGGAGAATGAAAGCTGTAGCTTGGGGCAAATCCACGTTGGAGGCCACTGTGGATAGCTTGGGGTCTCTATAGGCTGGGCACAGGGGACGGGGGCTCTGGCTGGATGGTGATGAAGACACTGGAAAATAAAGACAAATAGACCCGGGCCCCTGAGAACGAGGCAGTGCGCGCTCGCCTCTGAGGTTAGAGAACAGCTTCAAACACGCAGTGTCCCATGTCAGCAGAGGTGGGAGTGAAGCGTGTGGGAAAGGGGTCTACGGAAACGCAGCCCCTGGTGTGTGGTGAGCCCTGCATGGCTGCATGTGGGCACAGGCACGGGTCTGCCCCTGGCCACCATTTCTAGCGGGGGACTTAGCAGGTGGAAGGTAAATTGGGTTGACCCAAGACAGGCCTGCTGCAGCCTCTCCTTCTGCAGGGACTGGCCTGTGGCTGTTGCTGTG
The DNA here is from genome assembly GCF_002007445.2 of Ailuropoda melanoleuca. NCBI lineage: Eukaryota > Metazoa > Chordata > Mammalia > Carnivora > Ursidae > Ailuropoda > Ailuropoda melanoleuca. The sequence goes on from NC_048223.1 coordinate 82,285,063, forward strand.
CTCGGCGAGGCTGGTGGGAGCTCCCAGCAGAGCCTGAGCACGCTTGCTTTCCTCTTGCCTTTCAGATTGAACCATGAGCTACCCAGGTTACCCCCCGCCCACAGGCGGCTATCCCCCAGCTGCACCAGGTAAGAAGGTCTGGGGCGGGCGGGGGAGGGAATGCCCCCTCTGCTCAGTGACTAGGAGCGGACAGGGAGAGAGTAACAGTGCTTTCCAGTCACCTCCTCTCTACCCCAAGAGTGCAGCCAGGAAGCGGAAAGGCCTGGATTTGAAGCACTTCTGGAAAGCCAGGATGAGGCCAGGACGCAGTTTCTTTCTTTGTTAGCTGACAGCAGCAGGCAAATGCCTTCTTTTTCTGGGACTCTGTTTTCTCCTTTGCAAATGGTTTCATGTATCTCTCCTTCACTGGGTTGTCCCTGAGACTAGTGAGATCGCCAGGTAAAGCCCTGGCACCAAACAGAAGCACTGTTCAGTGACGATTGTCCCACCCTGCGCTCAGCAGCTGGGCGCCCCTGCCAGGGGAGGAAGTGGGGGCAGTGGCTAAGGGTCAGATGTTCCTGCTGCAGCTGCCAGAGCTGTGGGCTGATAGCACTGGGGCTGCACCCTCGGCCAGGCCAGCAGAACCCGCACCCCCCCCGCCCCCGCAACAACACATCTCTTCACCCTTAGACATCCACTCTTCTGGTCCAGGCCCTCCCAGATTCCTGAAATGAGACTGGGTCCCCAGGGTAGGGGAGGAGACGAGAGGATCATTCCAGGCTGGTCATCCGGAGGTTGCCTGAGCGGTGCCGCCCCTTACCCCACAAGACCCATGAGTGTATTCATCTCCCCAGAGCAGAGGTCCTTGAGTCTGAGCCCCCATGACCCTGCAGGCCATCCGTGCCCACCCTGCCATTCCACAGGTGGAGAACAGGTGGAGAACAGGTCTCAGCCACCGTCCCGTGGCGTAGCGGGTTGAGCGGGGCCATTTCCCTCTGAACGAGGCCCAGCGCAGGTGTGCCAGCGCTGGCCTCATGGTTGGCCCTCTCTGCAGTAGGGATCCTGCCGTTGTGTCCTACCACTGCCACCTCCTCAACACTGAGCAGCAGAGAGGGAGCGGGCTGGGGATTTCTGGCAGGCTCCAGCCTCAGTGTCCTGGAGCCCTGGATCGGAAAAGCAAACCTCGAGGCCCTCGGGGTCTGTTCACTGCCCTGGTCAGGAAGGCATCTCAGGCCAGCGGTGCACACAGTGATGCTAGCTACAGCATGGGAGCCCCCACACAGGCGTCAGGTCTTCGTCCACATCCGGGCCGTTAGAGGCAAACTCGTTATCATCCCCATGTCAGCTGAGGAAGCTGAGCTAGAGGAGCCGAGTGCCTCGCCCCAGGGTGCACACCTGGTCCCTCTGGGTTCAGAGCTGGGGCTTTTTACTGCTGTTCCCCAACCGCGCCCCCCAGTAGGGATGGGTGTCTGTGTTGCACGACCCAGCCCTGTCTCCTTCCACCCTGTCATCCTGCTTTCCCTCCCTTCACAGACTTGTGATTGATTGCAGACAACCCAGTCAGCAGGACACCCACCCTTCCCTGCCATGCTTTCCCTCAGTGTGGGTTCTTGGTGCTCTCTGAGCTCACTGCTGTCGTGGGCTGAGCACAGTGTCCCCGAGTGACATGTTATTCCCGTTCCATGATGGTGAGCCCAGGAGGGCAGTTTGGTCCTTGGTCCTCCTACCTCCTTAATCCCATAGAGGTCTTCGGAATGTTTGCTGATCCCCACCTTCCTTCCTGGAAGGAGGGGGATGTTCCCTCTTTTCTCTTACTCTGGCAGCGGGATTGGGCTCAGCATTCTTGCCTGAGTGTTTTCTGTGGGGTCTGTAGTGCTGTCCGCAAGGCCCTGCTTGGGCCTCCCCTCCTGACCACCGGAGAGCTTCATGCCCTGCCTTTCCCTGTTGGGAGTGCTGGCAGGTGCTAGAGGGCTTAGTGTTGCTTTCAGGTGGCGGTGCCTGGGGAGGTGCTGGCTACCCCCCGCCCAACATGCCCCCCATCGGGCTGGATAACATGGCCAACTACGCAGGGCAGTTCAACCAGGACTACCTCTCGGGAATGGTGAGTCTAGCCCTCCTGCTGGGGCTGCCCCTGGGGGTCACACCTGCATGGCCAGAGGGACAAGGGCTGCTGGCTTGAGTGGCTTCAGAGGTGTCTGTGTGCGTGCCTGCCTGTGGGCACTGAGTACTGGCTTGCATCTTAGAACGAAGGGTTTTCGTCGGGGCTTTGTCTGCTCACGGTCCTCTGCATCTCGATTTCCCATCTGTGAAATGAGGGGAAGGGGCATTCATCGGGTTGCCTGGCCTTTCAGGTTCCTTTCAGCTCTGATTGGAAGGGGCGGTGCCTTCATAGAATAGTATTGAGCACCTTTTGTATGAGCGCAGCAAAGGGTCAGGAGGGAGGTGAGCGTATGTGCACGTGTGTGTGTGTGTGTGTGTGTGTGTGTGTGTGTGTACGTGCAGATGACTGTTCCGCTCGGGCCTGGGAGCGGGTGCCTGGGAGCGTAGGCAGACATGCTCCTTTTATTTGTGAATTGGCTTGTAAAAGAATATCTTTTATAATCTAAAAACACATGCTTGCTCGGTGTCAGCCATGCAGCCAGTATGCAGTCCCATTTGTGCCAGGCTTGTTCTAGGTACCGGGAATACGTGGACACCACAAACAGAAATCTCAGCCCCGAAGCTCCTGGGAAGACAGACAGTCGCCATAAGTAAACCATGTGGTGTTAGAGCAAATATGGGTGCCTTGGGCATAAGAGCAGATAGAGAGCTCAGAGGTACAGGGAGAGGGGATGGGGGACAGTAGTTTCAAGTTGGGTGGTCAGGCTGGGCCTCCCTGAGAAGCCAGGGGTGCTCGGACTCTGAGCTTTGAGTGCTCAGGGCTCAGGTCAGGGAAGGACTGACGGACAGGGTGTGGCCGTGCTCCTCGGGGAGCTCTTCATCTTAGGCCTGTTTTGTGGACTTTCAGGCGTCCAACATGTCCGGGACATTCGGAGGAGCCAACGTGCCAAACCTGTACCCGGGGGCTCCCGGGGGTGGTTACCCTCCCATCCCCCCTGGGGGTTTTGGGCAGCCCCCTTCCGCTCAGCAGCCTGTTCCTCCATATGGAATGTATCCACCCCCTGGAGGAAACCCACCCTCCGGGATGCCTTCATATCCGCCATACCCAGGGGCCCCTGTGCCAGGCCAGCCCATGCCGCCCCCTGGCCAGCAGCCCCCGGGGACCTACCCCGGCCAGCCGCCCATGACCTACCCTGGGCAGCCGCCCATGCCGCCTACTGGGCAACAGCAGCAGCCAGTGCCAAGCTACCCAGGATACCTGGGGTCCGGGACCGTCACCCCTGCTGTGCCTCCAGCCCAGGTGAGTGCCCACCCTGAGCTGCCCTTTGTCCAGGCTTGGGTGCCAAAAGCCTGAGCCTCGTGGCCCAGTGTCCTCTGCCAGCAAGGCCAGGGAGGATGCAGCAGATGGAGAAGGGCTCTGTCCTCCATCTGTAACTTCTTGTTTTAAAAAGAGTGTTGCTTTCTCTCACACACCCCACTCCTGGTTTGTATTCTTAAAGACCTTAGGGAGCTACCCTGTTTCTCGCAGTCTGGTTAGATGTTCCACGCACGAGTTGGATCCGAACGTCCCAGGGTACTCCTCATTCCTCCTGTGTCATTTACTGCCAGGGCCCTGTGCTTTGTAGGAACTGCCTGGGCCCCCGGCCTCAAGCCTTGTGCCCAATGGGGCTTAGTCTTCAGTCCCCCGAGGTGCCTCTCAGACTGGTCTTAGAGGGTTCTTAAAACCTCCTTTGGCTAGGGGAGATTGTTGGCAGTTCCTCTGGGGAACTGCTCTTGGCTCATTTTGGAGAGCATTTCGTGTTTGCCGTGCCTAGAATTCATTGCCATGGTTACGGAGCCAAACCAGCCAAGCACAGGGCTAGTGGTATGTGCTCGACTACTATTATTAGACGGAGGGTCCCTCTCCTCCCTGCCCCCACACTCCTCTCCCCTGTCCTGCTCTCCATCTTACCTCTACCTTCCCTGTCATCCCTTCTCTGAGCTTCTCTCCCTGACTCTGTAGTGCACTAGCCCGAGAAGGAACCCACCAGAAGACCACTTAGGCAGGAAAACGTGTGTGCTGGGGAGTGCAGCAGTCAGTGTCAGGAAGGAGTCTGCCAGGCAACTAGAGAGCCTAGAGAACAGTGCCAGGAAGAGCAGAGTCCAGGAGGTGGTGAGGTGGTGTGGACCAAGGTAAAGACCGGACACCAGCATTTCTGGAGGGAACACCTTTTTCCATTTGCACAGAGGTGCTCTGTGGACTACCCAGACCCTGTTAGGAGGGCCCTAATACGTGCTCCCATGTGCTGTGGCAGTGAGGTGCCCAGCCCCACCCTGCCATCAGGAACCCAGGCCCGATGCTGGAGGACCTGGGCATAGGGCAGATTTTCAGCGGCAGGACTCGGCTAGAGACGGGCTCTAGCCACAGGAGCCAGGCAAAGCGGCAGCGCCAGACGTGAGGACATCTAATGGTCGCAGTAGGCTCGCTCAGTTACTGATTGCAGGCTCCTTCAGGTACCCTGACTTGTAGTCAGAAGGTCACTTTCAGAGTCTGGGGTGGGGAAGTCTTGCATCTGGGAGATACAACATCTAATGTGAGTCCGTTTGTCCAAGCAGTTTGGAAACCGAGGCACCATCACAGACGCTCCTGGCTTTGACCCCTTGCGAGACGCCGAGGTCCTGCGGAAAGCTATGAAAGGCTTTGGTGAGGGACCCCCGGTGGCTCGGATCCTAACTGCCCCCCTGACCGGCCAGGCAGTTACCTGGCGGCTCCGTGCAGGGTTGCTGGGAGGAGGGAACCTGGTCCCGGCGGTGGTGGTGGAAGAGGAGGTAGATGTAGGGGTGCAGCTGGGATGCCCAGGAGTACGGGAGGGCCCAGGCCAGGGAAGCTTCCAGCTGCAGAGCTTCCCCGAGACCCCAGCCCTGCCCACATCCACTGCTTTCTTCCCCAGGGACCGACGAGCAGGCCATCATTGACTGCCTGGGGAGTCGCTCCAACAAGCAGCGACAGCAGATCCTCCTGTCCTTCAAAACCGCTTATGGGAAGGTGAGTGGGGGAGGGGATGGGGGGAAGGGAAGCCTGGTTCCCGCTGAACCGAGGCCTGTCCTCTAGCACAGCCCCACTTACCCCTGCTTTTCTTTGGTGCCAGGAGAGCCTAGATCTTCTGGGTGGGCAGTAAGACCTTTTAGGTGTTTCCTGCTACCCACCCAGCAGTGGCCTCTCAGCTGATGGCATCTTCTAGAACAGAAGGGTGCTCCGAAGGGAAAATCCAAAAGTCCACAGGGTACCGAGGTTTGATGAGAGGTGCCCGGAGATCTGGGTTCTAGCCCTGGATCTGCCATGCCTCACGGAGACCATGGATAGTATTTCCCTTCGGTTCCCACCAGGCCGGTTTTTCCTCTTGGGCACCCAGGCTGCTAATCCCTGCCGTCTTCATGACCACCCTAGGAGGTGGGGCTGGGAGAGGAGCTTTGAAGGAAAAGGCTTGCAGTTCTGCACACATGCGTGGGGATGTGTTTTGAACTCCTGGGCTTTTGAACCTTAGGTCAACACTGGGTGAATTGAATAGACTGGTGTTCTAGGCCAGTGCTTCTCCAGCCTGAACGTGCCATGGGTCCCCTGGGAAGCTGACTGAATTGCAGCCTCCAGCTCTGTGGGTCTAGGCTGGCTAAGATTCAGCTTTTCTGCCAGGCCCTGACCAACCCCTGCGGGTCTAGGCTGGCTAAGATTCACCTTTTCTGCCAGGCCCTGCTGCTGGTCCTCAGGCCTGCAATATTGTCCCTGTTAGTCACCTCCTGTGGATTCTCAAAATAGGTTTGTTTGTCTCTTTGAATATTTGATCAGGATTTGATCAAAGATCTGAAATCTGAACTGTCAGGAAACTTTGAGAAGACAATCTTGGCTCTCATGAAGACCCCGGTCCTCTTCGATGTCTATGAGATAAAGGAAGCCATCAAGGTGTGTACGTGTTTGTGTCTGTGTTCATTTGCTCACGTGCACACACGGGCCAGGGAACATTCTGGACTGCACAGTGGGGCTTAACCCGTTCATCAGCTGCTGTTATCAGTGTGGTTCCTGGACGCTCTCGGGTTGGTGCTGTAGAAAGGGTGACTTCGGTGACTTCCCCAAGAGGCAAAACAGGTGTCCTTTGTCATCAGGGAGCATCTGAGGCTGTCCACGGTGGCAGCTGAGTGGTAGAGCTGATGGTGACGCGGTGCTAGGAACGGATATGAGGCCGCGGGTGGAATCATCCTCCTTCATTAGGACTCTGTGTTAGCAAACAACAGAAACACTCTTGAGGGGTTTAAGGGAAACAGGTGCAGAATCCATTATGAGGGTAAAGGTGAATGGCCTGGCTTGAGAAGGGGCAGAGACCCAGGCAGGATTCCTCTTGTCTCTGCTGCTTCCTGAGTGCCCACCTCATTCTTCTGTCTGCTGGGGGCCCGATCCATTCACCTCTCAGAGACTGGGCCAAAGAAAAGACCAGCTGTCCCTCAGTCCAAATTCCAAATAGAAGCAGACTGACTGGCCTACTTGGGGTTTACTGTCTGCCCCCGGTCCAGTCACTTGTGACCAAAGGGAGTGTTGTCTGCATTCCATACAGTCCCGTGGCTCCTAAAACCCACAGCAGGTACCCTGTGGATGGGGTGGAGGCAGCTCCCGGAGAAGGGGGAGCTCCTTGGGAATGGAGCGAGTGCTCCAGAAGGAATCTGTCATTTTTCAGCGGCTGGATAGACACAGTGACTCTTCTGCCTCTAAGAGGAGAGGCAGAGAATTCAGTAAGGAGCCTGGAGGGGGGAGAGGACCCTGCTGAGATCCTCAGACCTGCTGTCTTCTAGGGAGGGGTCAGCAGGCAGCTGGGGACAGCACCCAGGGAGCGGCCCCCAGACCTCTGCCCCATGCAGTCGCTGCCCCCAGCTGGCTTCATGAGCTGATGGTGGTTCTGGAGTCTAGGAAACGGCACAGGGCTGGGGTCACCTGTCATTGACGAGCTCTGTGTCCTTGAGCAAGTGCAACGAGCTCTTTCTTGTGGCGTGTGGTGACACTGAGCGTGGTCGCGAGCAGAAGCGCTTTGCGAGCTCTGAGGACTCGAACAGTGGTGCTCATTATGAAAATAGCTCCCCCTGTGCTGTGCTTCCCACGTGCCTGGTGCTGTTCTAAGTGCTTCACATGCATAAAATCCTCAGGACTTTGCAGGAGGCAGGTGTTAGCGGCACTCCCATTTGACGCACAAGGAACCTGAGGCACAGAGAGGTGAAGTAAGGTGCCTGAGGTCACATAGCTAATAAGCAGCAGGCCCACCTTCAAGCCCGCCTAGCAGCCAGGCAGCTGCCTGTGTCCTCTGCCTTCTCCCTGACCCCCACGTGCTCCTCTCTCGGCCTCGTCAGCGCTGCCTCTTCTAGATGTCTTCAGATAATCCACAGTCCAGTCCAGGGCTCTCCTTTGTCCACACTTCTACTCGTGCTTTATACCCGTTTGTCACTTGTGTGTTGTCTCGTTCATGAGCTGAACTTGGAATAAAACAATCTGGGCTACATCTCAACCCACCATTTACTGTGGGGCCTTGGACAAGTCACCACACCTCTCTAACGCTCAGTTTCCTGGTGGGGGAATGAGCGTGGTCCTTCGTGTGACCTCTGTTCATGTCCGCGTCACTCTCATGATCTGGGACTCTTCTGGGCCTGGGGCAGTGGAGGGGAGCTTGGTTGCCTCAGGCCCGGACAGCAGCAGCAGCTCCAGGGCGTGGGCCTGTGCCGGCAGCTGCTACTCCTGGGATTTGTGCCATGGGGCAGAGGGCACCTGCTCTCTTCCCTGGGTGCCGGTGAGGGAGCTGTGACAAGCTTGTGGTTTGTGTTCTCTGCCACCTTAGGGGGCTGGCACTGATGAAGCCTGCCTAATCGAGATCTTCGCCTCCCGCAGCAATGAGCACATCCGGGAATTAAGCAGAGCCTACAAAACAGGTTAGGCTGGCGCCCGTGCTTCAGCCCTGCACAGACTCCTATGCTTCCTGGGCCTTGGCCACACCCTCTCCAGGGCCTCTTAGACCTTCTTGGCCTTCTTATCACCTCATCTCTTGCCCCCCCCCAACACGTGGGGCCTTGATGCAAGACCCAGCCCTGCCTGCTGTTTGCACACGGGGCAGGTGACTAAGATAAGGGAGGGGTGGGGGGAAGAACCTCTTGGGTGTGGTGTGGGCCGAGCCTGACAGAGGCCAGGTCGGCCTGGAGGTCACAGCCCCTGTGTCCCTGGAGGGTCGTGTGGACCAGCTGTCTCATCACACCCAGGACTCCTGGGCCCTTCTCTTGCTGGTGTCTGCAGCTGACTGTGGCTGCAGGGTGAGACTTCCCTGTGTCTCCCTTTCAGAATTCAAAAAGACCCTGGAGGAGGCCATCCGAAGCGACACATCGGGACACTTCCAGCGGCTCCTTATCTCTCTGTCTCAGGTACCTTTCCCACCCACGACGGAGCTTGGAGCTCAGAGCAGAGAGAGGTGGAAAAGGCATGGGGACGGGGGAGGTACGCAGCTGCAGGGAGCGGCCTTGACCGTACCTCCTGCTTCCTTTCAGGGAAATCGGGATGAAAGCACCAATGTGGACATGACGCTGGTCCAGAGAGATGCCCAGGTGGGTGTGATGGTCAGGTGCCCCAGCTGGGCTCCCGGAGTCAGGGCACGCCCCCCACTTTCTTGCTTCACGAGGGAGGGGCTCTGGGGTAGAAAGAGCAACTGATATGGAGCGGGTTCCAGATGCTGTGAGTCTTGGGTGGGCTCTGCTGCTTATCACCCCTGAGACCTTGAGTGTCCCCCCGCCTCTGTAGGCTTCTGATCCCCCCCTCAGCGTGGACCTGGGAGATAATCAAGTGTGACGAGAGCTGGTAGGTTGTGATGGGTGTGGGATTTCATGTGACCTGGTCCTCTTCCTGTGTTCGGTTGCATATGTCATTGTGTTTGCATACGGGCAGATATTACACTTGCCTGTTTCACTTTTGAAGGTCAGAGCCTAGAAACCAGCTGTCACATTAGTTGTGCGGCCTTAGAATTGTGCCCAGGTCCCCAGATGGGCATGATTGTAGACAAAAGGCAGTGGTCTTTCCCATTCCCTCTCTCTGTTGGGTCATCGCCTCTCTGGAGGAGCTTGGGTTTCCCACTGATGAACTCGGACCACAGCAGTTCTGGCTGGAGAGAGCCATAGCTTCCTGGTGGGATGGAGCTGGCTAGGCCTCTCTCCCTCTTTGTCGCCCCTGCCACCCCCAGCCTGGCATTTACCGGGAGCTGCCAGCGGTCCCTTTATCTCTGCCGTCTGTCAGGCTGAAGAGGACCTCTGTGGAGGGCCCTTTTTTAGGGCTGGAAGACAGCTGCTCTTTTGGTCTGGTCCATTTCCTTTCCACATGGGGACACTGAGGCACAGGGAGGTTGAGCCTTGTCTCGGCCGTACCCCAGATTCCCTCCTTTAGAGTCTGCCTTAACATCTCCCCTGGCTTGAGACATGCGCTCCCATTTCTGGACTCAGGGCTGGGCATCCCCAGGCTCCCAGCCCTGGCCCTTGCCCCAGTGGGAATTTTCCTGTTCCTGCTTTCCTGTCTGCTAGACGGGCCTGCATTCCCTGGCCGAGGCAGAAACTGCCTTACTTTCAAGGTTTTGTGCCCACTTCTCTGTCTTCTTAGTTGTGGACCTGTTCCTGCCTTACCTTGACCTGTAGGATCTCTGAGCCCCTGGTGGCTGCCCTCGTTCCCTGGCCATCAGTTCCTTGAGATCCAGGAACCACTACCTGAGGCCTAGAGAGGCTTCCATGCCATCTGGTGCAGGGGGTTGCAGATTGGCAAATATTTGGGGTGCAAACTTGCAAAAATTTAACAAGCAAGTGCAGATTCTGCCTGTTTGCAAATATTCTTATGGTATACACAGGGAAAGTGCCAGCCGCATGCAGTCCTGCATCCATAATTGTAATCTAGTCATTGTTCTAGTATTGTCTTAATATTTATTGTTCCCCCTTATAGATAGGGAAACTGCTTATAAAGATAGGGAAATTTTATACAGAAATCTGAATTTCTGGGGGTGCCTGAGTAGCTTAGTCAGTTAAGCATCTGCCTTCAGCTTAGGCCACGATCCCAGAGTCCAGGGATCGAGCCCCGCATCAGGCTCCCTGCTCAGTGGGGAACCTGCTTCTCCCTCTCCCCCTCCCCCTCCTTGTGCTCTCTCTGTCAGATAAATAATTAAATCTTAATAAACAAATCCGGATTTCTGGTAACCGTGGGCCCACGCCCCTCTGTTAAAGGGCCCAGCAGTGTGCTGACAGCGGTCACCCCTCCGCATGCCCAGCCTCCGTCCCCACCACTCTCTGGCCTTACAGCTGGCTTGTTTCCCTCATTTAAGTTCCCCGGCTAACCGCTTTGGGCTTTCAAATTTGTGACCCCGAATCTAATATGACCTTCGCATTTCAGAGGTGAGGAAGTGCAGCCCCAGGAGGCCCTGGAGCCCCCCCAGCAAGTTGGCAGCAGAGCTAGGACTAGCCCAGCCCTCGTTCTGCCGTCCCCCTCCTTGTGCTGCTGCTCCCTCACTGGGATTAAAGCTGTCCCTTGCCTGTCCTGGCCTCAGAAGGCCCTGGTGCTCCTGGTCCTGAGTGCCCTCGCCCCCCCACCAGCCTGTCTCAGAATCCTGTGCTGCCCGGCGAGACGATGCGTGGATGGTGTCTAGTCCTGCACGCTGCATGGAGCACAGCCAGGGCCCTGCTCCTGTTTCCTTCCTGGGTGGACCCGCACGGCTGTCCTCCGTCACCTGGGCCCGTCTCTGGGGTGAGGCCCACATTGCATGCCCGTCTTCCCCTCTGTCCAGGAGCTGTATGCAGCCGGGGAGAACCGCCTGGGAACAGATGAGTCCAAGTTCAACGCCATTCTGTGCTCCCGGAGCCGGGCCCACCTGGTGGCAGGTAAGGCGGTCTCAGGCCTCCCTAGGGCCAGGTAGATGAGGGCAGACAAGATATAAAGGGGAGACAGCTAGCAGGAACACTTGGCAGTCCACTGTGCCTGGGGCTTACTCTTCCTAAAAAGAGCCCCCTGGTGGTGGTAGAAAAGATTTTATCAGCGGGTTTCCGGAATTTCTGCGTTCATCTGGTTCTGGAGGAAAGCAAAGGAAGAGGTGAGAGAAGTGGCAGCCTCCTGCTGGCTGCTGTCTATACCGTGGAAGGTGGAAATTAGAGTTGAGAATTTAGAGTTGAGAGAGCCTTCAAGAGCTCCTGATCTGATGCTCTGCGTGGCGTACAAAAATCAGCATAGCAGTTGATCGCTGTGCTGTACGAACATACATTGTTTACTCATTCATTCAGAGTCTATAAACCAGGCTCCTGCCCCGTGCCAGGTCCCAGAGTGGGTGTGGGGAAGCCGCAGGGCACAGCATTTTGGAACCGCTGCTGTCCTGAGGCTCACGTTCTTGTTCTGGGAGACAGGTCAAACAAAAATTAAGTGAAATCCATGCCAGATGGTAAATACTTTAGTGACAGACAATAAAGTTGGAAACAGGGATAGGGAGTGGTGTGGGGGTCAGGGATGGTGCTTGGGGTGGTCCTTGCTGAGGTCATGACATTCGAGTTAAAAACAGGACAGGGCTGCAAGTGCAAAGGCCCTGGGGGGGGGCATCAGGACTGAGAATGATAGCCACACTTAGCAACACGGTGGGGGGCCCGAGTGAACACCCAGGCCCCTGTTCTGTGCACACACTAAGGCCAGAGCTAGAGTTAGCACACGGGTCTCCACTGGGCCACCTGCCTCTCTAGGAGCCTGGAGTGCCACTGCCATGGCTGCTCAGCTTGTCCTCAGGGAGGCTGTGGGGGCCAGACGGGCATTAGCTCATAGTCCAACTGATAGACAAGACAGACACATGGAATGATGGAGAAGGAATGTGGGCATGGACTGAAAGTGAAGGGATTTGAGAAGAGAGTGAAAACTCTGTTGGTGTGTGTGGAGGGGTGCTGGTGGGGTAGTAAGGTATGACCTGGGTGAGCCATGAGCTGATGGGAGTGGGGTGCACGTGCGTCTTGGGGTGAAGAGCCTGCCTGACTTGAAGCTGGGTGGGCCCGGTCAGTGGGGCCGCCTGGGGTACGATAAGCCGAGGGCAGAGGTGGGCTCTGACAAGGCCGGGAGTGTCCCATGATCATTTGTTCAGGCGGCCACAACAAAATACCATAGACCGAGTGACTTACGTGACAGATACTCATTTTCTCACCATCCTGGGGGCTGGAAGTCCCAGACCAAGGTGTCAGCAGGTGGGTTTCTTTTGAGGCGTCTCCTTAGCTTGCAGATGGCCGGCTTCTTGCCGTGTTCTAAAACATTCTCTCCGTGTGCATCCCTAGCATTTCCCTGTGTGTCCAGATCACTTCTTATAAGGCCACTGGTCAGATTGGATCAGGGGCCATTCTAAGGGCCTCGTTTTAATTTAATCACCTCTTTAAAGGCTGTACATCCNAAATAAATAAATAAAATCTTAAAAAAAAATAAATAAAGGCTGTACATCCAAATATAGTTACATTCTGAGGTGTACTGGGGGTGAGGACGTCACCGTAGGACTTTGTGGGGACAAAATTCAGTCCGTAACTTGTCCCTTCTCTCTTTCCACCAGTTTTCAACGAGTACCAGCGGATGACAGGCCGAGACATCGAGAAGAGCATCTGCCGGGAGATGTCCGGGGACCTGGAGCAGGGCATGCTGGCCGTGGGTAGGCGTCCCAGGCTGGCCTTGCCGCCTGCCCACCCGGGGCTGGCGTGCATTGCCCGTTTGCAGGGTGCTCACCCTTCTCTGGCTGCGGAACTCATGATCCAGGATTGCTAAATCCTGTGCCGAAATGGTGGGAAAGCAGCATGCGTCCCGGCTCGCGGCGTAGCTGTACCTCCAACTGCCCGGGGTGGGGGGGTGCTGTGTATATTTCAGGCGCCGCTCTGGGGAAGGAGCTACGGCGTGGGCACCAGTGGGACAACGGCCAGCTGCCCTCCCGGAGGAAGATGACTCACATCCTGCCAAGTTTCCTCTAAAAATACATCCCTGCAGGCAGTTGTCAGATGTTTGTGATGGAAACACGTGGAAAGCTTTTTACTTGCAACAGCAGAGCAGGCCCTGGCTCGGGAAAGCTGGCTTCGCTCCCGGAACCGTGGAGTGCCTCTTGCGGGGCCCGCGCCCTCTGAAGCAGGGCCCGACCCGCTCCGCGGCCGCCCGCCTGCCCAGGCCTCGCAGCTTCTCCGTACCCTGTGGGGAGGTCACAGTCTGGCCATCTTTTGCTGTGCTTTTCTTGGAGCTTTCTGGCCAGGGCAGATGGCGAGTCCTCCCCATTTCCCTGTGTGTCCCCCAGGACACAGGGATCGTGGCCTGAGACGTTCGTGCCACTCGGTCGTCCTTCCTCCGTGGAGGTCACAGCCCCTAGGTTGCTCCGCATGCCAGAGCAGCACTGTTGCCCGGAAGGAGGTCGAGGTTGGGGTGTGCGTGTTTCTCTTCCAAAGAGCCGGAGCCAGGAGGAGAGCAAGGTGGATGTGTCCCATGCGGCCTAGCACAAGGGCACTCGTTCTCTCCACAGCCCCTTGGGCCGAGAGTTTTCTGCAAACGGAGTTACGCTCTGTTTCTCTCTTCTAGTGAAATGTCTCAAGAATACTCCAGCCTTCTTTGCTGAAAGGCTCAACAAGGCCATGAGGGTACGTGCCTCCCACGTGCAGGGGTCTGGGCAGGGAATGGGCGGGGGTTGTCTCAGCCCCTCCTGTGACCGGGACCTTGCTCAGGGCAGAAGGCACGAGGAGAGCCACCCCTCAGCCAAGAGGACAGAGGGCCCACGGGGGGAGGGTGGGACAGTAAGGAGGCCCGTTGCTCATGCCCTTGGTGGACTCTCTTCAGGGAGCGGGAACGAAGGACCGGACCCTCATTCGCATCATGGTGTCTCGCAGTGAGATCGACCTCCTGGACATCAGAATGGAGTACAAGCGGCTGTACGGCAAGTCGCTGTACCACGACATCTCGGTACGGCCCTCTGGGGGACGGGCGGCCTGGCTCCTGCAGACCTCCCTGGCCACTCCCCTTGTCCCCTGTACCTCCCTGCTCGGAACTGTGGCCACCTTGGCCTCCGCCGTGTGAGGGCGTCTTGCCTGTGGGCTTCGTACTTGCTCTCTTCGACTTCTCTTGGTTTGTCCAGTTGCCCCCCAGACTCTTAGAAGCTCCTGAGGGCAGGCTGGATCTTGCCCCTGCTGGTGCCCCCGCCCTATCTCCCCAGCACCCACCATCCCTGCTGCTCAGTAGATGGAAGGGAGGGGGAGTCCCAGCACCAGCACTGGAGAAGAGGCAGGGCCTCCCCACCTTGGCACTCGGGCACCCTGTGAGTCTGTGACCCATCGGTGAGGACTCCCATCCTGAGGTGACGAGTCCTTCTGTCACCCAGCTGCACGGCAGAGGCAGCCCTGGAAGCACTTGAGCGCCAGGGCCCTGGGGTCATGCGGCCTGGAGTCCAGTCTGGCTCTTGTCACTTGCTGACTGTGTGACCATGAGCAGCTTCCTTACCCTCCCTGAGCCCCAGTGCCATTATCCCCAAGAGAGGGATAACAGTAGTCCCCCCGCCCCCAGGACTTCAGGGAGTCTGAACGAGGCGGTCCTTGTCAGGCACACAGTGTGACACGTGTGTCTCAGAAGTGTTAGCTACACTTTTGTCGCCGTGCACTGGGGCCAGTCTGACAGAATGAATGCCTTCTGACCATTAAGTTCTGAACTTGCATGAGAGCCTTGAAACCAGAGTCACCACAACCAGCTTCTGATTTCAGACCCCCTCAGACTTGATGTTGGGCCTGTCACCGAGAACAGCTCATCTCCACTTTCTGGCTGTAAAACTGCTGCTGTTGATAGCAGAGGATTCATAGTTATTCACATAGTGGCTCCTGTGTGCCCGTGGGCTACTGGAAGAGGCCATAGGCCTCACCCCCGAGGAAGGACGTGGTGGAAGGACATGGTCAGACATTAGCTAAGCGTGGGGCGCCTGGCTGGCTCAGTCGGTGGAATGTGTGACTCTTGATCTTGGGGTCGTGAGTTCAAGCCCCACGTTGGGCATAGAGCTTACTTAAAAAATAAGTAAATAAAGAATAAATAAAATTAACATTTAAAATAAGTAATTTTTTTTTAAAGAAGTTAGCTAAGTGTGTTCTGCACTTCTAATGGGAGTGCGACAGAGTCGGGGGGGAGAGGCCTGTGTGAGCGGGGACACCCAGGTGGTAGCAGTGCCCTGCGCTCCACGCTTCGGCTGCAGGAGATCGCACTCCAGAGTGCGTGTGGGACCGAGTCACGTGAGCCTCGTCCAGCACAACGAAGATGCACCGAGAAAAGGCCGTCATGAGTTAACCCTGAGTTAGGGGTTTGGGGGAGCTGTTCATTTTTCAAATTCTGACTTTGATCATTGGGGTGAATGGCCGTCTTTTTTGCAGCAGGGGGTTGGGGAGGCCGAAACACATGCTCCGAGCTAGGTTTGGGCCACCTTGAGCCTCTCCCACACTGGGACCAGGGGTGGGGACTCTCCCCGCGGGGGCCAACCTTCCTGCAGCAGCTCTTGGGGCAGAAGAAAATCAGGAGATAGGCCAAAACTGGCCGCAGCTCCCTTAACTGATGTTTTCCTTGTTTCTGCGACCAGGGAGACACTTCGGGGGATTACCGGAAGATTCTGCTGAAGATCTGTGGTGGCAACGACTGAGCTGTGACTGGTGGCTCACCCTTCTGTCCTCCTGCCAGCAACAGCGATGCCAGGAAAAGGTCAAAAGAATGTCCATCTGTTTCTAACAAGTCCACAAAAGAGTCCCCCGGGTGTCCTGGTGCAGCCCGTCCGTCAGTAGAGCCTTGGCCCGTCCCCCACCTCCGCCCTCCTCTCCTGCTCCGTATAACGTGCTCGTGCTGTAGGACCTGGGTCCCTCTCTCAGGGCGCCTTTTCCTCCCCAGCCCTCACGGCCGCTTGCTGCCAAAGTAGACGTTTTATTTCTTGACTCACAATCAGTCTCTTTTGCTTGTGGCTGAGACTCTTGGCTTCCTATTAGTCATGTAATTTTATATTTTTATTTGGAGACATCTTTTTTTTTTTTTTTCAATAGTCCTTGCCAGACAGATGCATACAAGTCTTTGCTGCGTACACATTTCGGGTGAGAGGTTGGCAGGGGAGCGCCATGTCCTCAGTAAGGAGTAAAAGGGAAGACCTTTAACAATAATCTTTGCATCTGGTGAGAATGTGTCATCAGCTCTGTTATTGCCAAACTCACTCCTTAGAGTTTTCTTAGAAAAGAAAGAAGAAGAGAAAGGCCAGAAAGTCATCTGTTCCTTCTTCATGCAAAACCATGAGAACAAAGCCAGCTCCCTGCCTGTGACAGGGTTTCTTGTAATTTGGAATGTGCCTTAAACCTGAATGTTAATAGCCAAAAACTTTCTAAATTAAAGTCAGCCAGCTCTGGAACATTTTGGAAATGTTTCCCTGGTGCCAGCTTGTTTTCTTCTGCCTCATGATTCTGCCTGTAGCTCAGGGTTCTGGCCTTTAATAGCCAGTGAAAATTTATATGACTTTAAGTAGAAACTTATGCCCAGAAGACTGTGAGCATAGGGAATTTACGGAGGCCCGGGTTGTAAGGAATGAGAAGGGAGGTTCCTGAAATCTGTGCTCGGGGCCCAGATGATGAAGAGGTGTGTGGATTTTCAGATGCGGGTGTGGTGCAGTCCACCGAGGACAAGGTAGGAAGAGTGTGGTCCTTCATCCGGGTCCTGGAGAAGAGGCACGGGCAGGAGGGCATGGGCATGACTCCTGGGGTAGGCCTCATGGCTGGACGCCAGAGGAGGAGGGTGGGAACAACCCAGAGAGGCACAAGACTGGCGCCTCCCCTCAGGCCCCCTCAGGGACCCTTCGGTCTGAGAGGGTGCTCCTGGCTGTGGTCCTGGTGGGCTGTTGGCCCCTTGCTGGTGGTGGTAGGAGAGGGTGAGTCCAGAAGGAGCAGAGTTTCCAGACATCATTGTTCTGTCCAGAAGCCTGGAGCTTGCCTTGCTGGCCAGGGTTCTCCACTCACTCCCTTTCTGACCTCCTCTCTTGGGAGTTTAGAAAGGAGAGCATTCAGGACTGAGGTAGGAGATCAAGCCAGCTGGGCCCTGGCAGAGGCCCCAGGGAATGGCTTGTCACCAGAGTAGATGTCTGCCTGGAACACCACCCTCACTGTCCCCTGGACATAGTGAGAGAAAAGGATGGCCCAGGGGCGTGGGGCAGCCATGAGCTATACCCTAGCCTGCCCCACTAGATCCACCTGCCTGAGCCAGAGAGGTTGATGTGGGCACTGGAATCAATGGTAGGCCCTGCTCTTCGTGTCAGATCCCCTTGTCTCCATGCCTGCAGCTTCAAAACAAGACCCAGCATGCTTGGCTGAGGTGCTCCTCCCCTAGGGCAGGCCCCTTGCTCTTGGGTGCCAGGTGGGCCCTGCCTGGTGGGATGGACTGATGGGCATGACACGACTTGCTGCAAACGCAGGTGGACCCCGGCGGCGTCCTAAGCTGTGCCGGGGCCTACGTTCAGCCCCCTCTAAGGAGACTGTAGATGTTCTGTGGCATTCCTTTGCCTCGTTGTCTCACCAGACGTTGCAGCCTGGTGTCCAGCAGGCAGTTTCTGACTGCACATGCATTTATTTTGCTCCCCAAAGAGTCTTTTCAGACATTTGAGTTTATTGCCAACATTGCGGTATTGAGAGATTTTATATTTTTTAAAAATCTGGAATTCTGGCTTCTCTTGAAAAATCAAATTCTGGCAACCCTGCAGACCCAGGGCCGCTGGAGCCAGGTTGCAGCTGCCCCCTTTAAGCCTATGCTGTCTTTTGCCACAGGCCCCGCCATTCCCTGTTGCATGTTACCTGTTTGGCCCCTGTAGGCCTTTGAGCCTGTGACCACTGGTCCACACACTTGGGGACCATCTGTGTTCATTCTGGTCCAGGTCCTGGTTTCTCTCTACCTTCCTGTCCCCCAAGCTGCCCTCTTGGTCATGCCCATGGGATCCAACCCATAATAAGTATGGGCTGGAGGACAGCATGAACTCTTCACTGAGTTCTCTCCAGAGGTAAAGGCATTTACTGCCTTCCAAGGTCAATGGGAGGTTATTAACTCTGTTGATTATGCTCAGGACAAAAAAAAGATGGGGAAGGAGACCTTCAACCTTACGGGTCATCCTTCTGGGAGAGAACTACACTCGGTCTTTTTNGTTTTTTTTTTTTTTTTTTTTTTTTTTTTTTTTTTTTGCCTCCTGGGGGTGTTAGCAAGACCAGTTCTTGCTGCACATCTAATATCACTTTCAGAAGAGCTACTAGAGGATGAGATACCAGGTGAATTCAGCCCTGAGTGAATTCTCAGCAGCTGTGGGGCATTGGAAGGAACACTGTGTTAGGGGCAGAACCAGGACTGGGGTGAGACACATGAGTCCCTGGTCTTGGGTACAAAATTAAAGAAACCATCCTTGCTGTATGTTGGGCTGCATAAGGGTGCTGACTTTGTGGATGGGGAAATGGTCCTGCAGTGGTGGTGCTCAAACCCTAGTGTGCAGCGGGGCCGTCTGAGGAGCTTCTTAACATGCAGGTCCCTGGGCCCCAACCGCACAGAGCTGAGCAGGCCTGGGGGCCAGGAAACTGCTTCTGTATCCTGCTTGCCTTGTCATTCTGATGCTGATCTCAATGCTCCTTGGCTGTGACGGAACTGAGATAGAGGTGTTCGTTCACACACGGCAGCCGGTGGAGTGGAGGCAGGCTGAGTTTGGAATTCAGTCAGGTGATGGAAGATGGGACAAGTGTGCTCCCAACTTTGGAAAGAGGGATTGGAAAGATGAACCTCTGCAAATGCCCATGGTCAGAATGACAGCTGGGTGACCGTGCCGTGTCCCCCCTCTTGCTTTGGCAAGGAGTTACTGCTCTAGCTTAGGACTTAGCCCCTTATTTCTGCTGCCAGTTCCTTCTGCCCTGGCTGGTGGAAGTGAAGTCAGACCTGGAAACAGAAACCAAGCTAAATCATCACAGATATCTTCAACAGGTAGATAACAACTTAAGTTTTCACCCCATCAAACCTGAAAGCTCTCTCTGGCTGTGTTCCTTTAAGAGACAGTGACATCATTACTCAGTCCTCTACCTGGCCCCTTACAGGGACCCTCTCAAGTAAAAGATGCAGTCGATGAAACCCTCAGCTCTACAAAGGTCTCCTACCCTCAGCCCTCATTTCTTGGAAAGCCCTCCTTGGCCCAACACTGATGCCCACTCTGAACCTGGTTCCTTCCAACAGTAAGAGTTGACATTGCCCTGGAGCAGAAAGAGCACCCGTCTGGGAGTCAAGCATCCTGTCCTGATATCAGGTTGGCCACTGATTTGCTCTGTGACCCTGAAACAGTCCCCTCTTTAGGCCTTTGTTGTCCCTTTGTAAAATGAAAGAGTAAATCAGAGCTTCTCAAACTTCAATGTAGTCAGCCAAAAGTGGTGGAGTAGGGACCTCCAAAAGTGTGCCTCCTGCACAAAAGCAACACATAAGATGGCGAGCGCTGTCAGAATCAACTATCCAGACTGAAAACGGATGGAAAGTCTGCAGCAACCGGACAAATGCTTGAGAAAAAAAAGGTCTCAGTGAGAGGGTTTTGTTGAATTTTCATGTACCCCAGACCCGTCCCCCACAGCCCCCTGGCTCAGCAGCAGCCTTATAAACAACATCCCACAGTCCCTGTATGGGTTCTTAGCACTGGAGGGAATAAAATGGATCTTGTTCTCAAGAACTTCGGATATTTTGATCTGTCTGGTTGCTCCTTGAAAAACTGGCTCAAGTGACTTGCTTTCATTTCACCTAATTTGGAACTCTCCCAGGGTGGAGGTGGCAGCCCTGGGGGACATTGGAAGGCAAACGTATTAGGAAGGGATAACAGTTGGGGCAAACAGGAGACAAATTGGAAAGTTTGGGGAAGAGAGGCTGGCGATAAGATGCTTTGGGGAATAATGGTTTTGGAGAGGTCCTACAAATTCTGGAAATCTAGAAGGCCACACACATGCCCAGGGCTGGGTGCATGCTTAGAAAAGGTCTGAGAAGGCTCTAAGTGCTCACCTCTGGCGGACTTTCTGGCCCTGCACAAGCGGGAAGTGAAGGCTAAGGTAGAGTCATAGACTGCTTGGCTCCAGCACACACAGGACACAGCTGCAAAGACCGGGAGATTTTGGGGTGGAGGGTGGGGAGTTGGCTCCAGGAGTTTAAGGAAATTTGTTGAATCACTAGTGACCACAAAGCTAACTGAATTCAGAGACTTCAATGGCCACACCTGACAAAGAATACAAACTTTAAAAAACTAATTCCAAAAATAATTAAAAAAAAAAAAAAACTTAGTTCAGAAAACTCACTAAACTACAACTGATACAGCAAGCAGCAACAATAAATGCTGGGGAAGGGGAAACTCTGGTTTCCAGAGTTGTCACATTATAATGTTCCAAATACCCAGTTTTCAACAAAAATTACAAGGCATGCAAAACAAGAAAGTATGACTCATACACAGGAACACAAGAAATCTGTGAATAGAAACAGGAAAACCCAAATATTGGACTTACCAAACAAAGACTTTAAATCAACTGTCTTTAAAATGCAAATTTCTATTTGGTTCCTTTTTGTAATCTCATAATAGAAGTAAAATCTATATTAGAACAGAATAGATAAAATTTCTGTTCTTATAAAAAGGAACCAAATAGAAATTCCAGAGTTGAAAAGTACAATAAAAATGAAAAATTCACTAAAGGGGTTTAAGAGGAAATTGGAGAAAGCAGAAAGCATCAACAAACTTCAAGATAGACCAATTGAGATTTCCCAATCTGAAAAGCAAAAGGAAAAGAGAATGAAGATAAATTAACAGACCCTAAGAGACCTTTGAGATACCATCAAGTGTACCAAGATGCATGTAATGGGAGTCAGAGAAGAGAGAAAGCAGAAACAATCTGAAGGAACAATGGCTGAAAACTTACCAATTGGATGGAAGAAATTAATCTACACATCCGTGAAGCTCAGTGAACTATAAGCAAGATAAACAAAGTGATCCACATGGAGACACATAATCAAACTGTCAAAAGACAAAGAATCCTGAAAGGAATAGACAACCAACTTGTCACATATAAGGGATCTTCAATAAGATTAACCTCTGACTTCTTGTCAGAAACCATGCAGGGGGGCGCCTGGGTGGCACAGCGGTTAAGCGTCTGCCTTCAGCTCAGGGCGTGATCCCGGTGTTATGGGATCGAGCCCCACGTCAGGCTCCTCTGCTATGAGCCTGCTTCTTCCTCTCCCACTCCCCCTGCTTGTGTTCCCTCTCTCACTGGCTGTCTCTATCTATGTCAAACAAATAAATAAAATCTTTAAAAAAAAAAAAAAAACCATGCCAGGACAGCAGTGGGTTGACATACTCAGTGTCCTGAAAGAAAAGATGTCAGCAAAGAATCCTATATCTGGCAAAATATTCTTTAAAGATGAAGGAGACATGAAGACATTTCTGGAAAAACAAAAATGGAAATGGTTTGCCACTACTAGACCTACCCTATAAGAAACACTAAAGAAAGTCCTTCACACTGAAATGAAACATACCAACCAGTAACTCAAATCTGCATGAAGAAAGAAAAGATGTTGGTAAAAGTAACTACATAGGTAAACATAAACATTAGTATTAATATATATATATATATATTTTGGTTTGTAGCTCTTTTTTTTTCTGTATGATTTAAAAATGACACCAAACAATAATTATAACTCTGTTGATGAGCACAAAATATATAAAGATGTAATTTGTGACAATAACAAAAAGGATGGTAGTAGAGCTGTGCAGGAGCAAAGTTGTCATATACTTTTGAAACTTGGTATTAATTTGTAATAGATTGTTATAAATTAAGATGTTAGGGATGCCTGAGTGGCTCAGTCAGTTAAGCACCCCGCTCCTGATTTCAGCTCAGGTCATGATCTCAAGGTTATGGGATTGAGCCCCATGTTAATACAATCCCAGGAAATAACTAAAACATAGTAAAAGAACTGAGAAGGGAATCAAAATGGTATAGTTGAAACCATCTGTCTCACACAAAATATGGCAATAATGAGGAATTAAGTTGCCAAAAAATATATAACATAGGAAACAAATAGCAAAATGGTACAAGCCTTTTACTTACTAGTAATTGCTTTAAATATAAATGGCATAAACTCTCACTCTCAAAAAGGCAGATACTGGCAGACAAACAACATTATATCCTGACAAAAGGGTAAATCCGTCAAGATACAACAATTATAAACATATATGCACCTAGCAGTAGAGTCCCAGAAAATTTGAAACAAAACTTGACAGAATTGAAGGGATAAATAGTTAATATTAGTTGGAGATGTCAACGCCTCACTTTCCTATTGGATAGAACAATTGGATGAAAGATAACAAGGAAGGAGAACACTCGAACAACACTGTAAACCAACTAGACCTAACAGACATAAATAGAACAGTCAAGCCAACAACAACAGAATACATGTTCTGAAGTGCACATGGAAAATTCCCCACATAGACCACAAAACAATCTAAATATTGAAACTATACAGATTACCTTCTACAACTACAGTGGGATGTAATTAGAAATAAAAGGAAGAAATGTGGAAATTTTACGAATATGGGGAAACTAAACAATATACTTTTAAAAAAAAGCACTCAGAGGGAAGTGTATAGCTATAAATGACTACATTAAAAAAAAAAAAAGATTTCAAATCAATAGCCTAACCTTCCACTTTAAGGAATTAGAAAAAGAAGAAAAGGTAAACCCATACCAACCAGAAGGGAGGAAATAATAAAGATTAGAACCAATAAAATAGAATAGAGAAACAACAGGATCAATGAAAGAAGTGGTTCTTTGGAAAGATCAACAAAATTGACAAACTTTTAGATTGACGACTGACTGACAGAGGAAACTCAATTTCTGAAATTGGAAATGAAAGTGGGAACATTACTGACAACCTTATAGAAAAAATTTTATTTAAATTTATCTATTATGCAATTATAAGAAAATATTTTCAACAGTTGTATGTCAACATATTAGATAACCTAGATAAAATGGGAAAATTCCTAGAAACACACAAATTCCCAAATCTGATTCAAGAAGAAATAGAAAATCTGGATAGACCTGGAACAAGAAATTAAATCAGTAATAAAAGCCTCTCAATAAAGAAGAAGCCAAGGCCAGGAGGCTTCATGGTGAATTCAGTCAAGCATTTAAAGTAACACCAATCCTGCTAAACTCTTCCCAAAACATAGAGGAGGGAACAATTCCTAACTCATTATATGAGACCAGTGTTACCCTGATACCAAAGCCAGACAAAGAACTCACAAGATATGTGCAAAAAATCCTCAATGAAATAGCAGCAAACTGAATCTAGCAGTGTATTTAAAGGATTGGCCACCATGACCAGGTGAGATTTATCAAAGGAATACAAGGATCATTCAACATACAAAAATCAATCCGTGTAATAACCCTGTTAATAGACTGAAGGGGGATAAAAACCAATTGATGCAGAAAAAGCATTTGAGAAAACCCAATGCCTTTGGATGACTAAAAAACAAAAATAAAAGAAACTAAGAAGGAATATTTATCACCCTGTATAAAGGGCATCTACGAAAAGCCACAGCTGACATACATAATGGTGAAAAGAGTAAAACTTTTCACCTAAGATCAGAAATCAGATAAAAATGTTTGCTCTTGCCATACTAGTCAACATTGTTTTGAAAGCTCTAGCCGGAACAATAAGGCAAGAAAAGGAAGAAGCATCCAAATTGAAAATTAGTAAAATTTGCTATTCACAGATGACATGATCTTATGTAGAAAATTATAAATCATATCCACACAAAAACTAGCAGAGCTAATAAATGAATTCAGCAGAGTTGCAGGATATAGGATACATGATCAAAATACAAAAATCAGTTGTGTTTCTATATAGTAGCAGTGAACAATCTGAAAATGTAATTAGGATCCTATTTATAGGGCACCTGGATGGCTCAGTCAGTTAAGTGTCTGCCTTCAGCTCACGGCATGATCTCAGGGTCCTGGGATCGAGCCCCGCATCAGGATCCCTGCTCAGTGGGGAGTCTGCTTCTCCCTCTCCCCCTGCCCTCCTCTCCCCTGCTTGTGCTGTCGTTCTCTGTCAAATAAATAATCAATCAAATCTTTTTTACAAAAAGATCCTGTTTATAATATCAAAAAGAACAAAATATTTAAGGATAAATTTCAGTTGGTGTAAGACTTGTACACTGAAAAACAAACAAAACATCCTGTGCTCATGGATTGGCAGACTCAGTATTGTTGACATGGTCTATACTCTCCAAATTGATCTACAGATTCAGCCTAATCCCTATAAAAATTCCAGGTACCTTTTTGCAGACTTGGACAAGCTGATCCTAAAAGGCATACGGAATTGTAAGGGACTGGTCCCCAAATAGACAAAAAAGTCTTGGAAAAGAACAAAGTCAGGGATCTCACACTTCTTAATTTCAAAACTTAAGCTACAGTACAAAGCTACAGTAATTCAAACAGCGTGATACTGGCATAAAGATAGACATATGGATGGGATAGAATTGAGAAACCTAAACATCTCTGCTGAATTGATTTTGGACAAGGGTGCCAGAACCATTTGAGGGGGAAGGAATATTCTCTTCAACAAATAATGCAGGGACAACTGAATATCCACAAGCATAAGAATGAAGTTGGATCCCCACCTCACACCATATACAAAAAGTAATTCAAAATAGATTAAAAAAAACTAATGGAATACTATAAATATCTTAGAAGAAAACAGGAATAAATATTCATGACCTTGGATTTGGCAATGGATTCTTAGATATGACACCAAAAACATAAGCAATAAGAAAAAAACATAAATTAGACTTCAAAATTCAAAATTAAAACTTTTCTAATTCAAGGATACTCAAGAAAGTAAAAAGACAACCTACAGAATGGGAAAAAACATTTGTAAGTCCTATATCTGATAAAAGCCTAGTATCCACAATACATATAGAACACTTACCACTCAACAACAAAAAGACTGCAAGTTTTTAAATGGACAGAGGACTGGAATAGACATTTCTCCACAAAAGACAAATGGCCAAGAAACACAAGAAAAAGGCTCATCAACGTTAGGCAAATTGAACTTAAAACCACAATGAGTTACCACTTCACACCTCATATGATGGCTATAAACAAAAAGACAGATGGTGAATATGTGGAAAAATTGAAACCCTTCTATACACATTGTTCGTGGGAGTGTAAAATGGTACAGCCACTGTGCAAAAACAGTCTGGTGGTTCTTTAGAAACTTAGACATAGAGTCACTATTTGACTCAGCAATTCCATCCCTAGTTAGGGACCCAAGAGTGAAAACATGTCTACACAGAATCTTGTACATAAATATTCATAGCATTATTCATAATAGCCAGAAAGTGCAAACAATCCAAATGTCCATCGATTGATGCATGAGTAAAGGTGGCGTATCCATACAACGGAATAGTACTCGGCTCTAAGAGGGAATGAAGTACTGATACAAGCTACAGTATGGATGAACCCTGAAAACATTGTGCTCAGTGGGAAAAAAATTTGACACAAAGGCTACATACTGAATGATACCATTTATATGAAATGTCCAGAACAGGAAGTCCATAGAGATAGAAATATTAGTGGTTTCCGAGGGCTGGTGGGAGGGGCAGTGGTTAGTTACTGCTTATAGGTACAGGGTGTCTTTGGGGAGAGATGAAAACGTTCTGGAATTAGCATACAACCATGTGAAGCCACTGAATTGGTACCGTTGAAAATGATCAAAATTTTGAAATTTATGTTGTGTGAATTTTACCTCAAGAGAAAACTTTAAAAAATCGCACACAGATTTGCACACATCTCCCCTGGGGATCTCACTGAAATGTCGATTCTGATGCGGGAGCTCTGGGTTGGGCCCCAAATTCTGCGTTTCTGACAGGCTCCCAGGTGAGGCCACTGCTGCTCGTAGATGGCCACAGTTTGAGTAGGGAGGCTACTCTGAGGGCCCTTGTGCTGTGTCACCTTCTCTGGAACTCAGGTGCCTCATTTCTGAGCCAACTCCTGCCCTGTCTGCCCCTGTAAATAAGGAGGGCAGCAGCACAGACCCCCCGGGGTCTCCCCGGTCTGAGCCTCCAGGAGGACTGAGCCCCCAGGAGGACGTGGGCTGGGCGTTAGAGCCTGGGAGTCGATGGAGAAGGGGCTGTGGCTATAGGGGTCACTGTCAGCCTACACGGGGCAGGGGGTGGGGGACACAAGGGAGTAGCTTTTATCTTGCACCAAGCTGAGGAAGGCTGGCTGGAAGGCAGGCTCTGTTCTCAGAGGAGAGCTGTCCCACACTCGTGTGTGTCACTTCCAGCTGCTGGGCAGGGCAGGCTCGGGTGCTCCAAAGCCATCTGAAAGAGAGGGGCAGCTTGGGAGTGCTGCAGGCCCCTGCCCTCCCCTCCCCTCCCCTCTCAGTCCCCTGGAGCTCCCAGGCCAGGGAACACAGGGCACAGGGAGGAAGCAGGGGGCTCTGTGGTGGCGCAGGACGGGATCCTTGCAAGGGACCTGAAAGGAGCCCAGGAGCTTTGGGGGCGGGGGTGGGTAAATGGCTGGGGCAGTGCCAGGTGGGAGCCACGTGAACTGTGCCAGCCCTTCCAGAAGCCCTGACCAGATGCCAGGCTGCAGCGCCCCCAGGCGGGGGTAAGGGCAGAGAACACTCGGGGTGGTGGGGGGTGCCTCCCCACCCAGCCCCAGGAGGAGCCGAGGCCTGTCCCCGCTCGTCCAGGCCACACTTGGGCGGTCGCGGGCAGCCGTCCCCAGCCTGAGCTGTCCTCTCCGCTACGGGAGCGCTCACCGTCTCCGAAGAGGTCGGGGATGGGGCCCAAGGGCCCCGGGGGTAGGTTCCAGGCCAGCTCTTCCAGCTGCCCCAGCAAGCCTTTCACTTCTGCCTCCAGGTGCTCCACCGTCTTCTCCACCGTCTAGAACAAGAGAGATGGGAGCGGCGTGTTGGGGGCAGGGGGGCAGGAGGCAGGAGGACTAGGGCGCAAGCGTGGTGCCACGTCTGGCTGCACCAGCCGTGTCCTAAGGGACACCTGGCAGCCCAGTGGGGTGCAGCAGGGAGAGAACGAGCGCTAGGGGACCCGAGTCCTCCTTGTTCAGGCTCTGCCCCCGGCGGCCTCTAAGTTCCCCAGCTGACAGAATCCTAGGGCTTCGCTCTCTAAGGCCGCTCCTGGCTCTGGCACGGAGCGATGCACCCAGGGACAGGTTTGGCGTGGAGCAACCCCGGGATTCCTTTTTCCCTTTCCGGACTGCACTGGGAGCTCACATTCTTTTTGTCGCCCCGCCCCCTGGTGGCCACTCTGCCAAATGACAGGTTTGGGATTTTGAAATGTTCTTTAGTCAGGGTTCCTAACTCCTCCGTGAATGAACCCCATTAGCAGTCTGAAGCGTAAAGACACCATCTCAGAAAACCCCTTTAACTGAAAAAAATAAAGCATATAGGATTTCCAAAGACACCAATTGCGTTAAAACCTTATTCAAGTACTAAATATTAAATCTTTCATGTAAAAATCTATGTATTTATTAATTCTTTAAATACCATGATCTAACATCAGGTCTAACAACTACTGTAATTTCGACATACAGATTAAGATGAGTGATATGTTGATATAGTCACAACAGCTATAATGGGATGAAATGATCTGATTTCTATTGCGAACAAAGTCACAGTACTGGTAATACTACTATGGTTTGTTGTCTGTACTTATAATGAATGGGAATGCTAAATTTCAGTTAAAGGTTTGTGAAAATGAAGTGTAAATCCTTTCCCACACAAGTTTACAGACCCCAGTGTTACAAACCGTGGCTGTGTAACAAAACACAGTGACTGTTCACCGTCTCGTTGTGTAATGACGTGGAGATCTCTAGCTGGGGGGAAGAAAGGCCCCTGGGGAGGCAGGGTCTGTTAAGGGCGGGTGAGCCTAACAGCCCGGGTAGGGCAGGGAGATGCTTCACACGGTGGCCAGGGAGCAGGATTGGCCTGGATTTCCCCCCATTTCCCAAAGCAAGATTCTCCTGAGCCCTAGAAAGCTAACAGCTTGGCAGGTGGTCCTGAAGTTGCATGGGCTCCCAAGTCACCCTGATTACCTCCTCTATGACGTCTAAACGGTCGTGGACAGCCATGTATCTGTCACACCCCGCGTTCCAGGCCGGGTCTCCACGGGAGGACACAGAGGGCTCAGCAGCTGTGGGAAAACGAGCCTTGTCACCATTTCCTATAACCCCAGAGACCCCTGGAAAGCACTGAGCTCCACGTGGTGGGTCCTGAAAACGGTCACAAAGAGAAGCAAAGGAAGGCCGAGTGTAGGTTGGGGCGTGAGGATGGGGCTGCCCCAATCACTCACTTGCATCTATAGGCGTGGTCACCTCCATACCCAGGTGGGCTTCTTCAAGAAGGTGCTGCGTGAACTCTGGAAGGTAAGGAAGGGAGGAAAGGCTCCCGCCAGACAGAATGGCGCGTGCAGAGAGAGAAAGGCATAAAATAACACTGTGCCGTGTCCAAACCCTCAGGGGGTTGGAGTGGCTGGAAAGTACAGGGTGGACGGGAGGAGAGCGAGCCTGGACACAAAGCCAGACGCCCCAGTAAACAAACCATGATGCTTATTTTGGGGTTTATTTCAACAGAAGAGTCACATGGTCATATATGAATTGTTTGAATACAGAGAACGGGTGGGAGGGATTTGTCTTGGAAGGCAGGGAGTGAGTGCAGGAGTCCGCGTAAGGAGTGAAGAATCGAGGCAGTGCAGTAGGAGTAGAGAGGATGACGGAGATATGTTAGTCATCGCACTGACACTGGTGACTAGTGAGTAATATCGGACACTTGATGAGTTCTTACTGTGTACCCCAAAGCACGCTAAACAAATGTGTGAACTCAGTTGGCCTTTACAACAACCTGTGTATGATCCCCAGCTGATGCCCAGAGGGGTGGAATGCGACGTCCAGCATCATGCAGCAAGTGAGTGGAAGACCCGAGGTTCATCTGTTCAGCTCTCGGTTCATCATTTTTCTCCCCAGCGTTGGGTCCTCCTTGGTTCTTTTGGCACCAAGAGAAGACGTCACACCAGAAGGCTCAGGGCCCTGGTTCTGAGCTCAGGTTTCAGTGTTGGTGGCCCCGAGACACCTATGGGCCGTCAGAGTTGGCTGGAACCTTGGAGGACCCTGACACTCAGGAAGAAGGCTACTGTCCCCGAAACGAAGCGAAGCAAGGAGCTTCACTGAGGAAGAAGCGGTCAACACGGCCTAAAGCAGCAGGGGACTCGAGCGAGAGAAGGATGGAAAGAGCAAGGAGAAAGTCGCTGCTAAATCCCACCCCAGTATTGCTCACGGAGTTGTGGAGGCAAAGCAGAGTCTAGATGCCATGGGACGAGAAGGGAAAGAGAGGTCCAGAGGCCGAAACTTGGATCCTGGGAAATGTTTTCCTGAAGCTTGGCTGTGAAGGAAGGGAGATCAGATCACATGGTCTCCAGAATGTTTCTTCTTGTTGTTTCTGTTCTTTGAAGAAACAACCACGCTGATAGCCTGAAGGACGGGTGAGCTGAGGAGAGGACAGGCTGGGAACCCAGCAGAGCTACGAGGGTGGGGGCAGCGCTCGAAGGAGGAGAGCGAGCGCAGCGGAAGTGGTAAAGGCAGACCTCTCCTCAGAAGGCCAAGAAACAGGTGCGTTCTCACTGCTGGCCTCTCTTCACTCTGTAAAAGAGGGGAATCATCTGCTGCAAATTCACGTTGGCTTACGAAAGAGGGAGCTGGGCGTGAAGCCTTCAGGAATTCTGTGAGGGGGGCTATTAACACAGCCACGAAAATGGAGGCAGTGTGAGAGTATTTACATCACGGAAATCAGCAAATGACTTGTTTTTGTCTTCGCCTTTGTTTCTGCAAGCCACTTTGTCAGCAGACCGCTGGGGAGGGGACTCGAATGCAGAGGGGGCTTCAAAAGGAGGTGAGGAGAAAGAGGAGGCCCATGCAGAAGGACCCCATTTCAAGGGGATCTTTGGAAGGACCAGTCCCCAGTGAGCCACCCAGCAGGCTGGGTACAGAGTGGCCAGGACAGGGGGCTGGATGGAGCAGAAGCTGGGGGTCTGCAGAGACAGTGTAGGGGAGAGCAAGGGAGCAAAGGATTGAGGATTTGACCAGCAAGGAGTCCAGGGGATGAGCTCTGGAGTCTAGCTTGGATAAGGAAGGAAAGGGGGCCATTAAGAGGGCCAATAAATTGGGAGAAATGGAGGAGCTGACAGAACTGAAGGTCTTGGTAAGATGATGGAATAACAGAAGGAATGAGTGGTGATGGACATTACAGTTTCAGCTCTGAGAGGTGAAGCAGCTTCCTAGTGACACTCTCGAGGTTGTGGTCATGGATGTGGGCATCTGAGGCAGAGTGGGGGCAAGGGTTATTGGGCTTGATCTATCTAAGTGCAAAACTCTTTTAACTGTAAGACCCTGGTGTTGGCTGGGTTGCTCAAGAGGACATACAAAATTGCCCAGAAGGCTGACAGGTCTTGAGGTAAGGATGGAGATGGTAAGCCATTTTGCTGGGGATGAACGTGTAACTCTGGGAGGTTGAATGACCTGCCCAAGGTCACACAGTCAGCAAATGCCTGGACCCCAAGCACCCTGGCTCTCTCCTAACCCCACCTCAGCAAGTTGGCCTTCCAGAGCTCTGGCAGTCCGTCCCCCCCACCCCGCCCCGGTGCAGAGATGTTCCTGTTCCAGCTCTGTTGGGATCCCAGCTCTTCCATGTAGGGGCGAGAACCAAGAACAGAGACAAAACTTCCTTCCACTCTGAGCATCTTTTATGGAGATCAATTTGTTTCTATATTCTCCTCTTCATGATTTCCTTCCACTTCAAAAAGCCTCTTCAAAAGACAATGGTCTTGTTGACTTTGAGGAGGGGGGTGGACAAGACAAATGGTACTTTGGTTATGTTTTTCGTCCATGTGTGGCTAGAGTGAGCACTGGTTGTTTTTAAAAGCGAGTCTTTAGAGATCCGTACTGAAATATCTAGAGACGAAATGCTATGATGTCTTGGATTCACTTCAGAGTAATCCAGGCCTGAGAGTGGGAGGAGACATGGGTGGCCAAACAAGATTGGCCAAGATTGATCATTGTTGAAACTGAGTGATGGGACATGTGAGTTCACTCCACTCCACTCTCTACTCTTGTATATATGGTTTGAAATGTTCCATAAAAAAAGCCCGTTGTCTGATGGGGTTGGTCACAAAAAGCAGAAGCCATCGTGGGCTGCATGTGTGGACAGGAAATGTTCAGGAGGGGGTGGGGGTGGCCTGAGGGACCCTGCCTGGAGGGTCATGCTCCATTCTGGGCCTTTGAGAGGCAGAAGCAGGGCTAGAGGTGGCTGTGGTGCAGGGGCTTGGAAACTTGACTCATTTGTCTCAGCTGAAAGAACTGGGGAGCCCTGCCGAGAGAGGAAGGACTTCCTGGGGCAAGAAGAGCTGCTCTCACGCACAGGGAGGGCTGTCCGTGAAAAGGGGGTCTGCCCAGTGGGGATCTGGGTCCACACACACCCTCTGCAGGCCCCGCCCACGGGCCTCTGGCCACGTCTCTCCCCAGAGCCACGCCTGCCTTCTCCCAGACCCAGCCTGGGCCGGGAGGAAGCAGTCTGACCTGGCTGGCCAAGTGTGAGGATCTGCCAGCCCTGGAAGTCATGAACAACATGAATCTACTCCCCTCCGTTGGCCTAAAACATCCTGTTTTCTCCATGTCTGCAATGAGGTCTAACTTGGCTCCAAAACCCCTCCAGGGAAAAGGATTGGCTAAGGTTACTCTCCACATCACACAGTGCTAATCCCTCACATCTGGACAGAACTGCGTCCTGGGCTCCGCTGCGCAAGTGTCCGTGAGCTCATCCAGGCCTCCTGACGAGCTCACCCGAGAGACAGAACTGGGGCGGGCCCTCACTATGAGCCCTCACTGCCGCTCCCCACTCCCCGCCGTGCCGGGAGGGGGGGCCCTCAACCCAGCACTGACCTCACTGCTCAAGGGCCAAAAAACACAAAACACACCGGAGACCCCTGTTCTCACCCTGCTCGGTCACGAACTGGCGTGGGCCTGTGGGAAACTTCCCTGTCCTCCCTGAGCCTCTGCTGCCCCCTTGCTAACACGGGGTGGGGAGGCCTGAGGCACTGCCCCCCATGTAGTTCATGTGGGATGCAGGATGCCATTCTGTCTTTCAGAGCCTGCCGAGAGGCCTCATAAACTAGCCCCAAGGACAGAACTGGTGTGAGTCAAGGACAAGTTGCTTCTTAGACCAGAAGCTCCTGCAAGGCACGAGCTGGGTGGCTTCCATGTCTTCCATGTCCTCAGTGGGAAAGGGGCTCAGGGTAATGCCTGCTTCAAGGGGTTGTTGGGACCCTCGCGAGTGGGGAAGACTGCAGGGTGACCATGATCGTGCTTGAGCCGCCAAGGCTGTGGTTCCCCATATTCCCGTCCTTCCTGTGCTCCCGCCCTCCCTGCCCTGGCCAGTTGGGAAATGGACCTTCTTGGAGGCTGGGTTGTTTTCCCTGGCCTGGCTCCCACTCAGGGCCTGTGTGCACCCTGGACAGCGGCCATGGGTGGAACACAGTGCTCTGGTGAAAGCAGCCTGCAGTGGAGGCCAGAGGCCCCTTGGAGGTGCTGGGCTCACTTCTCCAGTTAAAGAGACATGGCCGCCGGGTCCCCATCCTCTGAGGCAGGAAGTATGGCCTCTCCCACGTACAGGCAAAGGAGAGCCTTTGTATCTGGGACTTAAACACTAAGAAAGCATGTACAACTCAAGTGATTTCTGGGATGACATGTAACTTCTCAGAGGCGACTGGAAATTGCCGTGCCTCCCAGTCACCGAAGACACATTCTGCTTTGACCAGCGATGTTTGTCACTTAGGGGTTAATTGTATTTGGCCATATTCAATATAATGGGATAATAAAATTTACCACATTCAATATTTGTATTAAAATTTGTGATTCATTTAAAACCATCAGTGGTTTTTAAACTTTTTTTTAAAGCAGAATGCTATTTTCAAACAATTGTATGAAGAACTCCAATAATGTGGAGCTGCTCTGACAAAACCAAGAGAGGGAACCTCGAGCCCCCCGAGAAAGAGTGGTTCGCTCCCACAATACCCATTTTTGTAAAAAGAAATGCCACTTCTAGGATTCTGAGGCACATCTTGGTTTTGTTTTGGGAGAGACACGTCCTCCTATCCTCCTTGAATCTGAGTCTCGCTGATACTCTGAGAGCCCGTAAGTGTCATTCCAGCACATTCAGTATCTGATTGCAGTAGGTAAGCTGGGCTCCTATCACAAAGGGCCCCCTCAACTTAACATGTGTTTATTTTTTTTCTCATGTGTGAGTTTAGAGGTGGACTGCAAAAGCCCACAAGGCAGAGGTCAAAGAAGCCATCCAGAATAAACCTCTCTTGGCGCGCCATGAAAAGCGCACAAGGCTGGGTGTCAGAGATGCAATCCCACCTCCGGGATTACTGACGGTGCCCTTTGCTCTCCCACAGAGAGTGGGGGATCTTCCCTGACAGGTCTGCTTTGCAAGGTTGCTCTGTTGATCCAAGGCAGTCATGCACTTGAAGATGTCTCGGAACTGCCAAGGGATATTCGAACGCCCTGTAGGGCATCCGCCAGGGGAGCTGAAGACGGAGGAGCAAGGCAGGGATTGTTCCCCAGGGCTCCGCTTCTCCACGTGGAGCCAGTGCTCTGCTGGATCACTTTGACCAGTTCTCAGGATGGAGGCATCTGTCCTAGGAATAAACCTATACGAGGGTCCAAGGGACGCTTGGGAGGAACTTCTCCAACAAGGACACTGAGGGCCCAGTGCTGACCCAGCTCTCTGTGCTCTCTTAGAAGCCAGTCCCACTCACTGGACTCTGATTCTTCACCTTTACAACGGGCATAACCATACTTTATATTGGAAGCTACCGTGGATTAGTGATCGCTCACGATGCACCAAGCTTTCTGCTGAGTGCTTACGTATATTATCTCGTTTGGTTCTATTAAGAGCTCAGTATTCTCTATATTTGCAAATGACACTACAGATAAAGGACTGGTATCCAAGATCTACAAAGAACTTCTCAAACTCAATACACGAGAAACAAATAAACAAATCAAAAAATGGGCAGAAGATATGAACAGACACTTTTCCAATGAAGACATACAAATGGCTAACAGACACATGAAAAAATGTTCAAAATCATTAGCCATCAGGGAAATTCAAATCAAAACCACACTGAGATACCACCTTACGCCAGTTAGAATGGCAAAGATAGACAAGGCAAGAAACAACAATTGTTGGAGAGGATGTGGAGAAAGGGGATCCCTCCTACATTGTTGGTGGGAATGCAAGTTGGTACAGCCACTCTGGAAAACAGTGTGGAGGTCCCTTAAAAAGTTAAAAATTGAACTACCCTATGACCCAGCCATTGCACTACTGGGTGTTTACCCCAAAGATACAGACGTAGTAAAGAGAAGGGCCATATGCACCCCAATGTTCATAGCTGCATTGTCCACAATAGCCAAATCATGGAAGGAGCCGAGATGCCCTTCAACAGATGACTGGATTAAGAAGCTGTGGTCCATATATACAATGGAATATTACTCAGCTATCAGAAAGAACGAATTCTCAACATTTGCTGCAACATGGACGGCACTGGAGGAGATAATGCTAAGTGAAATAAGTCAAGCAGAGAAAGACAATTATCATATGATTTCTCTCATCTATGGAACATAAGANCTTCCTCTCCCACTCCCCCTGCTTGTGTTCCCTCTCTTGCTGGCTGTCTCTATCTCTGTCAAATAAATAAATAAAATCTTTAAAAAAAAATAAAATAATAATAATAATAATAAAAAAAAAAGAGCTCAGTATTCTCACCTCCCTTTTTTACAGATTAGAAAAGCAAAGATCAAAGTGACTGAATAACATGCCCAAGGTTACACAGCTAGTAGGCGGGAGAGACGGGATTTGAATCCTACTTGCCTGACACGGTCTATACTGTGCACTGGCAGTGATGTGACCTTTTGTAAGTTAAGGGCCTCCTAACCTGGGGCCTCAGCCCCATCCTCTGCAACAGGGAGAAACTTGGCATGTCTGACTCCATAGTGCTTCTATTTCCCTTGCTGCTGTGACCTGTAGTTTAGAAACATCTGCTTTGCCCTGCACATGGACATGTGAATCATTAAAGGAATTTTGCTTACAACTGAGGTTTACAAAAACTGCTTTCTTACCTGAAACCTACCTCACTGGAAAAGGCACAGAAGTACGTACAGAGTTGACTATACTATGTTTAAGATTTACAGGAACGACACGACCAGATTCCTACATGCAAAGATCAACTGACCAGGAATGAAGAAGTTACATGAACTTTTCCTTTTTCTTTTTCTTTTTTTTAAAGATTTATTCTTTATTTTAGATGGAGATAGAGAGAGAGTAGGGGGGAAGGGGCAGAGGGAGAGAGAGAGAATCTCAAGCAGACTCCCCGCTGAGTGCAGAGCCTGACTCAGGGCTCGATCTCAGGACCCTGCGATCACCACCTGAGCTGAAATCAAGAGTTGGACGTTTAACCCACTGAGCCACCCAGGTGCCCCGACACGACGTTTTTCAATGTCTACAGACATCAGTCATCTTTTGACTCCAATCCCCTCCCACTTCGCCGTCTTCCTAACATAAAAGAAGCTCGACTCTCATGCTCAGAGAGGTGGTTCTCTGGGACAACAGTCTACCGTTATCTCAGTTTGCTGGCTTTCCAAATAAAATCGCTTTCCTACCCCAGCTTCTTGCCTCTCAACTTAATTGGCCTGTCATTCGGCGAGCAAACAAATTTGGACACAGTTACAAAATGAGGGGTTGGACAGGTATGGGGCCAAAGGGACCCGTTCACATAACACCTTTGCAGCTGTCTTGGGACCCCCAAGAACCCAAATGTGTGCCTTGGATCGAATTGTCTTTGAGTGGTTCGCTCCCACAATACCCGTTTTTGTAAAAAGAAATGCCACGATCCTCACAACAGCCCTTCAGCATCTTCCTCTTTCCCTCGAAGCAGAAAGCAGAATCCCCATGGAAGACAGATGGCCATGGGGACGTGGAGCAGTGGTAGACTGTGAGAGTGCGTTCAAAAGGCCCCAACGCATGGGTGACAATTGGTAAAAGGACCAGGCTCTAGGACTTTAGATCCCTCTGATAGGAAATCGGGAAAGGAACTCAGCAGAAATCTTAATCTTTAAAAAGGGCTCTAGAAGTATCACAAGCAGTTTGCTTCCATCAATACCCAAAGAGCTTTTACAGGTCAATAGGGACAACACCAGGACCGCAACGGAAAAGTCTAAAACAATTCACAAAAATCTGTAGAAATCACCAATGCATTTAAAGAAAAAGTCCAACCTCAGTAGTAATCAAAGAAGTGCAAATTAAAGCAACAAACCCTCGTAACATATTCTTGCATAACAGCAGATGTTTCTAGATCTAACTACCAGTTTATAGATGATATGGGGGAGAGAAGAACATTTAGAGAACTCCTGGTGGAGGCAATCAGCAGAAATCTAAATGTGGAGAACTTTATAGGACAAATAACCCAGTTGCTTCTGCTTTCCTTAAAATACATTTGAAGGAAAAGAGGGGGAAGAGAACCTACATATTAAAAGAAACGTAACTGACTACCTGCCAAAAGCAATGTGTGTACCTTATTTGGATAAAACAAAACCAAATGTAACAACACGACACAATTAGGGACATTTAAACACTGATTGGATATTTGATGATGTAAAGAAATTATCGTCCAGGGACGCTTGGGTGGCTCAGTCAGTTGGGCATCCGACTCTTAATTTCTGTTCAGGTCGTGGTCTCGGGGTTGTGGGATCAAGCCCCGCATCAGTTTCTGCACTCAGTGGGGAGTCAGCTTGAGATTCTCTCCCTCTCCCTTTGCCCCTCCCCCTGCTTGCTCTCTCTCTCTCTCACAAATAAATAAATCTTTAAACAAAGAAATCATCGTCCATTTTTTAGGGTGTGGTAATGGCATTGCAGTTATGTTTATTAAAAGATTACTCACCTTTGGGGCACCTAGCTAACTCGGTGGAGAAAGCATGTGACTCTTGATCTTGGGGTTGTGAGTTCGAGCCCCACACCGGGTATACAGATTACTTAAATAAATAAAACTTAAAAAACCATCTTTTAGAGATAGTTTAAGAAATATTTATGGACGAAAATATATGATGCCTGGAATTTCCTCTAAGATTATTGGAGGGAGGAGAGAGAATGTGGGTGACAAAGGAAACAAGACTGGCCATGAATCAGTATCGCTGAAGCAGGGTGGCAGGCACATGGGGGTTCACCGTGCTGTTCTCTTTCCACCCAAGAGATTTCATAATTCAAAGTTAAGAAAGACAATGGTAAATTGTCTGAAGTGTGAAAGATTATACATAAAAATGTGTGAGCTCAGGGTGAGATTGCATTGATACTTTCCCCCTTTCAAAAAAATCTGTAGCAAGTAGTGTGCATCGACAGAAAGGAAGTAATGTTAGAAAAGGGTTTTAAATTAAAGCATATACACCGGTCATGACTAAAGGGGCTACAGAAAGTCCGCCACTTGTGGGCGGCAGTCAGCTCCTCCCTCTAGGGGTGCACAGACTGGGCTTTGCGCCCTCAGCTCCTGGAGGTGGGGACTCCGGGAGGAGGGGGGCGGGC
>NC_048223.1:82322909-82408576 GCF_002007445.2 Ailuropoda melanoleuca
GGGGGGGGGAGGAAGAGTGGGGGGGAAGAAGGCCCTGCACTGTGGGCTCTATGCTGAGCACAGCCCCAGCCACTCTTCACTCAGCTTCTGAGGAGGCCGTTGTTAGTCCTCTGTAATTAACAGGTGGGGAAACTGAGGCTCAGAGAGATCAGTGAAGCTGAAGGGATGAGAAGGGGAGACGACATGTGCTGAATTCTGTGCTGGGGACTTGTTTCATTCAATTCCTGCAGCCAGCTCTGCAGGGTGGGTATTACTTTCCCCAACTTCCAGAAAAGAAAGATAACTCCCCCAAGACACTCAGCCAGGGGCTGCCCAGGAT
This sequence comes from Ailuropoda melanoleuca, assembly GCF_002007445.2. Classification (NCBI taxonomy): domain Eukaryota; kingdom Metazoa; phylum Chordata; class Mammalia; order Carnivora; family Ursidae; genus Ailuropoda; species Ailuropoda melanoleuca. The sequence continues at coordinate 82,323,229 of NC_048223.1, forward strand.
CAGCACGGGCCTGCACCCTGCCCCTGGGCGCTCATTCCCACCATGGGCTGTGCCCTAAAAGGCCCCAGGCGGGAGGCTTCCAGCCCAGCGCAGGGCACTCCGCCTGTATGGTTCACATCCTCTGGCTCTGGGCTGATGGATGCGCAGCCTGGTGGGGGCAAGGGCCCCCCTGAGGGGGTAGGAGGCCTGGATGCCTGGTGAGCCTTCCCCTCACCTGCACTGCTGGGATGAGCACCAGCTCCCACCGGCCGAGGACTGCAGGAGACACTGGGTAAATGGGAGTGTGCCCTGTAAACTGTGAGGTACCAAGCGACGTGCTGAGTCTTGGGGCGGTGGAGTAAGCCTCTGTGTGTACAGAAGTCTCTCTGCAGCCACCCCATCTGAGCCTCGCCTGAGAAGGGGCAGCACTAAGGCTGCTGTCAGGGGAGAGGAGAGGGGACAGTGCGAGGCAAGGACCCCAGCGGGTGGAGCACCAGAGGGCCTCTCCCTCCTGCACCCCAAGCCCCCCACCCACCACCCTCACCCAAAGCAGCTCAGGCCCCCAGGGAAGATCTCTGGAAGCAGGAGACTGGCCTCCTCATCCAGAATGCCGAGCGCCCCCCACCCCCGACGGGCCAGACGGCAGGTGAAGCCCTGGCCTTTCTACTGGGGTCGCCTGCCCGCCCCACTGGCTGTGCTGGGCCAGGCCTGGGTCATCGCCTGCCGGAACCCAGCTTCCAGGGCAGCGCCCGTAACCCCAGGCATGGGCGCCTCTGCAGGCCCTCCGGAGGCAGCTGGCCTGGGGGGGCGGAGCTGGGGGGCTGGGAGGAAGTGTGCCCACCCTGCAGACTTGACCTCCCTCCCTGCGATCCTTGTCTCCTCTCTCTCCTCGGGGCGTCGCGTCTCTCCACTCTCTCTACCTTTCGGTCGCTCTCACGTCTCTTTTCAATACCCCCCCACCCCCGCCCGTGCCCTCCCCTCTTCTCCAGCTCTCTGCTCTCCCTCCGGCTCGGTTCCACCCCCGGCCCGCCCGGCCCGGCCCCACTCACCGGCGGCGCGGAGCAGGGCGAGCCCGGCCAGCGCGCAGAGCAGGGGCCGCATGCTGCCGGCTGGCGGAGCGCAGCGCAGTGTCTGCCCGCCGCCGCGTCCCCCGGGCCCGCGCCGGCCCGCCCGCAGGAAATGCTCGCCGCCTGAGCCAAATTCCTGGGCGGCTCCGGGCTCTCCGGCTCGCGCGATCCGCCCCCTCCGGAGACCCCGGGGGCGGAGGGGCCTGCGTGCCAGCCTGGGCGCCTCCCCAGCCGGGAGAATGGGAAGACGCAAGCGCTGGGCTCCCGGCCGCTGCTCTCCCCGCCCAGGGGTCCAGGAGCCCATTTTACAGCCCAACACACTGCAGCTCCGGCCCCGGACCTGCGCTCCGAGCGCAAGCTTTTCTCCGTCCACAGAAGCATAAGTCATTAATTCCATCGGACAGTCTGGCTCTGAGAGAGGGACGCAGAGGTGGTGTCTGCCTTTTATAGAAACTTCGGGTTCTGCTAACGGGCCCCTAGCAGTGTTAAAAGATACTTTTTCAAAAAAAAAAAAAAAGAAGTAAAATCGTGACTTTCATTCAGATATAAGATGTGCATGTGCTGAAGATTTTCTGTAGCTGGCTATTTATGAGGGAACCAGAAGAGGTGACAACCAGTCGAAAGAACAGACACACATCTGGAACACTGGCAAGAACGTGCAAGCGGAGGTGACGCCCGGCTTCCTCCACACAGAGAGGGAGAAGTAACCGAACCTGTACCAAGAATCATTTGCATATCTGTAGACAAGAATTACTTTGCATCGCTCTCTGCCACTTACAGACTTGTAAAACCGCTTGAAGCAAGGAAAGAGCCAGAGCCCTAATTGAATCAAAATCAGAGTCACAGGGCACCTGGGTGGCTCAGTCGGTTAAGCATCTCTGCCTTGGGCTCAGGTCATGATCCCGGAGGAGAGCCTGCTTCTCCCTCTCCCTTTGCCTGCAGCTCCCCCTGCTTGTGCACGTGCTCTCTCTCTTTCTGTCAAATAAGTAAATTTTTTTAAAAAACTTTAAAAAAATCAGAATCACAGTGTTCAGCAAATACTTAAGGTCTGTACTAGGCAGTGTTAGATAAAGCCTGGAGGAGGAAGGAGAGTAGTAATTCTCAACATCGCCTATGTCTGCCTCCAGTTCATGGTCCAGGCACCACCGTCAGATTGATAAACCGCAGCTCAGCTCTGATGGATTTACTTCTACATAGACAGCCTCTCTGATCTTCACCGCAACTCCATGAGGGGCGCATCCTTCCGTCCCTTCTGCAGATCAGGACGTTGAGGCTCAGAGATGTTAAGAACCTTGCCCATAATCACGTAGCTGGCAAATGCGGAGTCAGGATTTGAATCCAGTTCTCCCGCCTCTGCAGGCCCGCCCTTACCTACGCGAGACTCACACATTGTCCCTGAGAGCTGAGTGTTCCTTCTCCAGCTAAGCAAACCCTGAGGAAGAGATGGGTGAGTTTTCCAGGGAACTTCAAATCTCCATCTCCCCTCCAGTTTAGAACGTAATAATCGAATACTCACACACCCAAAAAGTGCAAAAAACAAAAACAAAAACAAAAAAGTTAACTTTTAGTGAAAACAAAAAGCGAAAGCTGCAGCCGTACGGTCTGCACTGCAGAGCTCTGAGTGGCTGGCCTGGTCGCACTAGGCCATTAGTGCAGACCCTTATCCACCGGGCGTCCCCACTGGGGTTCCCGAGAACCCTTGCGGATGCAGGGCGCCTCGCCACCTTCTCGGTTCCCACCCGCGGCGGTGCAGCTGTCCCCTGCAGCCATCACCCTACCCAGGGACCCTCACTCGTCACCTCCTCCCCCAGATAATAGCCACAAGCACAGAGATTCCTGTGCTGAGACAGCACATCTTTTTTTTTTTTATGATTTTATTTATTTATCGGACACAGCGAGAGAGGGAACACCAGCAGGGGGAATGAGAGCGGGACAAGCAGGCTTCCTGCTGAGCAGGGAACCCGATGAGGGGCTCGATCCCAGGACCCTGAGATCATGACCTGAGCCGAAGGCAGACGCTTAACGACTGAGCCACCCAGGAGCCCCCAGACAGCAGATCTTGGATCTAAAGCTCTCCTGGGGATGAGGATGCCCAGAGGAGCTGGCTCACAAAAACTTTGTTCAGAATGGCAACAGTTTCTCGCACTCAGTAGGACATTCCTCAGTAGTTTACCCAGTGTTGTCAAAGAACAGCTGGACCCACAGGGATTCTTGCAGCTCAGAGCAAGTGGGCTGCTTAATATTTTTGATTTGCAAAGAAAACAACACAGATGCTGTGCTTCCTTGTGGTGGTAGAGTCATGAAGGCATCCAACCCCCGCCATTCCGGGGCCAGCCAGTCCAGTCCAGTTCCCTCAGCGCAGCGAAATCTTTCAGTTCCTTGTCTATGCATTTTCACCCACAAACTTATATACTTGGGATTGAATAATAGCTATTTTGGGGATTCTTTTTCACCTTTATGTTCGTCTTAGTAATGACATTAAATCTTGAAGATCATTCTGTTAGTACACATAAATCCACCTCATTCCTTTGAAGAGTTGCAAGATATCTCATGAGTGGCTGCACCATTATCTGTACAGGCAGTCCTCTATTGATGGTTTGTTTCCTTCCCCTCCCCTCCGCCCCCAGTAGAAAGCGGGCTTCAGTGAACATCCTTTTGCATGTATCTTTGGGTACACATTACACATCCATGTGTTTCTGAAAGGCTGGATTCCTGGAAAAAGAATCACTGAGTCAGAGGGACTTGGACATTTTGCTGGATATGCCAAAACTCTTTTTTTTTTTTCACAGTATAAGGTAAGTACTATTTTTTTTTAATTTTATTTTATTATATTATGTCAATCACCATACAGTACATCCCCAGATTCCGATGCAAAGTNTCACAGTATAAGGTAAGTACTATTTTTTTAATTTTATTTTATTATATTATGTCAATCACCATACAGTACATCCCCAGATTCCGATGCAAAGTCTGACGCCTCATTAGTTGCACACAACACCCAGTGCACCATGCAATACGTGCCCTCCTTACTACCCATCACCAGTCTATCCCATTCCCCCACCCCCTCCCCTCTGAAGTCTTCAGTTTGTTTCTCATAGTCCATAGTCTCTCATGTTTCATTCCCCCTTCTGATTACCCCCCTTTTCTTTATCCCTTTCTTCCCCTACCGATCCTCCTAGTTCTTATGTTCCATAGATGAGAGAAATCATATGATAATTGTCTTTCTCTGCTTGACTTATTTCACTTAGCATTATCTCCTCCAGTGCCGTCCATGTTGCAGCAAATGTTGAGAATTCGTTCTTTCTGATAGCTGAGTAATATTCCATTGTATATATGGACCACAGCTTCTTAATCCAGTCATCTGTTGAAGGGCATCTCGGCTCCTTCCATGATTTGGCTATTGTGGACAATGCAGCTATGAACATTGGGGTGCATATGGCCCTTCTCTTTACTACGTCTGTATCTTTGGGGTAAACACCCAGTAGTGCAATGGCTGGGTCATAGGGTAGTTCAATTTTTAACTTTTTAAGGGACCTCCACACTGTTTTCCAGAGTGGCTGTACCAACTTGCATTCCCACCAACAATGTAGGAGGGATCCCCTTTCTCCACATCCTCTCCAACAATTGTTGTTTCTTGCCTTGTCTATCTTTGCCATTCTAACTGGCGTAAGGTGGTATCTCAGTGTGGTTTTGATTTGAATTTCCCTGATGGCTAATGATTTTGAACATTTTTTCATGTGTCTGTTAGCCATTTGTATGTCTTCATTGGAAAAGTGTCTGTTCATATCTTCTGCCCATTTTATGATTTGTTTATTTGTTTCTCGTGTATTGAGTTTGAGAAGTTCTTTGTAGATCTTGGATACCAGTCCTTTATCTGTGGTGTCCTTTGCAAATATATTCTCCCATTCCGTGGGCTGTCTCTTAGTTTTTTTGACTGTTTCCTTGGCTGTGCAGAAGCTCTTTATCCTGATAAAGTCCCATAAGTTCATTTTATCTTTTATTTCTCTTGCCTTTGGAGATGTGTCGTGAAAAAGGTTGCTCTGGCCGATGTCATAGAAGTTGTTGCCTATGTTCTCCTCTAGAATTTTGATGGATTCCTGTCTCACATTGAGGTCTTTCATCCATTTGGAGTTTATTTTTGTGTATGGTGTGAGAGAGTGGTCAAGTTTCATTCTTTTGCATGTAGCTGTCCAATTTTCCCAGCACCATTTATTGCAAAACTCTTAATTAAGCTCGGAGGAGGAGGCACGCACTGAGTTCCGCTCCATGGGGCACCCAGTTCCCTCCTAGTTAATGTTGGAGCCATGCTGCAGGGGGCGCCATTGACATGAAGTCCCAGATCTAGCAGCCAGGCACATTCTCCAACGCCCGATATTTATTTCTTTAAAATGTTGATAATTTGATGATGAAAAATACGATCTCGTTGCTTTCATGTACATGCTACATATTATGATTGAAGTTGATCTTTAATTGCCTAGTCAAATACTTTTTTCTATTTCCCCTCATTTTACATATTCTGATTATTAATCCAGTGCCTGTGATATATGTTGGCAACATACATTCTTCCACTGTCTTTAACTTTCTTTGCAGTGTCTTTCATCATCCAGAAGTTTTAGATATTTAGGTGACCAAGTCTCTCGGTCTGCGCTTTTATGGCTTCTAGGGTTTACAACTTGTTTATGATTCCTCACATCAAGACTATAAAAATATTTTCCAATACTTTCTCCAACTAGCATAAAGCATTTTTTAAGGTATGATTTCTGTTCCATCTAGAATTTTTATGTGGTTGCAAAGAAAGATTCAAACTTAAAATTTTTTCCCAAATGGGCATCTAAATATCCTAACACTCCTTCTTGCATAATCAGACCATAAAATAAAAAAGCCATTCATTCCCAAGTGGAGTTCTAGAAAAATCTCTAGCCATCGTGTCTGTCATAAGGTCAAAGAAACACAAATAAGAGAACCTTATCATTTCAATAAGTACTGAAATTGTTGTTTGATGAAATTAAACAGCCATCCCAGACTAAAACACAACGAACCCGAGAGGTAGACAGAAAGGAAGTAAAGGGACATTCCCTTAACAAAGGAACCGCGTTTGCCTCAAATGCACAGTTCACACATACACAAGGGAGAGAGGAGAGAGGCATTCCCTGGTAGGCTAGGAATAAGGTAAAGATGAAATCCTAGGGGTGCCTGGGTGGCTCAGTCAAGCGTCTGACTCTTGGTCTCATTTCAGGTCTTGATCTCAGGGTCATGAGTTTCAAGCCCCACATTGGGCTCCACGCCCAGTTAAAAAAAAAAGACACAACTGTAGTCACTGTTAGTTATGCACGGTCTATGCAATGAAGCACAAACAAAGAGGCATTCTGAAGGAGACAAAGTGTTGCTGATAGAAGGGTCCATTGCTTTCTTAGAAAACCCAGCAGGAGCAGAACAACCTGAGTTACTACATGAACTGGCTGAACTGAGATGAGGGTTTGGAAATCAACTGAGTTCCACGTACCAACAGAAATCGGTCTAAACATACACAGGAAAACTTCCTGGCCAGATGATATTAAGCAGTTTGTTAATATACTCCTTCCAACATTCTCTAGAAATGACCAACAAAATTAAAAATTCTGTCATCCGTGCCAGAAACTAGGGCAATACATCAACCCTATGTCTTAAGCAAGTCGGTGACCCACTGGGCGAGTGACAGTTAGTGTCACTGTGTCTTGTTACACTGTTACTTGCTGACCTTCTTGGAACCTGGTCTTGGGCCAAGGCTATCCATGGGTTTTCTCATTTAATCCCTGTGCCAATAAACCTATCCAGTGGGTATGCTTATCTCCATTTTTCCAGTGAGATATGCTTGGTCAAGTTCAGAGCGGGGCCAACCCCAGGTGGGAAGCCAGGTAGATGTGATTCTAAAATCCATGCTTTTAAGTCATATCAGGCCTCTTGACTCTCAGGCCCCAGGCCAGCAAGTAGGTAGTTAGGAAGTCTGGGGGGAGGGGGTGTGAGTAAAGGGCAAATGGGGTATTTGGGGGCTCAGAGTGGCGAGTTCTTGGCAGTCTGGGGGGAAACACCCATAGCAGCCTTCGTAAATGATGCCAAGATCCACAATGTGAGGCTCAGAGAAGTTAAGACGTGGCCCAAGGTCGCACAGATCCCATGTAGAAATGCTCCAAGGGCGTCCACGCCTCCACAGGCCACGCTGCAGAACGCGTGGGCCTCCTATGGTGGGGGGTGGGGGGGACAAAGGGAGGGGAGCCAGGCAGAGGCTTGCTCTCCCAGCCCGCACCTAAGGCAAAGGGCCAAGGGAGACAGGAAATGGGGGCTGGCCATCTCTCAGCCCAACAGAGAGGGCCTCAGTGCCTCGAAGTGTCAGAGCTGGGCCACACAAAGCCCTCTTGTCTTCCCGTCTCAGCACAGGCAAGATGGAAAGCCCTCAGGGCTGGGTGGGCCAGGCCACCTCCTCTCCACATAGACCGAGGGGGCTATTAGCCCAGCCCTCCGGAAGCTGTGGTGGAGGAAGGCAACCGGTGGGGTATGGACTTGGATGTCTCCGTTGCCCGGTGGAAAATGGTGGGGGGCAAGGGGGTGGGAATTGACAAACTGAAATTTAAGAACTTTTTTTTTTTTTTTAATTTATTTGACAGAGAGACAGCCAGCGAGAGAGGGAACACAAGCAGGGGGAGTGGGAGAGGAAGAAGCAGGCTCCCAGCAGAGGAGCCTGATGTGGGGCTCGATCCCAGAACGCCGGGATCACGTCCTGAGCTGAAGGCAGACGCTTAACGACTGTGCCACCCAGGTGCCCCAAAGAACCTTTTGTTTTTAATTTTACTCCTTTTCTTGCATGAAGTCCTGAATCTTCCCAGATAGGAGAAGATGTAAGGAGATGGGAAAGTCTGCTGAGTATAGGGAGACAAGAAGTGGGGGAGGGGAGAAGTTTAATGTTAACAAGGATGATATCAGTAATCACAGCCCCGAGAGCAGACGCTCACTGGTTCCCACTGTGTCAAGAAGAGTTGGAAGCACCATGAGCTCCATTTCTCAGTCACTTTCTGCTGCTACTGTAGGAGGTGGGTTCTGCGGTCATTCCAGAGCTTGGCAAGAGCACCTTGCCAGCCTGTGTTCTCTAAAGCCACGAATCAGGCTTTTCAGAAGCCTAATGGCGTCTGGCAAGGTCTCCCGCCTGCTCAACTTCGAGATATTTCTGCAGATTCACATTGCTCCATATCCATTCATGTCATCATAAAAGGCATTGATATTTCCCAAGAATGTGTTCATGATGCAGGATTCCAGTATTCTCCACGACTCGGTGGGTGGAGAGTCAGCTGGCATTTCCCCCAGCGATTTAAGAATTTTGTCTGCAGTGCTTTCTTTTTTTTTCTTTGTTTTAAGTTAAATATTTATTTATTTATTTAAGTCATCTCTACACCCCCACGTGGGGCCTGAACCCACAACCCTGAGATCAAGAGTCACACGCTCCGACCCAGCCAGCCAGGCGCCCCGCTGCTTTCTAGGAAGATCTTATTTTGCTGCTCGAGGCTGGAGCTGGGGTAAAATGTAAACTGTTTCGGACCCTACTTGGCTGACGATTTGAAGCATTTCAGTTAGAATCCGTCAGTAGGGGAGGGGAGGAAGTGGGTTTAAACCTTGACTCTGTCCTCACTGGCCGCGGAGCCTTAGGAAGATGACCTCCATCCTCTAAACTTCAATTTTCTCACCAGCAAAGAGGGGGGTAACAGTAACATCCCCTCCCAGCAGAAACTGTGAATTCCCCTGCCTGCCTCTCCCCTGCTTTCCTGAGCGCTCCCGAGCCTGGCACCGCTGTTTCCTTGCCTTCTTTGCAGGTTGTGAGTTTCCTGAGGATAGAAAGGGTGTGAGCACTGCCTGACAGGCTTGCTTGCGGGGGCCCTCGGAGGGAGTTCAAGGTTTCCAGGGAGTCAGGAAAGTCAACTGCTGACCAATTAAGAGCCAGCGGCAAATGCTGCTTCCAGAGGAAGGTTCAGAGTCCCGGGTCCATGAAGGTGATCTTTAAATATGAGGACTTTTCTAAGCAGCGAGTACCACCTGCCTTCGAGATCAGCGGGGGAAATTTGGCCTGGGTATGGAGGACCTTGAATGTCACCCTTGGGAGATTCTGCCTGTATGCTCTGGGCAGAGCTGCTGGAAGGATTTTTGGCCGAAGCATGAGATAATCATACCCAATCCCCTTTTTCTTTTAAAAGTCTTTTTCTTTTGAAAAACTTTTAGACAGAAAAATAATACAGCAAGTTCCCATAGAGGCTTTACCAACTTCCCCAAATACTAACACCTTGAATGACTACAGAAGAATGAGCAAAGCCAGGAAATTGACATGTAATAGAATGAAAGGATTTACAGAGTTTATTCAGATGTTGCCAGTTGTGCCCCTACTGTTCTCGTTCTGGTCCAGGATGCCATCCGAGGCCCCACAGTGCATTCACTTGTCACGTCTCTGGGCTCCTTTAATCTAGAACAGCTGCTCTTTTTGTGTGTGTGTCTCAGAACTTTGAGGGTTTATCTGAAGAGTCCAGGTCAGTTATTTTTTCCTTCATAACCTTCACATTTTTGAAGAGCATTGGCCAATTGTGTTAGAATGTTTTTCACCCTGAGTCTGTCTGATGTTTTCTCATGATGAGGTTGGTTATGCGTTTTTGGTGAGAGTCCCACGGAAGCGATGGCATGTCCTTCCCAGTTCTTCGGGTCAGGAAGCACATGTGCTATTTCCATGTCTCTTTACTAGTAATGATAACTTGGAAGGATGATGAGGTAAAGGTGATGTCTGCCAGGTTTCTTTCTCCACTCAAAAATTCTTGTATTTCCTTTTATAATTAACAAGTATCCTACGGGGGGTACTCTGAGACTATACAGTTCCCCTATTTATCATTATACTTTCAACCTACTAGTTTTAGCATTCATTGCTGATTCGTATCTGTAATTTTATTACTCTTGGCTTTCCAAAGGTGATTTTCTGTCTCCATAATTCCTTCTTCTGCATTTATTAATTGAGATTCAATTAATAATTGACAGAAGAACTGTCCCTTCTCTCCCATTTATGTATTTATCCAATTATTTCAGTATGGACTCGTGGATATTTATTTTATTCTACAGGTTATAATCCATTACTAACATCATTTGTTTTGTTGCTCAAATTGTCCCAGATATGGCCACTAGGAGCATCTTCAAGTTGGCTCCTGTATCCTTCTGAAATACTCCCATCCTGTATCCTTCTGAAATACTCCCATTCTATTCTGAGCACTTCCTTACTTCCTGACAACCACAAGATGTTTTGGGCTCATCTCATCCTCCCATTGCTCCCATCCTGGGCTCAGTTGCTTCTCCAAGGAACCCGGATTCCTCGTCTTGGAGAATGGTATTTAGAAACAAAGATCTGGGGGGGCGCCTGGGTGGTACAGTGGTTAAGCGTCTGCCTTCTGCTCAGGGTGTGATCCCGGCGTTATGGGATTGAGCCCCACATCAGGCTCCTCTGCTAGGAGCCTGCTTCATCCTCTCCCACTCCCCTTGCTTGTGTTCCCTCTCTCTCGCTGGCTGCCTCTATCTCTGTCAAATAAATAAATAAAATCTTAAAAACAAACAAACAAAGATCTGGGTGCTGGGTGTGCTCACTGCTGCCAGGGTATCATTGCTTCTAGGCCCTCTCAGCTGATAGAACTAAGGAATATGGGCTAGCAGTTCTGAAGCTATTTTATGGGTATTCTAGGATTGAGCAAATAAGTAAATGTATTTAATGGGAGCTAGGTTCCTCACTGTCAAAGAAAGAAATTGCAAATAAGGGGGAAGGGCAAAATGAGCCCTGTTGTGCTCGATCAGAATTGGAAATATCAGCGTGAACCCATGGCTCTGTATGCAGAGGCAGATTGATAGATGCAGAAATAAATACGATCTACACTTCCACTCCCAGGTGTATACCAAACGGTAGCATGTGGTCACGAAAAGACATGGACGGGAATGGAGATCTGCACTGCCACCACAGTCCCGACGCAGAAACTACCCAAATCCCCATCGACAGCTGATCACATCATGGACAGATCTACCCCTGCATGCAACAACATGGATGAATCTTACAAGAGATTCAAGCAAAATTAACCCATGCTGCGAGAAGTCAGTGTTGAGTCCCTTCTTGTGTCCCACTGTTGGCAGGTGGACTGCAAAGAAATGAGGGGCTCCTCAGGGCCCCCTAGTGTTCTGCAGTGCGATCTGGGCGCTGATCACACGGGTGTGTTCCAGTCTTAAAAGGAACATATTGTATACTTCAGCAAAGTGTGAGGGGCCCCTGGGTGGGGCAGTCAGTTGAGCGGCAGAAGCGAACTCTTGGTTTTGGCTCAGGTCATGTGAGATGGAGCCTTGCATCGGGCTTCACACCAAGCAGAGAATCTGCTTGAGATTCTTCTGTCCCTCCCGCTCGAGCTCTCTCTCTCTCTCAAAAAAAATAAAAATAAAAAAATTAAAAATTAAAAAAAGCTTAAAAAAAAGTTTAAAAAATCTCCACGTTGTCTTCATTTCAGCTCAGCTGCTGGAGCAACTCCCCATTAACCGAACAGAATAAGAGCAATCTCTAAACTTCAGGCATTAAAGGGACGCCTGGGTGGCTCAATCCACTAAGTGCCTGCCTTCGGCTCAGGTCATGATCCCAGGGTCCTGGGATTGAGCCCCACATTGGGCTCTTTGCTCAGCAGGGAGCCTCCTTCTCCCTCTGCCTGCTGCTCCCCCTGCTTGTGCTCTTTCTCTCTCTCTCTGACAAATCAATAAAATCTTCAAACAAACAAACAAAAACACCCCAGGCATTGGAGTTGAATTCTTTCTCTTAATCCTAGTTGAGAAAGACTGTGGGCAGTAATGGAAAGAGCATGAAAATTGGTATTGACCTTTGTCACCTCTACTCTGGCTCCCGCCCACATGCATGCTGATGTCTAGACTTAAACGTGTTTGATGCTAGCCTTGCAGGGCTGGGACGCTTGACCCAGCCCCCGCTGGGGCTGTTGGGTGGGAAGGGATTGAATGGAAGCAAAACCAGCTTCTTCCAGAGTGGGAACTTCTAATCGCCAGGACAGAATGTGAATGTCTAGGGACAAAAATTATTTTTCATTGCTACCAGTTAGCTCCATTTTACAGAATTACAAAACAGCTCCCATGGAATCAAAACCAAAATGAGGAAGGGGGTCTTACAGGCAATGCATAGTTTTCCAATGAAAGAAAATTTCCTATGGTTTCCTCCTCTTTTGATCAAAAACAATTTCATCTCTTCCCATGCAACTCATCGATAGTACATCAAATGGGTCTAATTATTTCTGGCACCTTTCTTTTTATAAGGTGAAGAACAAATCTCTCGTGATTCTCCTTGGGCTTTCTGGGAGATCTCAGATAGCCTTACAATTTTACTTTGTTTTACGTTTAGGGTTGATTTGAGGAAGGCAAGAACCGAAAGTTGTCAGGAGATTTGAACACTTAAGGTAGGATCACGGGTGCCTGAGAAATACTGCTTGTCTATCTACTGAAAGTGACACTGAAGAAAACGACAGACTGTACAGCACTTGAACTCTCTCCTAATCAAGAAACCTGGTTTTCTTAAATAATTAAAGACATAATAAAATCAACGTAAAACGTATTCTGGTAAAACTGGGAGTCTTTGCTCTCTAAGCAGTCACATGGGAAAAAGAAAAACCCTTCATATTATGGGTAACAATAAAACAGGAAACCAAGAAAACAGGGCTAAGCAAATTTTTCTGATATTTTAAACACATTTCCTAGTGTCTCAGACTCAAGTGTTATAAACCAAGGCAAACAAAATTCATTGTAAGACTTTCATTAATACTCTTGCCTATTTTACAACAAACTGACTCTTTAGGATTGATCTGAGAGGACCCATGAGGTCAGAACTAATTTTGTAACGCTGCTGAGATGCCATTAACCGGCAATGCGTTCATTTTTGCTATTTTCAAATGAATTACTAAATAAGCATTAACATTTTTTTCAGTTTCAATTTCCAAGACAGTAAATATCACTAGTTACAACCCACAAAAAAAGCTGCTTGGTGTCCTCAATATGCTTGAAGAATATAAGGGAGTTTCATCAAACAAGCAAACCAAAAACAAACAAACAACCCCCCCAAACCAACGTGAATACTGCCGCTTTAGGAAAAACTGCTCTTTCCCTGGTGAAAACAGAAGCACACACAGTTGTGTTTCTCTAAAACTACTGTTCTTCAGCATAGTGTCATTCATGCTCATTGATTATAACTTCTTTTTTTTTTTTTAAAGATTTTATTTATTTATTTGACAGAGATAGAGACAGCCAGCGAGAGAGGGAACACAAGCAGGGGGAGTGGGAGAGGAAGAAGCAGGCTCATAGCAGAGGAGCCTGATGTGGGGCTCGATCCCATAACGCCGGGACCACTCCCTGAGCCGAAGGCAGACGCTTAACCGCTGTGCCACCCAGGCGCCCCAATAACTTCTAAGCAAAGCAGCTTCTATTTCACAGAGAAAACCAGAGATCGGACTATTCCTGCCGGTCCACTGTCCACCATTAGCATTTTAGCAAACAAACAGAATTCGCAAGTACACAACGCAATTTTCTGCTGCCACGGGCATCCCCCATAGTACAGCTTCTCCAAGGAGCAAAAATGCACCTGCTCGTGAAGAGATCCAAAGATACAGACTGTCTGTAGCAAAAGTATATAAACTTAAATTATGCTTAGGATGCAAGTCTCAATCTCCCATTTTGCTTAGAAATAATCTACATCCCCAGTGAATGCACACTAATCAAATCAATCAGTCCAAGGTTTTTTGCTTTTTAGGTTTTATTTATTTATTTGTCAGAAAGAGAGAGAGCACAAGCCGTGGGAGCAGCAGGCAGAGGCAGGAAGCAGACTCCCCGCTGAGCAAGGAGCCTGATGTGGGATTTGATCCGAGGGTCCTGGGATCATGACCTGAGCCGAAGGCAGACGCTTTAACAGACTGAGCCATCCAGGTGTCTCAGTCTGAGGTTTTAAGTTACCTAAAGATCCTAGAAATTATTTTCAAGCTGATAAACTACAAAACTTTGCTTGAAAAATAAAATTCATCCGCATAACAATACAATTTTCTGTTAAACATGGATTTGTATTTACAAATTTAAACATGTAAGAGAGTGCTAGCTGCTTTGATAAGTAAATATGTGTAAATTTAGGAAAAAACACACACAAGTAGAATAAAAATGCATGCTCCTATATACATTTCAAGAGTTATTTTATTCATATATAGGCAAATAAACATGCATTCATTCTGTGTCATTCCAAATATTAGCATATTGTATGCTTTATTTATCTCCACTAATTTTTTAGAGATCTTTCCATATTGGCACATAAAAGAACTTCTTTTTCTTTTACAGCTGCATAGATTTTATTATATGCTATCACAAATAATGCTGTAGGGAAAATCCTTGTCCATGCGTTATGTGCCTGCATCAGAATATGTCTGTATTTCTGGTTCAGAGGCTCTATGCATTTGCAGTTTTGTCTGATAATGTGAAATTGACTTACAGAGGCGACTCCAGCGTACGCTCACGTCAGCAGTGCTGACACACAACCTCCAACCAGTGTGTTATAAAACTCTTAGATACTGGGGGCGCCTGGGTAGTACAGTCGTTAAGCGTCTGCTTTCAGCTCAGGGTGTGATCCCGGCGTTCCAGGATGGAGTCCCACATCGGGCTCCTCGGCTGGGAGCCTGCTTCTTCCTCTCCCTCTCCCCTGCTGTGTTCTCTCTCGCTGTCTGTCCCTCTGTCACATAAATAAATAAAATCTTTAAAAAAAAAAACTCTTAGATACTTTCCTCAACATGATAGATGGGAAATTGTTTTCTGAGTATAATTTTAATTTGAATTTCTTTTATTATGAGTAAGGTTGAGTATCTTTTAAAATATCCAGAACTTTGGTGTCTAGGTGGCTTAGTTGGTTGAAACTCCGACTCTTGATTTTGGCTCAGGTCCTGATCTCAGGGTTCTGAGATCGAGCCCCATATCAGGCTCCGATCTCAGTGCAGAGTCTGCTCGTCCTTCTCCCTCTGCTTCTCCCCCAACTTGCGCACACCCTCTCTCTCTCAAAAAAATAAAATCTTTAAAAAAACCCCAGAACTATTTGTATTTCCTTTTCTGTGACCTGTTCATATCATTTACTCCTTTTTCTATTGTGTTGTAAAGCTTTTTCTAATTGAATTGTGGGCGTTCTTTACATATTAAGGAAGTTCACCTCTGTCTATGATATGAAGTGCACACATTTATCCCAGTTTCACGATTGTCTTTTCAACATGCTTACGATAATTTTAACAAAGAATTTAAAATTTTTATAGAGTACAATTTACCGCTATTTCTATTTAATGTCCTTTTATGACTTTTGTGTTTTATATCATAGTTAGACAAACCTTTCCCACTATAAGTCTTTAGAAAACTACACGGGCGTATACTCTTCATCAGCTCTCGCCAAGACACACCGTGGCGAGGGCCATAAAGTGCAGAAGGTGATGGTGTGGCCCATCGACCTCATCTTCAGATACTTGCAAAATAGCTCTCGGATTCAGGTGCGGCTTTATGAGCAAGTAAATATTCAGATAGAGGGCCATATCATTGGTTTGGATGAATATTTGAACTTCGTATAGATAATACAGAAGAGATTCATTCAAAAACAAAGTCGAGAAAACAACTGCGGCGGTCATGCTAAAAGGAGATGATATTACCCTACTCCAGTGTATCTCCAACTAGAAACGATCAATGAGGTGAGAAATTCTCAAGAAGGCAAATACAGTTAATTTTTTTAGGTGTCCTCAGTTGAGAGTATAGTTCGAAAACATTTGCTCATATTGTTTTGATTACCTTTATGTTATTATCAGATGACAGTCAATGTTGTGGGATTGTTTTTATTAAAAAAATAACACACAGGTGGATTCTTTTTTCTAATTCTTCATGGTTTCTTTCTTTCTTTTTTTTTAACGTTGGAATCTTGAGGTAAATGTGACTACCCAATTTTATGTTTTTCCAGATGACTATCTAGTTTCCCCAGTGACATTAATTGAACAATCCTTGTTTCCCTTACTGATATAAAAAGTTGCCTTCAGCATATATCAAACTCCTCTATAGACTTGGATCTGTTTCTGGATTTCCTATTCTGTTTATCTGATACATTGATATATTCGGGAGCCTGCTTTTCATTACTGAAGCTTTGTAATGTGCTGTAATATCTGATAGGGATCGTTCCTCTTCCTCTTCTCTTCTAGATTTTCCCCCTGATTCTTCTTGACTCTCTTTTTCTATAGGAACTTTAGAATCGTCTGATTATAAAAAGATCCCATTTGTGTTTCCTTTGTAGCTTATTTAATTTATAGAATAATTTAGGGAAATTATTTAATTTATAGAATAATTTAAGGAAATAATTTAGGGAAAATCGACATCCCCATGATCTTGATTCATCCTACTCAAGAACATAGAATGTCTTTCCACCTGTTCCAGTCTTCCTTTGTGTCCCCCAATAGCATTCCCAAGTGTTCTTCATGGAGATTGTATCCGTTAGCTTTTGCTTTATAATAAACCATCCCCACACTTAATGGTTTTAAACATCAACCATTCTTTAGCTCATGATTCTGCAGTTGCTAATTTGGGCTGGGTTGGGCTGAGCGGTTCTCCCACTGGTCTCCGCTGATCTCAGGTGGTCTCGCTTATGAACCTGTGAGCTGCTGTGGGATAGCTCGCCCTAGAGGGTTACGATCGGATTGTCTGGGAGGGTTAGAATGGCTTGGGACTCTATGGGGTCTCTCCCTCCAGAAGGTCAATTTGGGCTTTCTACCTGATGTCTCATGTACGTTGAGATTTTGGGTTAGCTTTTTGAAATCATATGCAAAGTTGCATGTACATGGGTGGGTGGGAATGTGTGTACTCAGGGCACAGGTCCCTTGCTTTTATCAAATCCCCAAAGGGGTCCATGATCCAAAAGCGATTGAGAACCAAAACTGTGATCCCCCTGTCGCAGACTCGAGATAAAGGTTTTTGTTCTCCCTTCTCAACAGCATGCAGCATCCTGCAACCTTGGGTTCCTAAGTAATCCATGCTATGTCACTGTGAGCTGTGGGGGGTGGGGGACGGTGGGAAGGCTGCCGTTCTGCCCAACCTCAGTCTGACGGAGGTAGCCTTTCTTCCGATCCTCTCGGCTGAAGGCTCATCCTTTCAGGCTCAGATGGGCCTAGTACTGACCCATCGCCTCAGTTTCAGGTCCCCCGATGACTCTATCTTTACATCAGGTTGTAAGCCTCATGTTCTGTTGGTAGGAAGGTAAATTTGTACAGCCTTTGTGGAGGGCCGTCGGCCAATATCTACAACAATGTTGAATGTGCATACCCTTTGACTCTGCAATTCTACTTCCAAGAATCCAGTCCACAGATAATGAAACAAATGTGCAAAAATGGTGTATGGTATACTGAGGAAATGTTTCAATGAATGAACTCTATGTATGTGAGCATGCAATTACCCCCAAGACTTATTGTTGAAAAAAGAAAGCGTGCTGGGAGAGCAGAGGAGAGGCTGGGCCCTGTCTCCCTAAATTCCAAGAGTTCCCTGGTCCACTGAGAAATGGAGGACGCGGTTTCGGGCCCCAGCTTTGTGGCATTGGGCACAGTCCCTGGGTGTGAAGGGCAGGTGGCCGTGGCCATGATACCAGCTGGGGGTGATACTAACGACAATTTCTAAGTTCATCTGAGGGCAAAGAGGGACATGTAGCAGGTGCCAGAGAACAGGGTAAGAGGCCCAGACCCACTAACCCCCTTCAGCAAATATCTCCTGTGAGGGAGCCCCGCCATCACCCCCATTTTACAAATGGGATTGGAGGGATAAGGAGCCTGCCCAAGGTCACCCTGGACTCCAAAGCCTGCTCTCGACTATGGATATGCTCCAGACTATAGAAGCACCTTACGAAGGGGCTGGTCCTCAAGCCAGCTTGTGACCTAAAGTTACACAGGCCTTGGACTCTTTAAATCATACTGACATTGAGAATTTTGCACCCCAAATTTGAAAACCACTGAACTAAGAAGAAACAAAAAGAAAGGAAGGAAGGAAGGAAGGAAGGAAGGAAGGAAGGAAGGAAAGAAGGAAGGAAGGAGGAAAAAAGAAAGGAAAAAGAGAGTATAGGCAAATATCTTTGCCCTGGAATAATTCTGCTTTTAACTCAGTTCCCTAGGACTGAAAGGGTAGATGAGTGAATTCTAAACCAGTCCCCAGATTTTATTCCTTTATGAACTTAAATATATTGAAGAATGTGTGTGTTGTGAAGCTTAAATGGGAGAGTGGGTCACATGTTTCCGACTGAGGTATAAATCTAGTTTGTAAGCTAAGTGCTCCAGTCATGGCTGTCCCCTCAGGACTGCCACGTGGGCAGGAAGTCCCAGCCCCAGCAGATAAGCAGAGAGGAGCCGGGAGAAATTCTGGTGGGCCGATGGCTGGGGCAAAATATGATGGGCAGGAACATGTCATTTGGGGTCAATCTTAGCGAGATTTGCCTCAAAGCAGAAATGCTGATTCTAGCTCAGTAAGAGGTAAATTTGGTTGTACGCGAGCGAGATTAGATTAGAATTTTTAGAATAGGCAGGACTTGAACTTTAATCACCGAGCTTGTGAATCTCCGATTTGCTGTGGTTGATCCCCGCCTTCCTGAGAAAATATGTCTCTTCAGATCTCAGAACCGAGGGACTGTCG
This sequence comes from Ailuropoda melanoleuca, assembly GCF_002007445.2. Classification (NCBI taxonomy): domain Eukaryota; kingdom Metazoa; phylum Chordata; class Mammalia; order Carnivora; family Ursidae; genus Ailuropoda; species Ailuropoda melanoleuca. The sequence continues at coordinate 82,342,011 of NC_048223.1, forward strand.
GTGACGTCTGTGAGCCACCGCAGTAACGTGGCTTGGGAAAAACAAAACCAAACAAAACGTCAAGCCCTGGCCTGGGAGGCAGGATGCAGGGCAGCTGGTTTCCCAACTCTGCCCCTTACTTGCTCTGTGAGTTTGACTTTTTTTCATTGTTTTATTTATTTACTTTTTTCATCAGAGAGAGAGAGCACAAGCCTTGGGAGAGCAGGCAAAAGGAGAAGCAGGTTCCTCGCTGAACAAGGAGCCCGATGAGGGACTCGATCCCAGGTCCTTAGGATCATGACCTGAACCAAAAACCACACACTTAACCGGCTGAACCACCCAGGTATCCAGCTGTATGAGTTTGGATCCTTAGGTCACTCTTTCTGGGCGTTAGCCTTCCCCTCTGTGAAGGGAGGTGGTGGGTGAGAGGGGCCCAGAGCATCTGAGGTTCCCAGCGTGGATGGCCACTTTCCTGCTCTGAGCAGCAAGCCCTGGGAAAGCAGCCTCGCTGGCAAGCCTGCCTGCATTCCGCCCCACTCCTGTTGGAGGCGCCAGAGCGCCTCGCACGCAGAACCCAGGCCCGAGGAAGTCCTGCCTATCCCCACGACCGCAGAGGCCAAAGGCGGAATGGAGGGCAGTGGTTTAGATGTGGGGGGGTCAGAGCAACTTGGTTTCCATCTCAGCTCTGCCTCTTTGTAGCTGTGAGATCTCTGGGAAGCAACTGGCTGTCTCTGGTCTGAGTGTCCTCTGCAAAATGGGAATGTTAATAATACCCCAGATGAGATGTGTGGCAATGTTTGGAACAGTGCTGGGTATATATTACCTAATCAATAATAATAATATTGTTGTTGTTGTTTTTATTATTCAAGTTCAAATCTTAACTTCCTACCTAATGTAGGAATTCTCTCTAGGGCCATACTAGACAAGTGGCTATTCTCACTCTGCTTGAATACTACCAGTGACGGGGAACTCACTACATATCCCAGTAAATTGTTGCACTAGTGAGTAGTGCTTCTGGAATTGCAAGGAATTGAAAAGCTGGAAATTTAAAAATCATGAACTTTAACTGCCTCGTGAGGAAACCCAGGTTCAAGAGGTGAAATGATTTGTTGAGGGTTCCGTGGCTAGTTACATGGCAGCTGCTGTCCTCTTTTGCCTTCCAGTCTTCCTAAGGCCATTTTCTGTAGTGCATCTGAGAGCCTGGTGCTGCATGCCCCAGTGCCCCCCACCCTCCTCAAAGACCAATTCCTGGAGGCCCCAGGATGTTTGCTGGGCCTCTTCAGATCCCAGACAATATTAAAGGCTCACTGATCCATCCATGGACCCCAGGATACGAACCACTTTGGAACTTCTAAATGATGAAGGCCGAGCTGTCCTTGCTACATTCTGCAAAACAATTCCCTCCCCCTGCCTCAATATCACACGGCTGATTCAGCTTCGTCCTTTCCCAGGCACACCCTCTTGGTTGCCCAGCCCTCTCTAGTCCCAGTAGCCTCTTAATCTCCACCTTGATCCTGCTTGAAGGTGCCGGTCTCTGGCTCACAGGCCCTGAAGGCCAGTGTCCATTTACCTCCCTGATCCACCTGGTCTGCATGTGGTGGTTACCGTCGACCTCCTTAAGGCTCTCTCCCCAGCGGCTCCTAGCCAGTCCTTGGTCAGACTCAAGTTCAGATGGAAATGTCTTTCCTACTCGATGCCATTTCAAAGAGACATTTCAAATGGACCCCTTGCTTGAAGTACAGATGGAAGAATTTCTATCTAAGGAATTAGATGGTGGAGTCCATTTTGAATGTGTATTTCATGGAGCCGTGTATTTCACCATGAGTATATAAACACCAAGGAATGATTCTATGCTATGTTTACATCTGTCATCCAGAACCAATGGGCCATGAACACACATTACAAACGTCGGCCTTGGACTCAGGGGGATGCAGGTTCGATTCCTGGTTCTACCACTCCCTGGCTCTGACTGTTAAAGAGCTACTCAATTTCATTAGCCCCAGTTTTCTAACTGGGAAAATGGGAGCAGTGCTTACTTCCTAAGGGTTAGTGAGGTTTACAGGAAGGAATGCAAGCAAGGCTGTAAGCAAAATGCATGGCTCACAGTGAGAGTTCGATTCACGTTTGCTCTTATTATTATTAACATAGAAGCCATTCTGTGAGATTCCTGCATTTTCAAAGGGTATCATGGGACTACTTAAAGAATTTGGGCCTGTGGCCAACGGCGGGTTTTGCAACAGGCATGACAGGACACCAGGACAACACGAGTGACACACGGAACACTGAAATTCCATAATATATTTATTTTCAGTTTCCTAGGAAATATTCTGTAATACCCAGAACATAAGCCCAGCAAACTCGCCAAGAGTGCAGATGTTAAATCTTCGTAAATGCTATAAATACCCCTATTCTGTACACATATGCAACATATTATTGCTGCGTCTTTAATCAATGGCAAGAAAACCCCTGGGTCTGCAGAGTGTTCGCAATATTTGCCCATTGCTATGGAGACTGTATCAAAGGCAGGCACCCATACATGAGCAGGATGTGGGGGTTTAGGGCAGCTGACAGTGATGGAAATAATTCTCACTCTTCATGCACCATTCCTGGACAATATGTGTAAAATATTTAGGCGGTGAGGCATGCCGTTGAGAACAAGACTTTGGATGTTTCATCCAACACTGCTGGCAGGCAGCTTGGGGAAATATGGAGGATTCAGGGACCTAGGTCTGCCCTCAAACTGGCTGGATGACACTGGCGGTCACCTTGCTTCACCGGCACTCAGTTTCTCCTACTGTAAGATGAGGGGTGTGTCCAGCTGAAAATTTTTGCAGACCCTTCCAGCATGACTACAAGCATGATTTCAGCTCATATCCTGAGTCGTTTAATGCCATTCTAAGTTAAGCAAAATTAAGGTCGATTTTTGGAGGCATCCAAGTTGAGCTCTGCTAGTTGGCCAGCCTGGATTTTCTTTTTCTGTTGTTACCTGTCTTGTTCACAGACGGATAGGTTCCAGCTGCTTCTCACACTGTCCTGGAGACAGATTTTTCCCCCTCCAAGGGAACAACACGGAATGTGAGCAACTCAGCTCTTGTTGGCAAATTGTCAGAAAGCAAATGAAAATCAGATCAAGTTACTAAACTCACGATGTCCTGGAAGTTCTTCTCAAGAGGCCAAAGTTTAGTAGCAATTGACATATTGCAACGTGATCGGGTCTTTAAGTCCTGATATATCACAATATGATTCATTTACATTAAAGATACTTGCTCACAAAACAACAATGTACATTTCGCAAGAATGCATGCACAGCAACACATTGGAATTGTTGCCTGGGAATGGGGGCAGAAGAGACATGGGCATAAAAGGAAATAAAACAAGAAGGGAGTAGACACCGAGACTCAAAGGGACGATGAAACTCACCCATGGTGACATAGGTAATAGGTACTGGGTAACAATGTGGACAGAGCCATCACTCAAAAGCCAAGGACCCTACTCCATGACACTGTGACCACCTGCTCATCCTTAGAGATAGATGCCTTATCTTCCCTTACAATGAAGGTAATTAATATGGGGGGTCACCCCAAGTACCATGTGAGTTTGGGACGAACTATGAACAAAATACAGTACAGGGTGCTATCGGATCCTCTTGGGAGGACTAGTTGTGGTTTGTCTTGAGAACGCATGTGGAATGGGGTGTATGCTTGGCTACATAGAAGAGTGAAATTTCTTTCTGTCTTTGCAATCTCATGCACAGATGCACATCGCAGTCTGGTTTAGTGCTTATTCAATAATAAAACGGTTTTCTTTCTTTTCTACATTTGTGGAGAGGATTTTCTGGGTTGGCAGGAGATTTCATGTTTAACTTTCTCCCCTAATGTTACCTGTAGGAGAGGGTAGAGACGGAGAATGGAATAAGTCCTCTCCAAATTTATCTTTTTATATAGTTTTGCCTTTTGAACTTTGTCGATGTCTTATATGTTAAAGGATGTAAGATAAAATTAACAAGGCTAGGGAAAAAGAAAGCCCTGAAATTGAATACAAATTAGCAAATGAACCCGAAACCTAATGGAAATACCAAACCAATGAGTAGCATATTCACAAAGGAAGACAGTAAATATAACTCCATTATATATGTCATAATATAGTGAAAGGCTCAAATGCGTGCAAAAAAAGTTTGTTGTTGGGGTGCCTGGGTGGCTGAGTCAGTTAACCATCTGCCTTCGGCTCAGGTCATGATCTCAGGGTCCTGGGATCGAGCCCCACATCGGGTTCCCTGTTCAGAGGGGGTCTGCTTCTCCCTCTGCCTGCTGCTCCTCCCCCAGCTTGTGCTCTCTCTCTCTCTCTGCTCTCTAATAAATTTTTTTTAAAAAAGAGAATGTCTTGGGGAAAAAAAGAGAGAAAATACACTGCTGTTCAAACTATGGCTCTCGCTCTCACAGTGGCAGCATGGGGGCTCAGGGACAGGCAGAGCCCTGGGGCACAGAATTGCAGTGACAAGGTATCAGCTTCAACTCCTGATTGAAACAAAACAAAAAAACTGGGGCGCCTGGGTGGCTCAGTCATTGGGCGACTGCCTTAGGCTCAGGGCGTGATCCCGGAGTCCCGGGATCGAGCCCCACGTCAAGCTCCTCCATTGGGAACCTGCTTCTTCCTCTCCCACTCCCCCTGCTTGTGTTCCCTCTCTTGCTGGCTGTCTCTATCTCTGTCAAATGAATAAATAAAATCTTTTAAAAATAATAATAAATAAATAAAACAAAACAAAAAACCTATGTCCTTAAGTCTGTCCTCTGAATGATACTACAGCCTTTGCACCCTTGACAGCAAGGAACACACCAGATCTTAGTTTCTAAATACTTTTCTTCAATTAAATTAGGAAGCCAAACAGCTTGGAGAAATGGCTGATTCTAGGGCTTGGGAAGGAAAATAAGTTTGTTGAAAATACTCAAAAACGGATAAGGACATTTCAAAAGGACATGGGAACCACCTTGAAGTGCCAACTTGGAACATCAAAATAAATAATGATAGAAATGGTTTCTAATACATAAAATTAAAAAGAATCTGGGATGCCTGGGTGGCTCAGTCAGCTGGGCATCTGTTTTCTGCTCAGGTCATGATCCCAGGGTTCTGGGATCGAGCCCCACATCGGGCTCCTTTTTCAGCGGGGAGTCTGCTTCTCCCTCTGCCTGCTGCTGCTCTCTCTCTCTGACAAATAAGCAAAATCTTTAAAAAAAATTAAAAAGAATCTGTAAGTTCATAGTGACGCCCCCAATATTCAATGAGCAAATAAATGAAAGTAGGTGGAGCAAGGAGAAAGGAAGTCTCTTCTTTGCAGAATGCCAACTAATAAATGTAGAAGAAATGGCAGAAATAGGAAAATCACCAGTTTATAAGCATCATGGTAAAAATTGGTTGGGCGAGAATCATCAATGGACACTTCAACCATGGTCATGTGCTTTGAAGTATCAGCCTGCACTTCCTGTATTAATTCAAGGCTGGGGGGGTACCTTTAAAATGGAGAAAACGAACTTAACCAAGTAATGAAATTTAGCATCATCGATAATGGGACAAACATGCCCACGTGTCTCTCGATGTGATGTACTGGAAAGGACCTGGCTGTGCCCCTCCTCGCGCCTTTCACTTCAGTCTGATCGTGAGGAGGCAGACAAATTAAATTGGGGCCGTTCTGCAACATGGCTGGCTGGGCTCTTCCAAACTGTCAGTTGTTAAAGACAGAAGCAAACACAAAAACAAAAGGCTAGACACTCTTCTAGATTGAACAGCCTAAGGAAACCTGACGACTAAATACTTTGTGTGGTTCTGGTTGGGATCCAGGTCTCTCCCACCCCCACCGCGCCAGAGGCTCTGAATGACATCATCGGCACAATGGGGGAGATTTGAATCTGAACCGTGTAGAGGATAATGTTAAATTTCCCGGGTGTGTGAGACACTATGGACTCTGAGAAACAAACTGAGGGCTTCAGAGGGGAGGGGGGTGGGGGAATGGGATAGGCTGGTGATGGGTGGTGGGGAGGGCACGTATTGCATGGTGCACTGGGTGTTATACGCAACTAATGAATCATGGAACTTTACATCAAAAACCAGGGATGTACTGTATGGTGACTAACATAATATAATAAAAAAAATATTAAAAAAAAAATCTTCCGGGTGTAACAATTATGTAACACAACTCTTGTGCTCTTGGGAGGTGCAGGGCTGAAGGCGAAGCACAGTGGTGTCTGCAACTGCTCTCAAGTGATCCAGGGGAGAAAAAGAAGCAATTCTATAGGGAGGGAGAAAAAGAGAGGGGTAAAGCAAATATGGCAAAATGTTACGAACTGGTGACCCCAGGAGCTGAAGGGCATATGGCTGTTGTCTGTACTCTTCATGTAGCTTTCCTGAGGGTTTAACATTTTTCAAATAAAAGCAATTATATACCCTATTTTTGTTAGTATGGCTCTTGCACCTAATTCCTCAGTTTGTGCTTATTTGGTCCAATTATTTTCCTAAACTTATCAGTATATTTCCCCTTTAAAAAGGCAACTATTTCAACTTAATGTCATGACCGGCTGACTTAGCCTACTGCCCCCCAGCCCACGCCACGCACACATAGAGCCTGCGTTTCTGCGAGATTGCACGTGATTCATCTGCATGGTTGAGTTTGGGCAGCACAGGACGCGTTGTGGGTGATTAACAACCTTCCAGTAAAACTATTATCTAGTATGTTGTAGTTTAAAAATTGTTTTATCTAAATTATTTCACTTAAATTTACCATCCTGTTGTCATCCCAGCCACGGTGTAAAATCGTTCTTAACTGTTTTTTAATCATGAAGTGAGCTCCACAACGGTGACAAATGTGCCTAAAGTCCTGTGGCTACAGCCAGCTTAAATGCCACACTTCAGTCTCATCGAGTAGTGAAATACTTTTAAATTGTTACAGTTTGCTGAACGTATCACTGATGTGCGTGGTGATTTCGTAATAATTGTACATCATTCTCATATGTATCAAAGAAAAAGTATAATGAACAAACCAAGCGGGGCATTTCATAGTTATTCTTGCCTAGGTGCATGGGCGGTTCAGTGGTAGAATTCTCACCTGCCATAGTTATTCTTGCCTAGGAAGATTTTTTTAAAGTGAATTATGTGTAGTATAGACATGACTAGTGTCGCTACATGCCTGAGGTTTAGGGAATGATTCTCTATATTATAGATGCCATTACTCTCATTTGTAGCAACGTCAAGATTTCAATTCTAGTGGCAATTTTTATTAACGAATTTCTGTTTACTAGGAACATCTGGAGCAACAACTTGGTACAAAGAAAAAGTAAAGTTCTTTTGTTAGATGGAAGCTAGATCTGAGCAGTGGAAGGAATGCCCTGAAGCTGAATCCCAAATCCTTGAAGGGGGATGATAGAGACTTAGAGCTGGAGGCACAGATGGTGATTTAAAAAATGCTACACGCTGTAAGCCTGGGAGCTCAACGTCCTGACCTTGGGGCTTCCAAGACCTTGGGCCTGATAGATCAAGAACCACAGGTGCAGAACAGGCCTCTCCCCTTCCATCTCTGCCCCAGGGTAACCCCTAGACTCATTATAATGCATTTGTGTGGTGGGTACAGCCTCGCCCGCCCACAGAGAAAGGCTGGCCTGACCCTTCTGGGACAAAGCTTGCAGGGTTAAAAACTTCCCCTCCCAACCTGTGGGAGGAGTTTCCCAAAAGATTGGAAGCAGCCTCCTTTAGAGACCACCCCCCTGTACTTCGAAGCTCTTCCCAGCCCAGGATGACCCAATAATAACCAATTTCAAAACAACGACTTGGAGGATCCTGCCTGCCCTACCACCTTGAGAGCGCACTGTGCTGTAATGAACTGCTTTGTGCTTGGACTCTCCCGCTCGCTGCCTCTATTGGAGCACGGACCCCCATGTAAGTCTTTTCATGGGGAATCCAAGGACCCAGACCTCCATTCACACAACACAGACTTTCCCACCCCTGACACCGTCATGAACATTTCCCTGAATAGTATTAGGGTGTCAAAGGCATTTTCCCTCATCCCCCGTCATGATTCACTACAAACAAAAATGAGGCAATTGATATACTCAATCCTATTAAGTAAGTTTAGGAGCCATCTTAAAATGTTTACAGAAATTACAAATACAGGGGATGCCTGGGTGTCTCAGTTGGTGACATCTCTCTTTGGCTCAGATCATGATCCCGGGTTCTGGGATCAAGTCCTGCATAGGGCTCCTTGCTCAGCCGGGAGTCTGCTTCTCCCTCTGCCTGCCGCTCCCCTTGCTTGTGCTCTCTCACTCTCTGACAAATAAATTTAAAAAAAAAAGAAGAAATGACAATTACAGTATTTTGAATAGGATTTTTAAGTATCCCCTGTGGAAACAGGATAGATTTCTTCGGAGAGAAATGTGAAATAATTATAGTCTCTCACTGCCCAACAGTGAAAAAGAGAGAATGGTTAATTCCCAATTTGATGTGGACAGGCAGCCTTGCAGAGAGAGGGCTCCTATGTTTACAAGTACTTTACTCAGCGGGCCCACTAGCATCCTTCTGCCTGTGCCAGTACGGGCACGGGATACATATTTATGCTGAGTGAAGAGCTTTGAGTAACAAGGCTCCAGGAAGGGCCCAGGCAAAGACAAAAATGTGACTGCACTGTGTTCTCTCATCTCAAAGGCAGGTTCTCCAACTTCTCTTTTGTGTTTTCAGACCCTCCATGTAAACACGTAGTGCTCTCAGATGGCAAGTTGTTTTGCCAAAGAACTTCCTTACACACCTGGAATATGACCTCGTAAGCCCAAGACTTGTTTGGCTTGAAAACATGTTTAGATGTGGGTGGCATGGGGTCCTGAGCAAGGGGGGTGTTTACAAGGAAACACTGCACACTGGCCTGTGACTGTTGAAGCACTGAGGTCATTAGTCGTGGGTTTTTCCTCGAGTCTTTTCTTTTTCATTCTTCCGAGCTACACTGCTCTTGACATCTTCGGGGGAGGGGCAAGAAGTAAGAACACAGTTTAGTTTGTCTGCCTTCCGAGGTTGCTTCCGTCAAGATGCCTCTGGCCTTTTCTCATCCCAGCTCAACAAGGAGGTTTCTCCTGTGACACCAGTCATTACAGCTTCAACACAACGTCCACATTTTTCTGTTGATTTTTTGCTTCACAGACTTGACTTCTCAACTCCTGGGCTACGGAGGACGAGAGAAACTCAAGATCCGGCTGGAGTCTGGCGTCCATGAGGAGTTACTTCACCTCGATGGGATGCAGCCTATGGGTCTATCAAATGACCCACACCATTTGCTCATTCCGATCCTTTTGTGCTGTTAAGTCATGATAATACCCCAAATGAGATAATAGAATTTATTTTTGGCATTTAAAAAGTAAAAATACTCCTCTCGCTTGCTGCGCAGACTCTATCAGAAGTTGAATGAAATATAAATGAAGACAAAAGGAGGACAAATCCTACAATGAAAGGAGACATTCATGTCCACCCATGACTCTGTGTGCGTGGAGTGAAGTGGGCTCTGGGCAGCTGAATGAGCGTAATGAGGAACATATGCCCTACAAACAGGGCAGTCTACTTTCGCAGTGAAAAAAGCCTTGATATTTGAACTGTGCAAACAGTTCCCTAATAGAGCCTACTTGGAAGAAAGTACAATCAAATGTGTGACAATGTAACAAAATGGACGTATGAAAAAAAAGCGTTTGAATAGAGAAGACAATTCACAGCATTTATTCAAGTTAATTCATTTCATTCAATAATCTGCCATACTGTTGCTGTCACCGTTAATATTACTGTCACTGCTATTTCTCTTTCGAGAGGACCATGCTTTTAAAAAATCTGGGTTGGAGTTCCGGGATGTTTAACTCGATGATTAAAAATTTTTTTCTTTACCAAAAGGCAACCCCCTTCGTGACAAGAGAAACTGGAAAAACTGAGATTTAGTTGTAGAAAGTCATCTCCGCCAGAAACAATTCATAGTCCATAATCTTTCAGGGGTTGTCGTTTTACTTGGGGGTCTCTTTTTTAGGGGAAAGGGCTGTCTCTCATAAATGTTTGCTTAAAATAGAGAATGCGTCGTACTGCCTCATAGAAGGAAAGTAAGGTCTAGTCCCTAGAAAGCAGGCAGGTGGCCCTCCAAGAAAGGACCCTAATGGCTCCTAGGTGACAGAGTCATTCTGTCAAGGTCAGGGGACAGAGGCAGTGACCCTCCTGTGCTGACCAGTCAGTAGTAAAAAGGTCTAACCAGGTGAGTGGGAGTAGTAGTCCCTAGCTTCCAGTTAGACTCTCTGGCTCAGGAACGTCTGTGTTTGAGTAAGCTGGAGCTGGAGGGAGAGGTTAGAGTCCGGAGAAAATGGCTAATAGGCAAGTGTGAAAAAGACATGGGTTTCCTACCAGGGACTCACAGAAAGGAGGCACCACCAGTCAAGGGCAGTCCTGTGCTTTTCTTTGAGAATACACTGAGTGGGTTCTGCAGTTTTCAGATGACAACTGGAATGATACTGAACAAATGGAAAGTTAATTCAGTTTTGGTCTGTGGTTCAGAAAACACTGATAGAACACGTGTGTGCAAGGCAATGGGACAGGTGCTGGGAAAAAAAAATCAAGCTAAGATGTGATCCTGACCATCTAGCAGTGGCCATCAGACCGCTGCACATCACGGAGCACCGTGTCCTCAGGGCCGCGTGGAGGGAAGGATGGCTCTGGCTGGTCCAATCAGGGAAGGCATTCCCCGACCTCTCCTCTTGTTACTCAGCATGTCCCCTGTGCCTCTAGGTCACTGCTCGGCCTGGCCCATTCCAGACACTTGCTTAACTTCCTTATCTTTCTTGGTGTGTGAGAAATGCAAGTTTGAGAGGATAAGATCCTGCTTCCCCGGTGCCTAGTGTATGTGGAATTGATGTGTTATGGAAACATCACTCTGTCTTGGTTCAGAAAGGTGGAAAAAATTTGGGGAAAGGAGAGCTAAGACGGGGTGGTAAGGGTATGGTGTTTTCGTCAGAAGGTGGGAGCAAAGTTATGCCAACGAGCAATTTTAGTACACAGCTTAAACCAGATGATAGAAAGAGCACCAACACGGCCAAGGACCTCAGGAAGGGAGCTGGAAGCCCTCGGCCAAATAGGTTAGTCTGCAGAACTGGAAAGCTTAAATCCTCTCCTATTATCTAGTCAAGCTCAACCAAAGTGTATAAAAGAATAATGAATAATTAGAGGGTTTTCAATTTCTGGAAAGTACAACGATCAAGTAAACTCAGCATCCCCCCACATACCCCCACCTCCAAAACAGTGAAGTTGAATGTCGAAAGTATAGAGAAAGCTTTTGGATATCTTCTTTAAGTTTGTTTTTGGCGTTTTGGTCTGTAAGCTATCAAAATGGAGAGAGATGCTATCCCAAAGAGGAAAGTCTGCAGGAACCACAGTAGTTGAGCCCGACCATCCGTGATGCCTTTAGACCTAAAAAAACAAAAAGAAAAACTTAGCTACCAGAATTTTAATGTTATGGTTTCATAAGAGTTACTGTCTTCCATTAAAAAAAAAAAAATGGGGGCGCCTGGGTGGCGCAGTCGTTAAATGTCTGCCTTCGGCTCAGGGCGTGATCCCGGCGTTCTGGGATCGAGCCCCACATCAGGCCTCTCTGCTAGGAGCCTGCTTCTTGGAGCCTGCTTCTTCCTCTCCCACTCCCCCTGCTTGTGTTCCCTCTCTCGCTGGCTGTCTCTCTGTCAAATAAATAAACAAAATCTTAAAAAAAAAAGTATTCCTTCTATTTACTTTCATTAGGTTTATTTTGCCATTTTCCTCCAGCTTCTTAACTCACGTGGTTAGTTTATTTTCATTTTTCTTGTGCATTTAGGATGCAGGTGGCTACTGCCTAGGACACCGTATTGTAAACCCATTTCTCATGAGATTTGAAGCGCGGATAGGGTTAAAAAGCTCCAGCAGCAGGATGGCTTCAGAGGAAGTGTTTTGAAGGTAGAGTAAATGTAAATCCTAGCTTGGCCAACAACTAGCTGTGCCGCAGGGCAAGTCACTCACTCTCTCTCAGAATCTGTTTCCTCCTCTGAAAAACTGGAGTATCAGGACACCTGGGTGGCTCGGTCAGCTAAGTGTCTGCCATCGGTTCAGGTCATGATCCCAGGTCCTGGGACTGAGTCTCGCATTGGGCTCCCTGCTCAGACAGGAGTTTGCTTCTCCCTCTCTCCGCCCCCTCGTGCTCTCTAACAAATAAATAAAAATCTTTAAAAAAAAGTGAAGAAAATAGGAATATCAGTATTTCTCTCAGCAAGTTTGGAGATGATTTATGAAATGACGTACACAAAGCGCACAGTAAAAGGCCTGGCGCATGGAAATAATAAACACCGTGCCGTCATTCACACTAAACTGCTTAAAACAGAGCTCAGAAGAAAATGACCCAACTAAAGTGAATGGCTTGCTAGTCTCATCTGTATATAAAGAAGTTTCATGTGGACGACTTCTAATTTAAAACAAAATTTAAAACCAATATATGTAGAAATGATATAATTTTCCACACTAACAGATTAGAGGAGGAAAATCATGTGATCATCTTGATAAATGCAGGAGCATCTGAAAAATTACAGCATCCATTCTGAATATAAGTTCTCAGCAAACTCAGAAATAGGGTGGAACTTCTTTATTCTGATAGTGTAGTCTACAAGACTCTAGAAAAAACATGATGCAAAGTGTTGAAAGCTTTTCCTTTAATCAGCAACAACACGAGGGCCAGGATATATGAGAAATCCGTGTTCATGCCGTATTACTTATAATAATAAAAATGAGAGAAGGGGCGCCTGGGTGGCACAGCAGTTAAGCGTCTGCCTTCGGCTCAGGGCGTGATCCTGGTGTTACGGGATCGAGCCCCACATCAGGCTCCTCCGCTATGAGCCTGCTTCTTCCTCTCCCACTTCCCCTGCTTGTGTTCCCTCTCTCGCTGGCTGTCTCTATCTCTGTCCAATAAATAAAAAAAATCTTTAAAAAAAATAAAAAATAAAAAATAAATAAAAATAAAAATGAGAGAAAAGTCTATCGGGGGGATTTGTGAAATACACTAAGGCACACCCACATAGTAGAACACTATGCACCAATAAAATGAATGAGGTAAATTCATACAGACGTGGAAGAATAGGCATTTGTGACAATGGAAAACTTTATAGAAGAGCTTTTATCTATATGTACATACACTATGGTGCCTATAAAGTCAAACATATAGTCCAATCTTCTCTCTGGTTAAAAGGAATTCACCAATTCCCTTACTGCTGGGTAGTGCGATCTGGGATGCTACAAATGTACATTCACTTAAACGTACTCATTCATTCATAATTCAAAAGGAGTATTTGTTCTGATGTAGAGTGACAACATGCGAGACCATAAAGAAATGATTTCAGTAGTAACCTCAGCTCTCTATGCCTGCTCTTCCTCCACGTTTTTTTTCTTTTTTTCAATTTATTTCTTTGAGAGAGAGAGTGAGAGAGAGCAAGAGCAGAGGGGAGAGGGAGAAGCAGGCTTACACAAAGTACTAATGTCAAGAGACTCTTTCCTAGGACCCTCACATAGTATCAACCTACACTAGGCTGAGCAGGGTCGAGCTTAGAGGCTTTTCTAACTTGCAATGCACCCCAGAGTTATTTGTGGAGCTTGACAAAAAGAACAGATCCCCATTTCAGAGGCAAGGCCTACCGAATCAGGACCTCTGGGTCTGGAAGCCAGACAGGATTTCAGAAAGCTCCTCAGGTGATTCAGTTGTGAGACTAGGACTGAAAATCATTGGCCTATGTCAATACATTGGCTCTTTTTCAAACAAGAAGGCAACCTCCAAACGTTTTGCTATAGGTGGAGCTATACAGAGAATTTTTCTTAATGAGAAAAATCATCTAAATTAAGTAGTTAAATAATTAACCAGCTAACACAAATGAAATGAATCCATTCATTAAATAGTTACTGAGCACTCCTTCGGAGCTGGGCTCAGTCTTAGGCGTGGAGATTCAACTCTACCCTGAGAATGCTCTCAGCCTACAAACGCATGAATTATTTCAATGTGGCTACTCTCAACTTATATTACATACCAAGAGAAAAACGATAAAGGCCTGTTGAAAACACTTACTTGCACAAAACCATGGCGTACAAGGACTCTCCCACATGAATCAGCCAGGCAAGCCAGTACCTGAAACAAAAGTCAGCCTAGTTTAAGGTGATGGTTATCTGCTGATGTAACCTCAAAATGGTGCCCTAGTGTGAACCAGCAACACTCTCAGATATCTAAAGGCAAGTGCAGACCTTCCAGATCTGCAGTAGGATCGGCACTGCAAGGTCCACACCCCATTTCCGGAGCCCTCCTTACCCACTGTGCAGGAGGCTGTGATGGTGGTCCACCAAGTACTGAGTGAAGAGGCCCAGGGGCCCGAGGCTCTGATAAGGGATACTCTGAGGCCAGAAGACAGCCCACTGTAAGAGAACCAGAGGCAAAGAATATTTATTAGGTCACTTAAATCAGCAAATGCTTATTTTTGAATCAACAGTCTTGATTCTACAAGAAAAACTAGAGACCAAAGACTCTCTGAACTAAGTCATCTGGGCTTCCATTCTCCACTTCTGTTTTCTAAAAAGCTATGTGGTTATCAGACTCAGTGGCCAGGCTGGATGACTTCTATTCTTAGTGAATTCCACCAAAAAGATTATTTTACTCGGGTTATTAATTTTAAGTTACAAATTTTAAGTTTCTGTGCCCTGGCTAGCTTCTTTCCTGCAGAAGCTATGGCTTGAGCCAAACCATTAATTTTTTTAAAAGATTTTATTTGTCAGAGAGAGAGAGAGAGAGACAGAGCTCACAAGCAAGCAAGCAAGGGGGGCAGCAGGGTCCCCGCTGAGCAAGGAGACCAAGGCAGAACTCAATCCCAGTACCCTGGGATCATAACCTGAGCCTAAGGCAGATGCTTAATGGACTGAGCCATCCAAGTGTCCCACCCCTCCTATTTAATTTAGAATCCTTTCCTCTTCTTTCACTTTTCCTACATCTAAAACTGGTAATGATCCACTTCACAGAGTTGGAAAGTAAGTAGGTCAAGTCTGTGAAGTGCTAACAGCAACTACCTAATCAGTTAGGCTTTTGTTATCTGATCAACTTTCCCTTAGTCTCTGTGCTGTAATCTCTGCCAGCTTAGGTTTTTCTGAGAATTAAGTGCCAACAGGTTCAAAATTTATTGTCCCATTCAGATCTCAGCCAAGAGCTGAGATACCTTTCCCATTATGGCTTACACATCTAAAATTCAAATAAAGCGTAAATTATCAATGCATCCTCCAAAGCCAAAAGGAACGGAAGGGGCATCGCCTGCCAGCTCCATAATATCCCACTTTGAAGTCCCCAAAGCTTTCCTCCGTCTATTTTCCAACTAGTCAGGAACACAGAATCATAGAACAGAAATGCACCTTTGAAAATTTTCAGCTCAACACCATTTTACGTATGAGGAAATCAGAGCCAAGGAGATCAGATTTGACAACAAACACCACTGTGGACACGACAACACATTTCTAAGTCCCAGTGTCCAGGATCTCCTGGTCAAGATCTAAACAGATTTGCCTCCCTTCACAATTAACCAACTTAGTCCCCAACCTACTTTTCCAAGCGTCTTTCCTATTATCCTCTAAACGAACTCTGTCAGCCAGACCAAAGTCGCTCCTCCTCTCAGCAGAGATCCTGTCTGTTTAATTCCACATCTGTGCCATTACACTCACCACCTCTCTACTTCTCCTTTAGGTTTAACCCCGTTTTCCAAACAATTCCAATTGTCTCAAGCATTCTGCTTCGGAAGCCCTATCCTGACCTAGCAGGCCCACGGCAGCCTGTCAGCGTCACCCTCCTCACTCTCGGTTAAGTCGCAGTAACCGTGGAGGGGCCAGAACGCAAACGCAGGGCCGCTAGCAGAAACCATCCTGTGAGCCCACCGACTTTCCGCTTATGCTAGTAACCTAGGCAACCGCCGGGGGCGCAGGCGCATAACCGCGCTACCAGGATGCCTGTCGCACTACGAGGGCCCGGCGGGCCAAAAGAGATGCGCCGCCCCGCCCCACGCCTCACCGCGAAATAGCCCAGCGCCAGGACCGTGACCAGCGAGGGCAAACGTCTGGCCGGACGGAAGTAGGCGGAAGCAGCCCTGCCGGCCTCGGACTTCGTCACCACCATCTTGAAAGATCTGCACACTGAGTCTTGGGATGGGGAGCCGTCCCCGCCCCCGCCCCCATGCTGAGAAAGCCTGGGTAACTGGTTTCTCGGGACCGTGGGCACCGGCGAAAGGAGGAGGCAGACGAGTGCGCCTGCGTCTGCTTCTAGGGTCTAGTCCCCTCCCCCTGGGTTCCGAGTGCGCAGAGCCGGATTGCGCCTGCGCGACCTCCCCAGGCAGGTGGTTGCGGGCCCTGCGTTCGCTTTTCTCGTGGGGCTGCACTCTACTGCCGTTGCCCTTACCGTGTAATACCCGAAGGAGAGGGTGATGACGGTGAACCAGAACAGACTGCCCCTCTGGAAGTACGCCTTACCGCCCGCCGCCGTCCCCATCGTTGCGGCACACCCCCGAGAACGCGAGACCAGGCGCTCCGCCGCGTGCGGGGTGGAGTCGGGGCGGGGCCCGGGCGAGCGCTACTCCCTGCTCCCTCCTCCTTCCCCGGGGCCGGAGGCACCTGCGGATTCGGGAACTCAAGCAGCGGGGCTTGCTGGGCTCCGGCCTGCCGGGCTGGTCGCGTCTCACAGGGGAGATCCCCTCTGTGAGTGGCACTTTCCCGGGCTTATGAGAAAGGTGTTGGAATAGACGGTGTTTTCCGCCTCCAATAACCGCGAGTCCGAAAGCAGTGATGCTCTTCCTCTTCGTTAATGAAGATGTATGGAACCATACCGCACAGCACTTATGAGCAGGGGCTGTGGAATAGACGACCTGGGTTTAAGTCCTAACTCTGCTACTCATTTTTGGTCTAAGCGTATACCAGACACTATTGAAAAACAAAAATTCAACTGAGTAATTTGAAAGATCATTTTGGCTTTCTTGAAGGATTCATGAATGGGGCAGCACCCATCTAGCAAGTAGAAAGGAGCTCTGGTGAGCTGTGGAAAAGGAAAGTTTTTTGTTTTATTTTGTTTTTATAATGGCAGAGAGAGGGCATTAGAAAAGAATTTACTAGCAAGGATTGCGTTGCTTTAGGCAATGTCAACCCAGCTAAAGGATAAGGGGTCTATCAGGGGGTTACCTTAGTGTTGGCCAAGAAATTCCTGTGATTGGTTAAAGATTACATAAGGAGAGGGGGGTGGTGAATGAAACTGCAGTTAGGTTAGGTATTCAGTTTAACCAAAGGGTCTTACCATTAGACCATCATGCACACATAAGGAATCCAGATGAAGGTAGGAGATTGTTACTCCTTAGTTTCTCCATCTGTAAAATGGGGATATATCCTATCCATTCTTACCTCAGCGCTTTTGGGTGGATTAAACCAGTTAATACCTATAATAACAGCACTCACAAAAGCGTCTCGCCCATAGTGCTTTCTGAGTTTTATTTATAATTACTAAACCTTCGTGTCAGGCCCTGTGCTAAATGCTGTAGCATCAATGCGAGCAGGGAGGCATGTCAAACCCAGGTGTGCTCTGATTAGACTTCGTGAGAAAAATGCTGTTTCACATGGCCCTTAAAAGCAGGTAAAAACAATAGCTGATCTTGACTGAGTGCTTGCTCTTGGAGGCATTGTTCTTAGTACTGTATTTAGAAGGATTAGCTTGTTTAATTCTGAGAACAGCTCTACCCGTAGATTATTGTCCTTCACATGAAAGAAGAGGAAACAGCACTGACATATGTGCGAAGTCATGTAAGTGGAATACTGGAAATTAAACCATAGCAGAGTGTTCTGGCACTCTTCAGGACCATGCTGTATGAGGTGTGGCATATTTCCATAGCTTTTTCAGTTGACATGGGAAGGTTCCCTTTCCTCATTTTTTCTTACAAGAGTCTGTTGGGTGCTGTGTTTTAAAGAATGAATTCCAGAATAGGTGACACAGTCCATTTCCCAGATAAACCACAGTGCCTGTCAGTATTCAAGTTACCAGTCCTAACAGTTTTTCTTAGTCCTAATTTCTTCCCATCACAACACCGTCTTGGTCCTCCTGTCTCTCTGAATACCTCTGCTTTCTCAGCTTTCCTTTTACTTCTTGTCCCCTAGATACAGGTTTTTCCTATTATCTTATCTCTGTATTTATAGTACCTTCGAGATTCAATTTTTGCCTCCATCTGGATGACTAAACCAATGTCTCCAGCCTTAGCCTCCTTCCACTTGCCTAAGGGCCATCTTTACAAGGTGTCAGAGCACACTTCAAAGACAAGTCCACTATTATCTGTAGAGTCAGTCCTCACCAAAGCTTCCCTGATTATGTTAATATCGATTTCCTTCTTCCAGGAACCCAGAATCCCTGTCTTTGGTTCCCTTCATATCTAGTCAGCTGCCAAGAGTACTGTTGATTGAGTAACATTACTTCTCATCCTTCTGAATTAAACCATGGCTTAATTTCTGCCCTCCGTGGGTCATTCCCTCCTATGTTCTACTGATGTGGGAAACAAAGGCAGAAGAAAAATTGTTAAATTTCCTCAAGTCCTTGAAACAGGCAGAGTGACATTCCTCTAGGAGGTCAGCTGCCTCCATATTGATACTTTGCTAAGAGCAAAAGGCAATCTTAGGACCTCCAGGACCCTGTGAGTCTACTTCAGCATATGACAATTCCTTTGGAAACTTCTTTACCTCTGCCCCCCAAGATAAAGGTTAACAATCATCCTGCAAGCATAGGACTCACTGATACACATCTGAAGGATCTCATGACAGAGTTTTTACTAAATAGTAATAAATGACCTTTCCCTAACAATAGCTAGCCCCCTCAGGGTCCTGAAAACCTTTCCAAAATACCTTGGAGGCTTGTGCTGTCCCTGACCCCCACCCAACTTGGAATATATAATGGCGCCACCCTCTTGACCCCAGTGCAGCTCTTTCTGCCCACGGATCCTGTCCCCATACTTTAATAAAACTGCATTTTGTACCGATCATGTCTCAAGAATTCTTTCTTGGCCATCGACTCCAGACCCCAACTATTTCTTACGTCACTATCACTTCTACCCACATGCACTCCCTTTATCAAATTCGACCAACAAATATAGTTGTAACCAAACCGTAACCTTACCAAAAGTTTTCAGAAACTTACCTAATTTTAGGCTATCGTTTTTCAGTATTTCTCTTGTGCTAAATTTGCAGCAAGGGAGATATAAGGGAAATAACTCAGGATAAAAGTTGTTGAAGAGGCAAAAT
This sequence comes from Ailuropoda melanoleuca, assembly GCF_002007445.2. Lineage (NCBI taxonomy): Eukaryota > Metazoa > Chordata > Mammalia > Carnivora > Ursidae > Ailuropoda > Ailuropoda melanoleuca. The sequence continues at coordinate 82,361,331 of NC_048223.1, forward strand.
GGCTAGGGTCAAAGGACTATGGGAAGCTAGGTTTTTAACTTCCATATCTTCCACCGCCATACTCTGAGCCCAGCAAATTATTAAGTACCCTGTGCCTCCCTTCCCCACACCCATGATTATAGTGGGGAGAGTGGTACAGCCTTAACCAAAGGGTCTTACCATTAGACCATCATGCACACATAAGGAATCCAGATGATTGTTACTCAGATGTGAGTAGTTTATGTCAATCCATAAAGAACCCACAGTCAACTGGAGATGTCAGCTGGAGAGCCAAAAGGATTTCATTTTTTCTAACTCACCCTCTTCACATGAGACACGGGTAGCTACATCTTCATCCTCCACTTGTCCTATGTTGCCATCCCCTCTGGGTTGGCAAATAAATCTCTCACCCTCTACACTTTCTTTCTGTCTCTCCTTTGAGTGGATTAGTACCTACACGTTGAAGACAATGAAGAAAATATGGGAAAAGAGTTTGACCATCTTTGAGAGAAGGGAAAGAAACTTCTTAGCAAAATATTAAAATTGAAAACTATGGAGGGAAAGATAGAAATTTTAATTGCAACTAAATTAAAAACTTCATTCTTATGAATGGCACCATAAAGTTGAAAGACTTGGAAAAAGGAATGCTTCAATATAGATCATCCACAAATGAATAAAGGGCGTGACTCAGACATCCTTAAATGAGAAAACTTGAATGGCCAAGAAACATGAAAAGATGCTCAATTTCAATGGCAATTGGGATGTGCAAAATAAAGCCCATAAGACTTTTTCCCATAAGACTGGCCTACCAGGTATTAAGACACACTACAAAGAACTATAATAATCTGGCGCGCCTGGGTGGCTCGGTCATTAAGCTTCTGCCTTCGGTTCAGGGTGTGATCCCATAGTCCTGGGATCGAGCCCCGCATCAGGCTCCTCTGCTGGGAGCCTGCTTCTTCCTCTCCCACTCCCCCTGCTTGTGTTCCCTCTCTCGCTGGCTGTCTCTCTCTTTCTGTCAAATAAATAAGTAAAATCTTAAAAAAAAAAAGACTATAATAATCTAAAACATCTGATATTTGAAACCCAAATCAAATAAATCAATGGAAGATGATACTTCAGAGATAGATCTGCCATATATCAAACCATTTACTTTATGTTAAAGGTAACATTTAATATTAAGGAGGGAAAAAATGAACTATTCTTTAAATTAGGATGACCGGTTATCTGGGGAAAAATTTTTTTCAACTCTACTCTCCTCCCTACACAAGCACTGCAGGATCATGAAAGACAGAGATAATAGTACCCCTAGGGGGGTGCTGGGGAGATGGGTGAGCATGGGCTGATAAAGCTAAATCCCCATACTCTCCTCGATCACGGATCACGGATCACGGTGGGAACGGAATCTAAACAAACATTGGGGAAACTAGATAGAGCGTTGTGTGTCCTGAGAATTAGAAGCAATTTGTTGTTGCAAGAAGGAACAATGTGAAGGTGAAGCTGGAATGGCCAGTAGGGTGTAGATCGTGAAAGGCATTAGGTGTCAAACTGAGGAATTTTGATCCCTTTGGCAAGATGAGTCAGTGGAGATTTTTTTTTTTTTAAAGTCAATGGAGTGAAAATGGTGTATGTTGGATGCAAGTAAAATTGGAAGCAGGGAAGCAGGGAAGTTGAAAGATAGATAAAGCAGTATAATGGGGATGGAGAAAAGGTTCCATCATTCATTCAAATAGTAAATATTTCTGAGCACCCGGTTGGTGTCAAGCACAGGGCTAGGCCCTGGATACACCGGTGAGCAAGACAAATGCAGTCCAGGCGGGGACAGTGTAGTTCTGTGACTACAGGCCAATCAATAAAGACTGACTCAAGGCGGCATAACTTAATAGTTTAATACCAGCCCACCATTTTGACTTTAAAATTTGATATCCCGCATTCAGGGGTTGCAAACAGAGATGTCCTCAGGCCATCAAATTAACAAATGAACGGAGAGGGCGGAGATAATAGAGTAGGGTGTGGTGAAGCTGGGGGTGGGGGAGCGAAGGAGTGTGGGTGTGTCCTGCCTATAAATCTTCAAAGGATGCAGATGATTGCTGTTGATTAGATTTTGTGCAGAATCTTGGCCTATGGGACTCTGATTCTTTTTTTTTTTTTCCAAATAATTACTTTTTATTTTTATTTTTTTATTCTTTCAGTGTTTTATTTATTTTTTCTTAAAGATTTTATTTTAATTTATTTGACAGAGAGAGAGTGGGCACAAGTAGGGGGAGCAGCAGGCAGAGGGAGAGGGAGAAGCAGGTTCCTGCTGAGCAGGGAGCCCGATGCGGGGCTCCATCCCAGGACCCTGGGATCATGACCTGAGCTGAAGGCAGACGCTTAATGGACTGAGCCACCCAAGCACCCCATTTCAGTGTTTTAAATTTTATTTTTTATTAGTTATTATCTCTTTATTTATTTTTTTAATTCCATTTTAGATTTATAGAAGAGCCCAGCAGGTAGTTCTTAGACTTTCATATATTCACCCCACATCCCCCACCCTCATACACAGTTCTCCTGTTATTAATATCCTACATTTGGTCCATTCATTAAAATTAATGAATTATATCGATGCATTATTTTTTTAATTTAAATTCAATTAATTAACATATAATGTATTTTGGTTTCAGAGGTAGAGGTCAGTGATTCATCGGGCTTATGTAATACCCAGTGCTCATTACAGGGACTCTGATTGTCTCATATGTGCTTGGGAAGTGGTTAGTTTAGAGGTGGCAGAAAATAAAAATTTGATAAATGTTTTCTGGTTGTTCTTACTGTTGCTACACTTCAGTGAACAAAGTGCTGTGTTATGAGAGGAAGAGGCGAGCAAAGGGCTAAAACTGAGTTTGAGAAAATGCAATTCATTGAATGGGCAATTTACATAAAGTCAACAAAACCCAATATGCTCAAAGTCAATATGCTGAATCATCAGTTTGCCAAATTCACCAAATTTATGGAGTGTGGCTTTAATGTTTCGATAGGGACGTTAAATAGCTTTGTCAGAGTGTTTACTTTTGGTCATGGAGTAACTTTTCTGTTTATACTCGTATCTTGGGGCTCTGAACATGTCATTTCTTGTTTGCTGACCTTCAGAATTTTTAAAGGATTTTTTAGCCATTTTCTCAAGTAGTCTATTGTGTTAGCTAGAATTAGATACAGCTGTGAAAAAGCAAACCTTTATTTTTATCCCACAAATCCAGTGTTGACTTCCAGGGCTGGTTAACCCTTGCGGGTATCCTCATGCCTGCATAAATGATTTTACCCTTTCTTGTGGAATACTGTTGTGTGTTGCATACTATTCGACCGAGACCAACTTTTCATGAGCAACCGATATTTCACTATGGGGTAGCAAATGGAAGGAAGTGAATAATTTCCCTTGGAGCACATACATTGAGAAAGAAAAAGAAAAGGATATCACCTAGGGGCAAATGTAATGTCTTTGTAAAAATTTAAAAAAAAATCAAAGAAAAAATGCCCCAGACTTGGATATAACGTATGCATTGTTGCTAATCTCTGCATAGAACGATTGTGGCCCGGGGTGGGGCTCAGAAATCTGTACGAGTAAATGAATGAATGGAATACTCTGTTTCAAATATCCCTGTAGAAGGAAAATCTTGCATCTTTGAAATAAGCAAACTGAGGACCAAGCATATTTTTGGGCACTTAAGTTTAACTTTTAAAAAAAAAAGATTTATTTATATATTTTAGAGGGGAGGGGCGAGAGGGAGAGAGAGAATCCAAAGAGACTCCCTGCTGAGCACAGAGCCAGATGTGGGGCTCAGTCAGGAGACCCATGAGATCAGGATCGGAGCCCAAATCAAGAGTTGGACGTTCATGGGGCGCCTGGGTGGCACAGCGGTTAAGCGTCTGCCTTCGGCTCAGGGCGTGATCCCGGCGTTATGGGATCAAGCCCCACATCAGGCTTCTCTGCTATGAGCCTGCTTCTTCCTCTTCCACTCCCCCTGCTTGTGTTCCCTCTCTCGCTGGCTGTCTCTATCTCTGTCGAATAAATAAATAAAATCTTTAAAAAAAAAAAAAAGAGTTGGACGTTCAACAGACGGCGGCACCCAAGGGCCCTTGATTATTTTCATTTAGATTCGCCTGGAACTTATTTTCGTAGCCCAGGAGGCAGATCTGTAGGCCAGGAAGGCAGCGAGTATCACGGTAGCTGCAAATGGCCTGGCCTGGCTGGAGCTAAGAGTTTGCAGGAGGCCACGGAGTCTCAAAGGCCAGGCTGAAAGAAGTGGCCAGGTCATGAAAGCCCCTGTTAGGCATTCTAGTAAGTTCTGACGTTTCCTTGCAGGCGATAACTGGGAGTTAAGTACTAAAAGTTCACCTGAATGCTGGTTTTCCGAGCACAGAGACTGTATCTGTGCAGTGCACAGCTGTATCATGGGCCTCAATGCAGAGGTCCTGGTATGTGTTGGGCTCTTATTGTTATGGGGTATTTTTTTTTATTTTTTATTTTTTTAAATGACTATTTTTTTTTTAAAGATTTTATTTATTTATTCGACAGAGATAGAGACAGCCAGCGAGAGAGGGAACACAAGCAGGGGGAGTGGGAGAGGAAGAAGCAGGCTCACAGCAGAGAAGCCNGCAGAGGAGCCTGATGTGGGGCTCGATCCCATAACGCCGGGATCACGCCCTGAGCCGAAGGCAGACGCTTAACCGCTGTGCCACCCAGGCGCCCCTATGGGGTATTTTTTAAAAAGTTCAAAGGACTCAGTGGATATCCCTTGAAGCCAAGCTTACTATAAAGAATCTGAAGTAAGAGAGTTTTCGAGAAAAAGATTGGCCAACAATGTTTGATGACTTCAGGAGGAAGATTAACCATAAGATTGGGCAACTTAAGGGCTGACTTGTTGACCTTTGCCAGTGACGTCCAAAAATGGAGTGGGAACAGGGGCAAGATGACCTGGAGGTGAGAAAGAATTTAGGGCAAGTAATGTTAAGGAAGTGAGGTGTCTGCTAAAAATGTTTTGGGAAGCAGCTTCAGGGAGGGGACACCTGTGAATGCAAAGTACTGAGAGAAGATACACAACAAAAACAGCTTTGATCTGAACTTTGAATTACTGGGAAGAAAAAAAAAAGGCCAGAGAAATCAGTTTAGGTGCGACCTTCTTTTGCTTTGCTCTGCTGTCTCAGTCTCCAGACTCCTCTAACCCTTCCCGCTCCCCAAATAGTTCCCTCAACTACCTCAGAGCACCTGCTTACTGCCCCAACAGACTAGCGGAGCTATCAAGGCCTCTGACCCCAGCAGCCAGCAGAGGACCCATCCACAGCCATAACTCACCGACATCACCTCCCATGATTTCATTTGCCCTTGGAGTCTGCTTGTCCTTATGCTTTTTCTTCGCTTTGGTTGGTGAGGCATGATCTATGCTGGGATCGAGTCAGAGACACTGGGCTCCCCCTTCCACCACAGCCATCAACTTGCCAAGTTAATACCAAATAATTTTTTTTTAAACTAAGCTCTATGCCAGACTGCTGAGCATGAGGCTTGAACTCATGACCCTGAGATCAAGAGTCGCATGCTGTACTGACTGAGCCAACCAACCAGGCACCCCTTAATTTGCCCAATTAAAACCCTCACTTTCATCTACTTTATGTTTCTCTAGGCGTTTTCCTCTTTTTAGAGTTTGGCCTCTCTGTGCTTTGGTGTCCTCTTATGTATATTGGGTATAAGTGATATCTATCCCCACTGGGCTGCTACGATTGATGTTCATGTATGAAAAATCTGTTCGTTGGGCCTGCCACAGAAATCTGTAGCAGTTTGGTTAGATAGAAAGGGGACATGTGGACTCCTCTGGATTCTGACAAAATAACCTGAAACAGCTGTCCAACAGACATGGTGTTTTCCACACCTGGAACATAAAAAAACCTTCTCCCACACTTTTGGGAAAGTCCTACGGTTGTGTAGAAAATGCCAGTGGCCTGCAGTTTGCTCATCTGTAAAATGGAGGTTTCGGTTATCTCCAAGGACCAGGTCTTAGGGACAAGAGGAATTAGCAAGTGATCTAATGTCCACACTCCTGATTAGTATTAATCTCTGGTTGCCCCTGCCTCCAGTCTCACCCAGGAGGGTTTCCTCGGGGGTGCAGCAAGCTCTGGGGATCATCTGTGAACCAGACGAAGCGTCTGTCCTCAGGCGGCCAGCAGTCTGTCACAGAATCGGGTGATAGTGACACACAGGAGGTCAGAGGTCAGACCGCCCCTGTCAGAGGGTCACTCTGTGGTCTGAACCTCTGTGTCCCAGTGTCCTCGTGTCAAAGTGGGGAAAAAAATAACCCCTGTGTCGTCAGGGTATTATGGGGAGTAAACACAACTAGCTTCAGCTGGTGCTTTACAGAGGGAAATTAGGTTTTGAAAAGGTGGATTTGGTGATGAGATCAAGAGGCGTGTCAGGGGCGGGGCGAACCTTGACGGTGTGTAAGGTGGGTCTAGGGTGGGCACCTCAGGGCTATATCACTGCTGCTTTCGCCATTGTCACTCCAGCGTTCAGCAGCCCTCTGGACCGGACGGTCGGCGGGGCTCCCACTGGTGAGTGTCTGGGGGAGGCAGCTTACTTGAGGTTCTAGTGTTTTGGAGGGCTTTGAGCTTTCATTTTTCCTTTTTAAAGATTTTATTTATTTGACAGAGAGAGAGCAGCAGAGGGAGAAGGAGAAGCAGACTCTTTGCTGAACAGGGAGCCCGATGCAGGACTCGATCCCAGGACCCTGGGATCATGACCTGAGCTGAAGGCAGATGCTTAATGGACTGAGTCACCCAGGCACCCCTTGAGTTTTCATTTTTTAACAGTGCAGGCTTAGAGGCTGGGCACAACTCATGTCGCTGGTGTGACTGGTTGCTCTACACTAGATTTGGGCACAGTAGGACTTTCTGAGAGGCTCCGGGTATTTAAAAATGAACCTTTGGGGATGCCTGGGTGGCTCAGTCATTGAGCAGTCTGCCTTAGGCTCAGGGCGTGGTCCCGGCGTTCTGGGATCGAGCCCCATATCAGGCTCCTCCACTGGGAGCCTGCTTCTTCCTCTCCCCCTCCCCCTGCTTGTGTTCCCTCTCTCACTGGCTGTCTCTCTGTCAAATAAATAAATAAAATCTTTAAAAAAAAATAAAATAAAAATGAACCTTTGGTTACGTAAAAGGGATTTCTTGTCAACTCTATCTCAGTAAAACTTGGGGGGGGACTTAGAAAAAGTAGACCCAACCTTAATAAATAACAGACAATAAGGAACTGGTCTTAGAAAACGAGTTCTTATATTTTAGATATACGGAAGTGTTTGGGGTGAAACAATATGTGTAGGATTCATTTCAGAGTAAGGAGAGGTGTTGAGATGAGTGGAATGGTGGCTTCATGAAATAAGGCGGGCCGTGTTGCTGGATGGGATTGAGAGATGGCATCGCCGAGTTCATGCTACTCTTCTCTCTTAATTTCCATGTAGGTGAAAAATTAAAGGGATAAAAAGTTAAAAAGAAATTTCCAGACCAAAAGAGCTACCCTGGGAGAATTGAAGTGGCTCTGGGATTTTAGGTTGTCCTATGTCACAGAGGATTCGATATTCTGTGAAGTTCAGAAATCATTTGCAACTTTGCAAGCTTGGGATATGGAAGAGACTGGACACGCCCGTCCTTGAAGAAAGTAGATTCAGAAAATATGGGGATCTTTGATTTCATTTTCTAGATGAACCCTTAAGTGAGGCGAGAAGGCTCTGTGGTCTATTGAGCTACGCCTTGTGTCTTTTGCGTGGCACGCTAGTGAATGGTGTGTGAGTCATCTGTCAGAGGCCACGCAACTACGGATTGGTGGACCCAGGAGTCCGCTGGTACCATCACCATCTGTCTCAGCGGCAGAACTCTTCAACAGAGTGATCCCAAAGCAATGGTGGCTCAGAAGAGTGTCTTTAGAATGTGAAGTCCTCCGTGAAACTGCTGTAGAAATGGCCTTCAGCCCAGCGTCCGGAGAGCAGCCACAGATGCCGAGTGTGGCCTGGGAGGACGGTAGCCTTCAGCCCTGCCCCGTGGGCCATCGGCCTCAGAGCACAGGTAGGTGGACTCCAGAGCCCTGCTCCTGAGGGTCTGTGAGGAGAGCAAAACATGTCTGCTTGCTTGCTACTTCGACTGAGCTTTTATTTAAAAAAATTTTTTTTAAGATTTATTTGAGGGAGAGTGAGTGAGAGAGAGAGCATGGGAGGGGAGAGGGTCCGAGGGAGAAGCAGACTCCCTGCTGCAGGACTGGATCCTGGGACTCCTCCGGGATCTTGCGACCTGGGCCAAAGACAGTCACTTAACCAACTGAGTTGCCCAAGCACCCCCTGAGGTTTTATATTAATATATTTTTTAAAGATTTTATTTTTTTATGTATTTGACAGAGAGAGAGAGGCAGCGAGAGAGGGAACACAAGCAGGGGGAGTGCGAGAGGAAGAAGCAGGCTCCCAGCAGAGCAGGGAGCCTGATGCGGGGCTCGATCCCAGGACCCTGGGATCATGCCCTGAGCCACCCAGGTGCCCCATGAGTTTTTATTTTTAATAAATGTGCACATTTGCTCTTCAAAGACGCTGGGAAGTCTTTGTATAGATTGGTGGTGAGCGGCAAGGGGTAGGGGATGCGGTAAAGCTTATGACCGGATCCACCGACCACCCCCCAATCTTGGCCATCTCCAGATGCTCTCCCTAAGGAAAGACCCCGAGGGCCATTTTGCCGTGATCAGAGTGTTCTCTTGTTCTCTTGTTGGCGTTGTGTGTTCCCAAACCCTGCAGAACTTGGAGTCTCACAGCCAGTGGCTCAGGCGGGAGATAGTGGATGTAGGGTGATCTGGCTGTGACATCTCTCATCCCATTGATCACCGGGGGTTGGTTCTTGGCTGATCTGGATGGCTGGGCACCTGGCTGGCTGGGCGCGTGTCCCCTTCCTTACCACTCCACGTGCGGCCCTCCCTAAGCTGCACATTGGGTCGGAGAGGTCAACCTTCCCCGATGGAGGAGAACCCTTCTTCGGTGAAGGGTGTACAAGTAGGTTCGCTCCCCGGCTAGGACCTCCAGACAAGCCCTCAAGCTGGAGATCCTTGACGCTTCTCAAGGGCTGTGGGTAGGAAAGTGGTATATTGAAGTTTGTGGGGGAAGGTACAGAGTTTTTAAAAAACAGTGCTCCCTTTTACTTTGGACCGGCCTCTTATTCCCAGCCGAGGATCAGAGATTTAAATCAAACTTCCAGAGCTCAACTCCTTTGTTTATATTTCCCATGAAGGAAATTGTCCTTTGGGTTCAGGCCAACTTGAATGGGGTTAATGTTGTGGGAACCCCTCTGCCTCCTTCCTCATCTGAGGCCCTGGGGGTTGCGGAGCCCGGCACCGTGTGTCTGGCCTGAGGGCTCGATTTGACCTTCAGCCACGGCCTCTTTGCTCATGCATGCCCTTGGGCAAGGCACTTACTGGCTTCCAACTTCTCTTACTCCCCAAGGTAAAAGAGGTCTATAATAACTTTCCTAGCACCCTAAGTAGGAATTAGGACACCGAGAGCAAATAATTATTGGGAGAGCACTGTCTCTCGGGGTGAAATGATATGCTCATAGTCACGCAAAAACAGGAAAGTTTTGGCCCACAGAGATGGATATTACAAAAAAGAAAAACAAAACAAAACAAACAAAAAATGGGGGCTTCTTTTCCTAATTCCCTTCTGGCCCTTTTGTTTTTGTAGGATTGGGCTCAGCACAGATGAGAGGTCACTCTGTACCGCCCTCTTTTCCCAATACTCTCTGAGGAAACCCTTATGGGAAACAGGAAGAAAATTACCATTATTAGCGTTTTCAAGACCTGCCTTGTCCCCTGGGTTTTTTGTTTTGGTTTTGGTCCCCCCCCCCGCCCCCAATCTATAGCTAGCTACTCCCCACAAGTGGAAGCATCTGAGTGTTAGACAACAGGTTGTGAGCTGCTGTCCCTGGGCAGTCCCCTCCCTGCAGACTGACTCTGAATCTGTCTCTTCACTTGCAAAGTAGGGAGGGGCTCTTAATGAAGGCTGTAAATTCCAGGGTAATTTTTCTCTTCAAGCAATCCATAGTCTTTGTAGGTGGTTTTGGGATTGTTTCAGACCAGGTTAGGGAAGCCTGGGTCTTTTTCTTTCGAAATTACTGTGTTGTTATGGAAGGAGACCCAGGGCTAGGAATCAGCCTCCAGAATACTCTGTTGTGGCCAGCCTCCCTCCTTCTCCTGGATTCAGTTAGCTATCATCTTTGGCTCTGGGTTATGGGTGCCTGGAATGCAACATGGTCACGGTTTCCCTGTAGCCTGTATAGAGAGTTTCTGGGAGAAAAGGGTTAAGAGCCAACAGTTACTATGTTCTTAGTATGAACCGGGATTAATTCAAAGTGCTTTACATGAATTCATCTTTTTTTAGATCCGCTTAGACACTGTTAAGTGGCGTAATGGAGACTCAGGGGCGCCTGGGTGGCTCAGTCGGTTAAGCGTCTTCCTTCACCTCAGGTCATGATCCCAGGGTCCTGGGATCGAGCCCCACTTCGGGCTACCTGCTCAGCGGGGAGCTTGCTTCTCCCTCTCCCCCCTGCTCGTACACACATACACACACACACACTCTCTCTCTCTCTCTCTCTGTCTCTCTCTCTCTCTCGTTCTCTCTGTCAAATAAATAAATAAATAAATAAATAAATAAATAAATAAATAAAAATCTTAAAAAAAAAAAATGGAGACTCAAAAGAGGTCTGGTAACTCAACCAGCAGCAGTTAGGAAGGGGTTGGGTCCCTAGAGCCAGTATTTGGAAATGTGTGGGGACAGTTTTGGTTATCTCTCTGACTAGAGGGAGCTACTGGCAACCTTGTAGGAAGGAGACAGGGATTCCACGTGGCAGTGTGTGGGATAGTTTTTCACAAAGAATTGACCCCAAATGCCGGTGGCTTCTCTACTGAGAATTAGCCCTGCTCTTAATACGTGTGCCATGTTTTCACCTGGGAAAGAAGAAACAATGAAGGGGAGAAGGAAGAAAAGAGGAACTTTCTGGTGAGTTCAGGAATTCAGAAGCAGAAACCTGGGACTAGTAAAAAAGTAGAGACTATGCTCAGCAGTTTAAAGGACACATATTGCGGGCATCTGGGTGGCTTAAGTCGGTTCAACGTTTGGCTCTTGGTTTTGGCTCAAGTCCTGATCTCAGGGTCCTGAGAACCAGCCCCGCCTCAGGCTCTCCGCTCAGCGGGGAAGTCTGTTTGTCTGCCTCCCCCTGCTCTCTCTCTCTCAAATAAATCTTTAAAAAAATAAAATAAAGGACACACGTTGGGCAGAGACAAACTGTGATGAAAGTTTTCTTTTAAGCGTTTGTTTCCCTAATGATTAGTAAAATTAAACATCTTTTCATCTGCTTGTAGCCATTTGTATATCTTTGGAGAAATATTTATTCAAGTCCTTCGCCCATTTAAATCACATAAGTTTTAATCTTGAATTGTAGGAGTTCTGTATATGTTCTGGATATTAATCCTTTATTAGATACGATATGCAAATATTTTCTCCCATTCCTTAGGTTGCCTTTTCGATCTGTTGACTGTGTCTTTCGATATATAATTTAAATTTTTGGTGTAGTCTTGAGTTTTTTTTTTTTCTCTTGTCACCTGTGCTTTTGATATTCTAAGAAATGATTGCCATATGCCATGTCATGAGATTTTGCCCCCGTTTTCTTCTAGGAGTTTTATATTTTTTAGTTCTGTGAGATCTTTGATCTATTTTTGAGTTTTTGTATATGACGTAAGGTAAGGGTCCAAGTTCATTTTTTCACATGTGGATATCCAATTTTCCAACCCCATTTGTTGAAAAGACTATCCCTTCCCCTTGAATAGTTTGGACACCCTTATCAAGAATCATTTGGCCATGCATGTGAGGGTTTATTTTTGGGCTCTCTGTTCAGTTGCGCTGGTCTCCCTGTCTGTCTGTCTGTCTTTATGCCAGCACCATGCTGCTTCGATTACTGTAGTTTTGTTGTAAGTCTTGAAATCAGAAGTTGTGAGATCTCCAAATTGCTCTTTTTCAAGGTTGTTTAGCTATTCAGGGTCTCCTGAGATTCCAAATGAATTTTAGGCTGAGTTTTTCTATTTCCACAAAAAATGCCATTGGGATTTTGATAGGGGTTGCACCGAATCCGCAAATCACTTTGGTCATAGAGACAACCTACCAGTATTTGGTTTTCCAATCCATGAACATAAATGTATCTGTTTGTCATATCTTCTTTAATTTCTTTCAGCAGTGTTTTTCAGTCTTGGTAGGTTGTGTGTTTCCAGAAGTTTATCCGTGTCTTCTAGGTTATCCAGTTCCTTGGTGTACATTTGTTCATGGCATTCTCTCATAATCATTTTTATGTGTATGACATTAATTGTAGTGACCTCATTTCTGATTTTATTTTTTTCTTAGTTAATCTAAGCAAAGATCTATCAATTTTGTTGGTCCTTTCAACATTAGTTTTGTTGGCTTTAATTTTTTTTTCTATTTTATTATCTCTGCTCACATCTTCATTAGATCCTTTATCTTCTGAGTTTGGATTTAGTTCTTTTCTGGTCCCTTGAGGTATAAAGTTAGGTTGTTGGTTTCAGATCTTTTTAAATGTGCTCGTTTAGAGCTATGAACCTGTCAGCAGTGCTGCCATTGCGTCCCATAAATGTTGGTGCTATGTTTTTCATTTGTCTTAAGGTATTTTCTAATTTCACTGTGACTTCTTTAACCCATTGGTCATTTGAATGTGTTGATTAATTTTCAGGTTTGTGGGTTTTCCAGTTTACCTTCCGCTATTGATTTCTAGTTTCATTCCATTGTGATTGGGGGTGGGGAGGAGTATGATTTAAACATTCTTGAATTTAAGACTTATTTTGTGGCCTAACATGTGGTCCAGAGAACGTTTCTTGTGCACTTGAGAGGAACCTATACTCTGATGTTAGGTAGAGTGTTCTGTGTCTGTTACGTCCCATTAGTTTATAGTGTTTGTTGTTCAAGTCCCCTATTTCCTTATTGATCTTTTGTTTGGTCTTTCTATCCATTATCAAAACTGGGACATTGAAGTCTGTTATTACTGTGTTTCCTATTTCTTCCTTCAATTTTTGTCGATGTTCACTACATATATTTGGAAGCTCTGAGGTTTGGTTCATAAATATTTAAAATTTTTATTTCTTTGGCAAATTGACCTTTTATCATTATATAATGTCCTCATCTCTTCTGAACAGTTTTCAGCAAAATGTACCAACATGGATGCAGATTTCCTACTTTCTTTAATCTTTGTTGTCCTTCCCCTACCCCCCCCCCCACATCTGCATTGCGGGTTATCACATGGGTGTGAGCTGACTTATTTTGTATTTCTTCAATTACTAATGAGGCTGAACTTTTTCTGTCTGCCTTTTCCCCTGTAGTGTATGACTCTCTGTTAGGCTAAAGAAATCCTTTCATATCCTGGCTCATAAATCTCATTTTCTCATAATTTTAAAGATAGGCCTTTAATAACCCATTAGCAATCTTATGATAAATAGGTATGAGGCAGGGCTTTACTTTCTAAAAAATATATTTTATGAATGGTTAGCCGGTGAACTGTCTCCCCCCCACCATCAGTATTCCCCAATGCTTTTGTTTTCCCATTTATAGATTTTTCAGGATCTCCAAATGAAGATGATCATAACAAAGTAAAAGAAACAAAAGGGAGAAGAGTGAATAGAAAACCAAGACGTAAATTTACTAAGGATGAATTGTACCTACTTAATCACATGTTTGAAGATACTCCTTACCCTGATTTTATCACTCGAAAAAAACTGGCTGAACGACTCTGTTGTCAAGTATATGCCATTGATGTAAGTGAAATATCCAGAGCTTTGCTATATATTTTGTAGATAATAATGGAGAATGTAAAGGAATTAAGAAAAAGTTTAATAGCGTTTCATCGCATGGGACAAAGTGTTGACATCTGGGTCACTTCTCTAGTTTATCTCAATATGGGTATGAATATGTTCTGTGCTTCCTGGAAAAATCGACAATGGTGAGGTGAGGTGAGGCAAGTCTGGAAGCAGAGACCAGGTGAGAACATATTGCAGTTATCTAGAATCGGGACAGTGATGGTCTGGACCAGGACACTGGTTGTGGGAGTACAGGCAGCTGGAAAGACTTGTGTTATTGTCAGGGTTGGGCTGATCATTTGCTGAGTGATCTCTGCATTCTGTTTCATTGCATATGCAGTAAAGAGGGGTCCAAAATGTTGGCTTAAGCAAATGGAAGATTGAAGTTGCCTTTAAGATAGGGAAGGTCTGGGAATGGAGGTTCTGTGCCAGAGGCACCAGGAGTTTCACTTTGGACACATGACGTTTGGTATGCCAATTACACCTCCAGAAGGAGATAGGAAGTAAACAGTTAGATGTATAGGTCTGAATTGCAGGAGAAAGGACTTGTCTTGATAGTGTCCCCTCCATTTGGCATAATACCTCACAGCTTTAGTGTGTGCTTTACAACTGTTTGTTGCAGGAGCCAATACCTTTTTTAAGTTTTATTTGTTCAAGTAAGCTCTGTGCCCAACATGGGGCTTGAACTCATGACTTCCGTCAAGAGTCACAGGCTCATTTGGCTGAGCCAGCCATGTGCCCCATCATGAAACAGTACCTTGTTAGGGGAATCTGAGATAGGATTTTGGAAATGATGGTGAATCATCAGTTGTATGAAATTATTAGAATTGCAGTATTTTTTATACACACAATTATATTTCTCTTCTGTTATTTGTCCATAAATCACTTGATTAGTTGCTTGACAATAGGAAGACCTAGGTAGCTTTGGAGAGTAAAAGTCTAGGCAAATACAATGGAAGTAATGATCTATTGTAAAAGTTTCATGAACAGGAAACAATGTAAGGAAAATACAAATCAGTGATTCCGTACAAATAAGTAGAAAATCTGAATAAGGTAACAACCAGGAAAGAATTGAGTGGTCAAATACTTGGGCATTCTTATGCTGTGTTGTTTCCTTTACATTTCTGGGTCTATGACTTTTATTCATAGATGAAGTTCAAACTGCTTTTTAATCTTTATTTAAAAAATGTTTTCATTGTCCATACTTGTCAGAAGGATAACAGGAAGTTCACACAGGACTGTTCAAATTATAGGGTTGACTTGAGGATGCGTGTGCTTAGAGAAAATGCCTATGATGTGATCAGGAAGTGAGCACAGCTTGGGGGTGATCATAGGAGGCTGTTACACTAGAAAAAGTGAGCATGCTTGTCTTTGGGTTGAGTCTGCATGAGATGATCTTCTAATTGGCCCTGTAACCTCTGACAAACTGACTCTTGCAACTCTGCTTTCTGTAAAATTATCTATGTTGGACAGTTGTAAGAACGAGTATTTAGAGTGTCAGGTTCACTGTGCATAGAGTTTGTTTTAAGCAGTCATCATGAGTGGATCAGAGATCCTTCCAACTTCAGTGCTATTAAGGGCCTAAAGAATTCCTGAACTTGGAGACGGGATTCCAGGAGTGAGCACATGGCAAAAGGCCCCCCTGACACTGTTGCCCATTCTGCATGACTGACTGAGCTACAGCAGCCAGGACTCATTAGAATGGATTGTCTAAGAAAGCACTGTATCATTCCCACCTCCCTCAAAGACCCAGGGATCATGGTTGGCGTGTATAATAACTGTCCCCATTTTAGGGAGGAAAAAAAACATGGGAGACTGGAGGTGCTAAGTAGAATACTTAGGGTCATATAACATAAGCAGTCAAGTTATGAGTCAAGATCTTGTTCATGTGAAGCCTTTGAAAACAAATGTCAGAACAATTTAGATACATTGAGTCACGAGTTCATTCTGCTGTGGTGGCTTGAGTTGCAGTGTGGGGGCACCTGGGCGGCTCAGCTGGTTAAGCATCCGACTCTTGGTCTCAGCTCAGGTCTTGATCTCACGGTCAGGAGTCAAGTGCCACGTTGGGCTCCACCCTGGGCACGGAGCCTACTTAAAACAAAAAACAGAACACATTGGTGGTGTGGGGGAAATTCAGTGTGCTTAGGGAACAGCTGGGAGTGAGTTCTGTCTCAATGCAGTGGAGGACAGGTTGGGGGCTGATTGGAAAGGTCTGCATGTATGGAAGGGCCACTGCAGACGGAGGTGGTTGGGCTCTTGGAACTGTGCACGGCACAACTTCCGTCATCACACGTGCAGCCCCAGGAGAGATGGCCTTTATTTTCCACATCTCACTTCAGGTCAGGAGGAAAGTCACTGATGACACTGAGATGAGGCTTAACTACATTCCCTCCCGTGTCTGGAAATGTGTTGTGGAATGATACCAGATAAGCCAGCTTGATGACATGAGTCTCTTTTCTGTTTAGAACTGGTTCCAGAACAGAAGAGCCCGCCTGCCCCTGAAAGAGAGACAGAGAATATTTGCGGCTAGGAGACAGTATGCGTTCCCTATCCAGGTTCATTCACGTGGAAGCCTCCGGAATCCCCAGGCAGAATCTCCCATCTGGGCCCCTGAGCAGGCCTGTTCCTCTCCGCTGGAGGCTCTTCCAGGAGGAGTGGGCTGTTTCTCTCCTGAGACACAATGGGTTCCCAGTCAACAGGATGGCTCAGGGGACACTGGGGTCCCAGGGATTAAAAAGGAACTGAGCTATGCTTCGGAGTATCAGGGTGACATGGGGAGTGGACTGTACCCCAGCTCTTCATCTTACAGGTACGAATCAGCAATCTATCTTCATCCTTCTAATTCTGTGCAGTATTTTGAGAAGTATGGGCCTGAGACCAGGCAGAGCTGGAATGCGAGGGCCTTCATTCTGCACCATGTTCATAGTCAGCAGGGGGAGAGGCAGCAGCCCCAGCAGGCCTACTGTCCTCAATCACTGTATCAAGGACAGCAGCAGAATGGCTGCTTGATGTCCTCGACAGCAACCTCGGCTCCGGAAGGATCAAGACAGACTGTGATCCAGGAGCAGCTGCTCGTGCACCTGAATCCTGGGGATTTAGGGCAGCAGGTGCTCTCCCTTCAGTCACAACAGCAGGGTGGGTGTTTTCAAACTGGTAGTGGTCAGGTCTGCACTAACACAGGGTGAGCAAGAGAATGCAGCAGCCTTGGGATGAGGGGTCTCCAAAGGTCCACTGCTGGGACCCAGAATGTGCTCCAGAAATGGTTCTAAGCTTCAGGAAAAAAGAGCCATAGATCGTCCTGTGGTCATCCACACGGCAGCCCAAGGCAAAGGCCTCTCTAGAGCCTGCGCGTGAACACCGTCTTCAGGAAAGTTCCATGAGCTCATGATCCCTCCTGGTAGGGCAGTGGTGTCCCCCAGGGCTCAGCCCCTGGCTCTGCAGTTCCTAGTGCCTTGGAGAAAAGCTGGACCAGCATCTGGAGCGTAAAACCAACACATACAGGGAGAAGACAGCTTCCAGCAAGCGGCAGTTTGGGCTTCAGAAGAAAAAGGCTCTTGCACAGCAGCACCTGCCCCATACTGTCCTCTCCCCCCACCTCAGAGACAAGATAGCCAACAAGAAGTACAACGATAAGGACGACCCTCCCCTGCCCTTTGGGAGAGTGGGGGCAGCCCTTGGATTAGCCTACAAGGCTGCTACTGCAAAGCTCTCTGCTCGGCCGTATGTCGTCACTGGAGCCCTGACTGCAAAGGCCATCCCGGCGACGTCAGCCTGGTCATCTGAGAGGCAGCCCCTTGGTGGAGACCATGTCAGGCAGGCACTGGCAGCAGAGCTCCGAAGAGCCCCGGGATGATCCTGGACCGGAGCCCGTGTGCAGCCCTCACCGGTCCCCTTGGCTGAGAGCTGCGTGCGGCCTGGGAATCAGCCTGCTGTCCTCAGGCCTACTGTCCTGAGAGTGGTTGTGCATCAGGAACTCACCGGATCTGAGAGCACCCAGTTGAGCATCTAAAGGCCATGTTGTTAACCAGAGTTTTTGAGGAATAGCCTGGTGTCTGTGAACTTCCAACTTTGAAATGGTGTTCATAATTTTGAGCTGGAGGATACGGAATCATGTCTCAGGCATTTCAGAGCATTTTCTGTCAGTCTCTGTGCTTTCTTCTACATTGTAGAATGTGTTTTACTATGTTAGATTTTAACCCAAATGGTGTCCTGCTAATGGCAGAAAAAAGCATGTCTCCTGCATCTTTCCAAGGCCGTATGACATACAGAGCTACTTTGTTTTGCAGATACTTCCCATCTGTTACTACAAATAAGTTTGAAAGTAGGTGGGGAAATAGCCACTGTGAGTATGATTTGCTTCGTTTCTTTGCACAGCCACTAGGAAATATTCCTAGTTGATATTGTAGGTGTTTGGCAAGTCTGGCTACCGGATGTATCCTTTAAAGAAACTTGCATGCACTTATACAACAGAGCCCCCAAATAAATGTCATATAAAGTAATAATCCTGCATAATTAAAAAAATAGACCAGAACTGTATAGTTGAGAGTTCTGGTATACAACATTCAGTGAAAAATCAAGTTGCCTAGTTTTTATAGTATATTTATAAAAATGAAATAAGAGCTTCAGCAATAAACAACTTTGATTATTGGATACAATATGTGCAACAAAAACAAAAACATGGACTAGGTTTATATTCACTGAATTACGAAGAGTTGCGTTAGGGCAAGGAGGAAAAGAAAATATCTTTATGTTATGAAGCATAGCCTGTATTATCAATTTTGCCAAAGGAGTCCATTTACTCCTGATTGGCTCAGTTTATTTTCTCCTGTACAGATTTTGAAATTTTTAATTTCCTTTTTTCATTGATTACCATAATATAATTTCTAATCCTGTAACCTGTTCCTGTAGTGATTTAGATAGGTTTTTCTTATACTAAAAAATGTTTGTGTCTTGGAATAACCCACTTAGGTTATGAAATATCCTTATGTATTTCTGGATTAGAATTGCTAATGGTTTTTTTTTTTTTTTGAGTTGCTAATATTTTGATTAAGATCCTGGCATCTGTGTTCATGAAGGAGAAGGCCTCTAATTTCTTTATTGACACTATCTTTAGGGGTTTAGGTAATGTTAAGATAGGTTTGGAATAAATTATGTGTGTCAACTCTTACTATTATCTAAAATCTTGTGTGAAATTTATTCCTTCATTAAATGAAATTTCCTAATGAATCAATTTGGTCTGATGTTTTCTTTACGGGAGGAGTTTAGACTACTAATTCTGTGTTTAAATGATTATAGGACAACCATTTCTCCTTGAGCTATTTTTGGCAAGTTGAATTTTTCCCTAAATATGTGCATCTCCTTTGAATTCTCGAATTTATTGCCATAATGTAATTGGAAACATCCCCTGTATGCCTAGAGCAATGTAGTAATGCATTTTGCATTATACGATTCATATTTATACTTTATATTTTTTTTCTTTCTTTGTCGGAGGTTTGGAAAGGCCCAGGTAGCACGTATGGGGCCTGTTATTTCCCTGTGGACGGGACTTCTGCAGGCCAAGGACCGTGCTAGGAGTTGGGTTTGGGTGGGTTGATAGCCCTGTGGATTAGCTCAGAGGAGCCCCGTGACCCAGCCTTGGGCGATGGATCCCACTCCCCGCTGGGCTGTCAGAGGGCACCTGCTCCCCTGAGGTCCCCACTGCTGCTCTCAGACCTACGTGCCTGCGAGTGACAAAGGCATCCAACTGGGAGCTGATGCAAGTTTGGGGTCATGAGTTCTGGCTGGGGCTTCTGGGGCTTTCTTCCGCAAGAACACTACACCCAGAGTGTGTGTGGAGTGTAGCATAGGGACTCAACAAGGGAGTCTTCACTCACTCTGCTGTGCCTGAGAACAGGGGACCAGAAGTGTCAAGTTCTGGGTCAGGTCCAGGTCCCTTGGGTTGTCGCGTGCCTGCTGTGAACACCTGTTGAAGTGGGGCAAAGCCGTAAGTGCAAGAAGCCACTGCTGTGCCCCTGGAGCAGGGATTGGGACTTAGAGGTTAGCAATCTAGTTGAATCTTAGGCTGGGGGAAGAAGGTCAGAGCACTGTTTCCATTTGGTGGGCAGTTGGGCCCGGGCAGTTGGGACTATGTGCAGGTCAGAGGTCAGGATTTGAGGCTGGCATGTTGCTCCCCAAACAGCTCCAGTGGGGAACCGAGGTTGCAGAAGAACAGGAGGATGGCAGGTGGCTGGCCAATGGTGGTTCATTTTTTTTTAAGTTTTTAATTTAAGTAATCTCTACATCCAACGTGGGGCTGGAACTCACAACCCTGAGATCAGAGTCACATGCTCCTCCGACTGAGCCAGCCAGGTGTCGCTATGATGGTTCATTCTTAAAGATCTGTGTCCACAGGGGATCTGGATGCCTGCCCTGTCATGGCTCTGACCTGGTTCATGGCGAAGCCTCCCTGAGAACCGTGGATGATATGCCCTTCATGGTGTGAGCCCCGGAGCATTCTAGTTCATGCTGTTGTTTTGACAGCTGGAGGTCCCACCCTTCAACTCCCCTTCAAGAAAATTCCCAAGTTGTGGTTTGGCATATTATAGGGACATTCCCTTGTATATAAAGGATATCTGAACTCCTGGGAAAATACTGTCCTTTAATCTGGGCCCTGGTGTTTCTTGTATGAATAGCTAATGGTTTGGTCCCTACCCTTGGGTGTAGCCCCAGTCATGTAAGGTAAACTGAGACCTCTCTCTTATCTTTAATAGAAATATGTCAGAAACGCAGTTACCAGCCTGACAGTGCCAGTGGGAAATCTTGTGCAGTTTTCTTGAAAGATTTGGCATCTAAAGTCCTTCTGCTGGTAGGGTTGGAATATCTCACCCCTCAGTGATGATGGACACATCTGCAATGTCTCTTTATTCAGTGAATCAGAGTGCTATGCCTTCCATCAGGCCCCAAGATCTCTACTTCTAGTAAAAGCAAATCCAGAGAGGTCTTTATCTTTTTAATCCTTTTTAACCGAGGTACTAGTAACACGCCACTCAAGGACAGAGAAACATTTGGCCCACCCACTCTCTCTTCTTCCCAGGTAGGAAACATTCTGAATCTTTGTCTTTTTAGAACACTGGGGTCTCCTTCTGTTTTTTTCTCCACACACGTGAGGACCTGGGTGAACATTTTCTCTGGGATCTGCGATGTGATGTATCGTGTCCTATGGGCACCCTGTTAGGCTTCCAACCTGGGCGAATGGCAAGCCTCTTAGAATATTTCACTTAGAAAGTGTATTTTATGTCCTTCTAAAAACATGGAAATTTTCCTTCAGGTAAAAAGGTAGCAATGAAGTCTGTAGGGAAAGATCTCCAAAAAGACAGGCAAGACCTGAAGCTACTCTCCGTTTTAGGAATTTCTTCTTCGGGGAATCCTCAGCTTTGCTCTTAAGACCGTTCACTGATTGAATCAGTTCCACCCAGTTATCTTGGATAATCTGCTTTGAGTTAATTTGGAGGCCGGAGGTTGGCTTCCCTTCTCACCTCTGAGGAATTTGGGGCTTTAACCCTGCTCGCTGCCAACCTGAGATCCAAAGGAGGGCTGCCCAGGTGGGCCTGGCTGCCACTTCCAGGTCTGGGGGCACCAAAATGTCATTTCCACTAGGCTCTGCTTTGCAACATAAGATTGTCCTTTGATGAGTGACCAAGCTGAGGACACTGAGGCCAAGAGAGGGGCCCAGCTGGCCCAGTGAAGCTTCTCCTGGGAGGTGCCATGCTCCCCGTGGAGACAGAAGAGCAGCCTGAAAATGAGAGCATGTCTCTTTTTTTTTAAAATTTTTTTATTATGTTATGTTAGTCACCATACAGTACATCCTTAGTTTTTGCTGTAGTGTTCCATGATTCATTGTTTGCATATAACACCCAGTGCTCCATGCAATACGTGCCCTCCTTAATACCCATCACTGGCATGTCTCTTAAGCAGAGGAAGCAGAACGAGGTGCATGCCTGTCTTCCCAGCCTCTGGAGGGGGCTCCGGGAAGGTGTTGGCGTCCAGGTAGCCCCTTCCACAGGAGTCCCAGTCATGCTGACAGGCTTGTCGGTGAGCCAGCTCTGTTCCCTCCACCTCAGCCCATGATTATGCCAAGCTCTGTGCCAGGTGCTGGGACCAGCCATAATCAAAACGGACTAGGCTTTCTGGAGATTCCTGGGAAGCAGGAAAGAGGAGCACAAGGCCCATGTTCACATAAATCCAGAGTGATTTAATTTTCTGAATAAAACCCCTGAGAGGACAAAAGACCTGGATGCAGCAATGCTTAGCAACAGCAGAAACAGAAAATCCAAACCTTTCTTGCTGAGAACCTGCCTTCCCCAGCAAACAGCAGGACGATGTTTATATCTCTGACGCTAGGAAGCCCAAAATCCGTTATTATTGGTTCCCATTCTAAGCATTCTTTACAGAAAAGGTGAAAAACATGCAGAGTTGTTTACCTTCTCAAATTAAAAATCCGTTGTATTTCTATATATGAGCAGTGAACGATGCAAAATGGGATTAAGAAAACAAATCTAGGGGCGCCTGGGTGGCACAGCGGTTAAGCCTCTGCCTTCGGCTCAGGGTGTGATCCCGGCATTACGGCATCGAGCCCCACATCAGGCTCCTCCGCTGTGAGCCTGCTTCTTCCTCTCCCACTCCCCCTGCTTGTGTTCCCTCTCTCGCTGGCTGTCTCTATCTCTGTAGAATAAACAAAAAATAAAATCTTTAAAAAAAAAAGAAAACAAATCTATATGCAGTCATATAAAAAATACTTAGGAATAGATTTAACTGGCACAATGAAACCTATAAAACAATAAAAGAAAATATAAAAGCTATAAATAAACGGAGAAGCATCACGTGTCCACGTCACAGAAGGCTTCGTACTGCCAAGATGGCAATACCCCCAAAAGAAATCTACAGATTCAAGGCATTCTATACCACTACTGTGATTGCCTTTTTTGGCAGAAACTGACAAGCTGAACCTAAGATTCATTTAGAAATGCAAGGGATCCAGATTAGCCAAAACAATCTTGAAAAAGAAGCAAGTTGGAAGACTTACACTTTCCAATTTCAAACCTTACTACAAAGCCAATGTTAGTCAAGACAGTGTGGTCCTTACGCAGTTATAACATATAAATCAACTGAATAGAGTTTTGAGTCTAGAAATAAACCCACACATCCATGGTCCATAGGGTTTGACACCAGTGCAAGATAGTTCAATTGAAAAAGTATAGGCTGGGGCGCCTGGGTGGCTCCGTCGGTTGAGCGTCTGCCTTCAGCTCAGGCCCTGATCCTGGAGTCCCAGGATGGAGCCCCGCGTCGGGCTCCCTTCTCAGCAGAGAGCCTGCTTCTCCCTCTGCCCCTCACCCTGCTCGTGCTCTCTCTCTCTCTCCCTCTCTCTCAAATAAATAAATAAAATCTTAAAAAAAAAGGCAAAGGCAGTTTGTTTCATTTTTTAAAAAAGGAAGAAGTGTAGGCTTTACAAGAAATGGTATTAGGAGAACTTGGATATCTACATGGAAAAGAATAAAGAAGACACCTGTCTCACACTCTATACAAAACTAAAAAATTAAATTATTTCAGTTGGCAGATATCAGATCCATTTTCATAACTTGTAGGACTCTTTCTTATATGTTGCAAATCTGGGAAGGTGACTAGCAATACTAAGAGCTCCGACCTCTGACAAAACCCTGAGAATCACCTAGGGGAACAGAATTATCCTGGGAAACAATTTAAAAATAAAACTAATGGCGTGGTATCAACATTGCCAAATAATTACATCAGAACCTTTTCAGATACATTTGTACCACTAATATGTGGGTGCGCACGCACATGTGTCTGTTGTAATTTCCAGATGATTAATGGATGTACGGTTCATATTAGGCACAATAACTTCTGATTGTACTTTAACAATACATACTATGGTGGGAATATTCTGGCACTTGTGTTTTAGTGTACAAACCCTTGCACATAGGTACCTAGACGCACCATAAAGGATATCCACTGCACGGCTCTTTGTAGCAGTGTGAAACCGGTGTGTTTGCAGATAAGCTATGAGCTAGATCTGTATTTGCTGACCTCATTCTAACACTTTTCACCGCAAAAAAGAGAAAGTAATGACTGAAAAATTGTACAATGGGGCAGAATGCAATCTGATAACACAATGAAGCGATATTTATTTTTCAAGGATATTTTTGTTGATCAAAAGTAGACCCACATACACCTTGATATGTTCTAACATATTCTAGAAATTATCACTTCGAAAGGAAGGAGAAAATAGAAAATAAGGATAACTTCAAAAATTGAGATATAATTGGCATGTAACATTGTGCAGTGTTGAGGTGATACCGTTATACTGCGGGGTGACTGCCATGGTAGTGTCAGCTCATACCTGTCTCGTGTCACATCAGCATTTCCTCTAGTGGTGGGAACAACTGACATCTAATGTCTCAGCAACTTTAATGTTTATAGTAGAGTTTAGCTGTCTGTGGTCCCTGTACTGTATTAGATCTCCAGGACTTACGTATCTATTGATTTCAAACATGGATCCTTAAACCCCCATCTCTCCCATCCCCCTGCAGCAGCGGGGCCGGCTTATATTTCCCCCAAGTGTGCACGAGGGTCCCTCCAACAATGGTTATCGTTCCCTGAGTTCATTGACTTGTCTGTGTTCTCTTAAATCTCACAGAGTTTCTTAAAATAATTATTAAATTTTTTTTTCAGGTAACTTAGAGCTCTCCATTTCTTTGGGGTCAGTTACTTGAAAATTAGGGTGATGTGGTGGTGATGTCATGTTTCCTTGCATTTCGTGTCTC
Organism: Ailuropoda melanoleuca; assembly: GCF_002007445.2. Lineage (NCBI taxonomy): Eukaryota > Metazoa > Chordata > Mammalia > Carnivora > Ursidae > Ailuropoda > Ailuropoda melanoleuca. The sequence continues at coordinate 82,386,015 of NC_048223.1, forward strand.
TGCTGGTTTTCGTCGATGACTCCATGTTTGAGGGCATGGTCACAGCCTTTGGCCTTTTCAGACTGGCTTCCCGGGGGAAGGACTTCCATCTGGAGGTGGTTCTGAGGACGCTGGTGGCTGGGGTGCAGTGTCTCTGGTTCCTGGGAAGGCATCGTGGCAGCCCTATCAGCTGCACTTGGTGTTGGCCTGATGGTGGCAGTCTCCTGGGGCTGACGTGGCAGAGGTCACGCAGGTGGCTGTGGCGAGCAGTGCTGCTGGGAGCTTCAGCGGTGAAGGCTGCTTGGGTTCTCCTGTTCTTTTATTATGTGCAGGTTGAAGTGACTCCAGTGGGTGGGACTGGGAGGGAGGGCAGCAGCATCAGCCCTGGCCTGACGAGCTGTAGGCATGGCTTGGACCCAGGGGACAGGGTACAGGGGCAGCACAGCCTGGGGATGGTGGGTCAGAGCCTCAAATCTGGCCCCAAGGGGTAGTCATGAGACAGCAGCAGTATGCTCTGATGGTGGGTGGTTCACTGAAGCCATGTTTTGGAACCTGGGCTCAGAGCAGTGACAGTTCAGAGCCATGAGTTGACACGTGGGTTGGACTCAGGACAGTGGCCACACAGCCCTGGCAAGGACAGTGCAGGGCCACATCCTGGAACTCTGGCCCCAGCAATGAGGAGTCAGGGCCATGAGCTGGAACTTGGGGAGCTGGGCTCTGTGCTGGCAGTGCTCTCAGGCACTGATGGTTCCGAGTTTGACCTGGGGTTCTGAGGCTCAGGGCAGTGGCATGGCTCCCAGGTGATGACCTGTCATAGCTATGACCTGGGTGCGTCATGGAGCTCAGGGGAGCAGCAGCCCTGGGGCAGCAATGATGGGTCAGAGCCATGACCTGGGACCCGGGGGACAGGGCGCAGGGCAGCTGGTCAGTCCCGGCAATGACAGTTCAAAGCTAACAACCTGAGCTGCAGTGGGTGGGGTGCAGGGCGGCCGAGGCAGCCCCATCCTGGTGGAACAAACCCTCCCCCCACCTGGGACCAGGGGTGGGGGCACAGAGCAGAGGCAGCTCCGGTCTGTGCATGGTGAGGGACTGCGGTATCCAGATCCCGGAGAGCGGGGCAGAGCAGCAACTGGGGTTTCTGGGGGCAAGCCTCACCCCAGGTAACAGCTCCAGCACCAGGGAGTAGACACAGTGGAGGGGACTCCAGGCAGCTCCACCAGCTGGGAGTAGCATTGGCGCAGACTGTGGGATATCTGTGTAGGAAAGGCTGCGCGTGTCCACGGTGGTGAGGCTTTCTGGGGTTCTCCTGCTCTCTTTTCCCCCTGTGGTGAAACTCCTCTTAGGGGATCCTTTATGGTTCCCAGCTGCTTTTGATGGGGGAATGGGATGATCCAAGTTAATGCGATTCCTATAATCTTCGATGTGGCCATTCTCAACTGTTGAGGTCCCCAGGCTTTTTGCTGCTCTTAGAGGTCCAGAGCTTTCTCTGAGCTATTTTTGGGGATATTTATTTATTTTTATTTTTACTCATTTTATTTATTAAATTAAAGAAAAACTTAGTTCCAGTATAATTAACATACAGTATTATATTAGTTTCGGGAGTACAAGATAGTGATTCAACAATCCTATACATTACTCAGTGCTCATCGTGATAAGTGTGCTCTTAATCCCCTTCACTTCTGTCATGCATCCCCCCACCCCCCACCCCTCTGGGAACTGCCAGTTTGTTCTGTAGAGTTAAGAGTTTGTTTTTTGTTTGTCTCTTTTTTTCTTTGTTTTGTTTCTTAAATTCCACATGTGAGTGAAATCATATGGCATCTTTCTCTGACTGATTTATTTCAGTTAGTTGTTTTTATTAAAAATTTTTTTTGTTGTTGGAGGAGAGATGCACATTGGGACCTCTTAGCCCGCCATCTTGCTGATGTCCTCCTCTACTTTTTTTGGTCCATTTCCTCTTGTGGGAGTTTTATCAGATTAAGTCTTTCAAGAAATTTGTCAACTTCATCTAGGTTATCGAATTTGTGGGCAGAGGCTTTAAAAGTATTCCTTTATTAGCTTTTGAGTTATCCTCTAGCTCAGAGATACTTTCTGTGTCCGGTCTACCAATAAGCATTAATCAAATGCATTCTTCATTTCCATTATAGTTTTTTTCATCAGTAACATTTATTTTTGGTTCTTTCTCAGTTTTTCCCTGTCTCTGTTTACTTTACCCATCTGTTCTTGCATGCTATCTACTGTATCAGTTAGAGCCCTTATAATACTAATCACAGTTGTTCTAAATTCGGGGTCTGATATTCCCATATCCCTGTCAAGTCTGGTTCTGATGCTTACTCTGTCTCTTTAAATTGTGTTCTCTCTCTTTTTTTGTTGTATGCGTTGTAATTTTTCCCAGCTTTATTGAGATGTAATTGACATATAACACAATGCAAATTTATAGTGTGCAATGTGATGATTTGATATATATATTCATTGGGAAATGATTATCAGAATAAGGTTAGTTAACACATCCATCACCTCACATAATTACCATTTTTTGTTGTGGAGAGAACATTTAAGATACTCTTTTAGCAAATTTCACGCATACAATACAGTATTACTATGGTCAGCGTGCTGTACATTACGTGCCTAGAACATATTCACCTTATAACTGAAGCTTGTTCCCTTTGGCGGACATCTCCTCATTGCCCCCACCCCCACCACCGACTCCAGTCCAGTTCAACCACCAATCTTCTCTCTGTTTCTATGAGTTCAGCATTTTTTAGATTCCACAACAAGTGAACCCATGCAGTATGTAATTTTATCTTGATAGCCGGACACCATGTACTGGATAAAAGGAGCTGCTGTACATAGACCTTTAGTAATGTGGTAGAGAGGTGTGCGGGGAAGGGAAGCATTTTGACTAGGACTCAATCTTTTTATAAGCCTGTGCCTCTGGACTGTGGGATTCACAGTTGTTTTTCGGATTCATCTGTCTACTTGTAGGTGGGAGAAGATGGGTAGGCTGGAGTTGGCATTTCCCTTCTCCCACATGGAGGGCTAGAGCTGGCTGGAGTTAGGTATTCGCCTCTTACCAGGTCAGGTTCGATTCTGATAGGATCCCCGCAGGCTAGGCTCTGATTAACTAGTTCCTCCTGAGTGCAGGTTTTATTAAGAGGAAGCGGATGCTCTGGTATGTTTCACAATGGTTCCTTTTGCCCTCCTCCTGGCAGAAACACAAGGTAATTTATCTATGATACTTATTGTGAGAATCTGGTCAAGCTTCTGGATGTAAATCTCACAATATTGTGGTGCCCTTCATCAAAATACCAGCAAACCCAATTCAACAGCATATTAAAAGGATCATATGCCACAATCAGTTGAGATTTATCCTTGGGATGCAAGGATGGTTCAACATACCAAATCAATAAATGTGATATAGTACACAGACAGAATTAAGAAAAAAAAATCATATGATCGGGGTGCCTGGGTGGCGCAGTCGTTAAGCATCTGCCTTCGGCTCAGGGCGTGATCCCAGCATTCTGGGATCGAGCCCCACATCAGGCTCCTCTGCTAGGAGCCCGCTTCTTCCTCTCCCGCTCCCCCTGCTTGTGTTCCCTCTCTCGCTGGCTGTCTCTGTCAAATAAATAAATGAAACCTTAAAAAAAAAAAGGAATACGTTTAAAAAAAATCATATGATCATCTCAACAAATGCATTTGACAAAAATTTGACAGCAAATGTTTTTTGTGGTTCTTTTGACAATACAGGTTACACTTGACAAAATACATCATTTCATGATAAAGACTCACAACAAATTAGGTGTAGAAGGAATTTACCTCAACGTAATAAAGACCGTATGTGACAGGCCCACAGCTTATGTCATACCTAAGACGAAAAGACTGCCCCGCAACCATTACTTGGACAGAACTCCTAGAGTAGCATAGCTATCAGAGGACAAATAACCCAAATCCTATATTGAAATATTTTGAATGGAATGATCAGCATGGAAGTGAAAATAATCTGCATTTATCCAGTTTTCAAAGAGATATCTGGAAAAAGCACAATTATACCAGGAGAAGCTATGTTTCGACCGCCAATGAATATCTCAAAGTAACTTTCTAGGGGAAAATTCTGAGATCAGGATGTTGAATCCAATGTTATAATATTCGATAAGTCATTGACTATGGGGACCTCAGCTTGAGCGCATACAGGGAAGAGTAATACTTCTTTCTCTTTATGCTCATGTTCCAGGTGACAGAGCATTTCCTCAAACCCTAGTAATAAAAGTGTATTCCATGGGAACATGTGGTGATTGGCGGGCTGAGTGGCACTGGGTTCATTTGAATTGATGTGGAGGAAAGAACGTCCAGGAAACAGTGTAGGACCATGTTTACTCTGCAGTGGTGTTCTCCAATGTATTCCTTGCTTCCGAGTTTCCACCTGTGTTTGAAGCTTCTTATCTGATAATATCTACAGTAATCAGTCAAAAGAACAGATGTAACATTTGTGCAGAATGCCCCGGACACAAGAGCAGATCCACAGATACTGGTGTCTTTAGCATAGAAGCCTTATCATGAGTTATCAAATTTTCCATATAAAACACTCAGAAATGCATCCCTATCCTGACTCGGGGATTGAGGAAGCAATGATAGTGTTTCATTGTTTGTCAACAATTATGTCATAGACCATCGTTTCAAAGTTAGGTATTGGGTTCCCAAGAGCCTCCTTGTTGAGAGTTGACTCTAAACGCCGAAATGGGAAAATGGAATGAATGTGTGCCCAGTTGGATATATTGGTCATTACTCTCTCCTTGTTTCAGGAGATCTTATCAGAGAAGGCTTTGAAACATGTTTTGCGTTTTTGTAATGCTATTACCAGGAGGAGATAACACAGGCAGAGGAAAGACATGCAGACATTTATAAAACCATAGGTTATAGATGGGGAGAGAGACGCTGAAGGCTCAGGACACAGATTAATTGGTTAAACCATGTGGGAGGACGTGATGGGTTAGATCAAAGTATTGATCAAAGATATTTTCTGTCTGAGAGGCAAAACTTAGGTGTACATTGTGTGAATAGAGCCAGATGTTAAGAGAAGATGGGATTAAGTTTTGAGGCCTCAATATCTTCTACATGGAGGATTATGTCTTGACTCAGCACGGGGAGTTCTCGCAACAATCTGTCAGGTGAGTTTAATTTTATAGGGAGGCCTCTTGGCTTAATAGCTCTGCTGAGGCCGCCCAACTTACAGTAACTAGCGAAAGGAAGTACCAGCGCATAATACATTCTTTTTCTCACATTAGTAAAAGTCAGTGCATATTTTTGGAGTTATCATGAATATGAGTAGCATACACTGAGCCTGAAAAAGTCTTTGTCCTCACAGATTAAGACTTTGAAGAATGCTTTTAGGTCAGATGATTTTTTAAAAATGTACTCAAACATTCAATAATCACAAAGTCACCCTTGGGGATATTTTTACATTAAAGTAGTTGGTGTCACAACATCTCTGCCATGAATACTTTTCCATGAACTCAGAAAGAAAAAAAACCTGGAAATTCGTGATACTATTTTTTTGAACGCAGTGGTGTTTTAGGGAGTTGGCTCATAGCAGCTCTTAAGAACATATTCAGGAATTTTGCAATTCCGTTGTTAAACCATTTATAGTTTAAAATTATGGAATCAGCAAACACTACCAATGAGTACTTTTTACTTCAAAGAGCTGGTTTACCAGTACACCACTAGATATAAGGGTCTGGCAATCAAAAATCAGTCTATAAATAAAGATGAACAAATCCTGGTCTTTGAATTGTAACTTACATGCTGTCACACTGGAAACAATGAGGCTTAGGAATTAAGTGACCCGCTGATTATGGTCCATAATCATTCACCATAAAGCCACTATAGTAGGCATCTTCAAAACGTTTTTCATATTCCTTTCGCAAATTCTCACATAATAATTCTTCGTAGAATTGAGTATCAGTGAAATGGTAGCCTTTCAAGTGAATTAACATACTTGGTTCTATCAGAGATGGTGCAGTATTTCTCATGCTTTCTGCTTCTGTTTGGAAAGGAAGTGTAATGACAGTCAACTTAGTCATCTCCTGGTTGAAGATATTTTTATTCCTTACTTTTTCAAGGTCCTATTTTATTTCCCATTTTAACTTATTGATTTCATGGTGTGTGATCTAAGGCACTTCTACTCATGTCATTTAGAAAGTACCAGCACTCAGAGGACTATAACACTTTCCTTGCAGAAGCACTTTGGCAAGAATATTATTTCTCCCTTATTATTATTATTTTTGATTTGGAAGACAATATCACTTGAAGAAAGTTTTAATGGAACAAATTTATAGATCACCTACAATCATAAATATTATAGGGGTCCTGGCTGGCTCAGTTGGTAGAGCTTTTTTTTTAGGACTTTTTAAAAATTTATTTATTAGAGAGGAGAGCACAGTGGGGTGGGGAGGAGCAGAGGGAGAGGGAGAAGCAGGCTCCCCACTGAGCAGGGACCCTGACTCGGGGCTCCATCCCAAGACCCTGGAATCATGACCTGAGCCAAAGGCAGATGCTTAATCCACTGAGCCACCCAGGTGCCCCACAATTTTCTTATCTTAAACAGAGAAAGTGCCAAAGGACAAAATAATATTGTGTACGGTTAATTAGATTTCTCACTAAATTAGAAAAAACATAGGAGCACTATTCAATGGCAACATACAGCTTCAGAAACATTTACTTAATACCTAAAATTTAATATCAGCCATTAAAAGCATATGCAAATCATTAAGAACACCACTTTGAATTGATACTTAACAAAAGATGCAAGGCAAATCATCAAGTTCACTTTAAATGTTCAACATAATACAAAATTAATCCAATTAAAATAACAACAGCAAAGTGATGTTCATTTCTTTCTCCAAAATTGGTAAAGATTATTAAAATTATTACATTTTATGCTGGTTTGGTTAGCATTAGTTAGATATGACAATTTGTTAGAGATGAAGTTTTATTTTGGCATAACTTTTCTGGAAATAATTTGGCAATTATTGCCTATTATACATAAAGCTTGGTGCCTAAAAATCAGAGAGGTATTTCTAGGAAGAAAAATGTGAAAGTAACAATATGAAAATACTTTCAGAAATTGTTAAATATCAGAATATAATAAATAATAATATTATTAAATATGATAATTAAAATTATGTTTATAAAACACTCTTGTTTACTTGGTAAATGCTTCTGTTATCAATTGCAAACATAACACCAAATTCTGTGTACATTAGCAGTCCTTTAAAAAATTATAATGTAAAAAATTGTAGTAAAGTGTATCAAATGTTTATTAAATGTGTTTACCTCTGTATGTCTGGGATTATGTATATTTTTAAACATTTAATTTTTCCCAAATTTCTGCAATTTTAACCTTTATGAAGACACTCTCATTTTTTTTTTTAAATTTATTTATTTATTTGACAGAGACAGAGTCAGCCAGTGGGAGAGGGAACACAAGCAGGGGACGTGGGGGAGGAAGAAGCAGGCTCATAGCGGAGGAGCCTGATGTGGGGATTGATCCCGTAACGCCAGGATCACGCCCTGAGCTGAAGGCAGACGCTTAATGACTGCGCCACCCAGGCGCCCCGTGAAGACACTCCCATCTTTTAAGCATAAGATACTTAACACTATCTTCAACCATGCATTGATCATGAATNTGACTGCGCCACCCAGGCGCCCGTGAAGACACTCCCATCTTTTAAGCATAAGATACTTAACACTATCTTCAACCATGCATTGATCATGAATTTTTGCTTTTCTCTATAGCCTACTTTCTTGAGAAAGCAAGAGAAATTGTGTGATACTTACACATGTAATTCTTTCTATTTTATAATCTCTCTCTGTAGTAATTTCATAAATGCCAAAAAGAATGTTCCACTATGTTCCATATAGTGTTTCAAGATCTGGGGTGGTTTTTTCTTTGCCGCTGGTAGAATTTTCCCCTATTATTTTATTTTTTGTGTACCAATTGATTTTATCAACTGATTATATATATATATATCAACTGATTATATATATATAGATAGATAGATAGATAGATAGATAGATAGATGATAGATATATCTCAATCTCACATCTTCTTTATCCATTCATCTTTTGATGGCCATCTGGGCTCTTCCCATAGTTTGCCTATTGTGGACATTACTGCTATAAACATTGGGGTGCAGGTGCCCCTTTGGATCACTCCACTGGTATTTTTGGGGTAAGTACCCAGTAGTGCAATTGCTGGGTCATAGGGTAGCTCTATTTTCAACCTTTTGGGGAAACTTCCATACTGTTTTCCAGAGTGGCTGCACCAGCTTGCATTCCCACCAACAGTGTAGGAGGGTTCCCCTTTCTCCGCATTCTCACCAACATCTGTCATCTCCTGACTTGTTAATTTTAGCCGTTCTGACTGGTGTGAGGTGGTATCTCATTGTGGTTTTGATTTGTATTTCCCTAATGATTAGTGATGTTGAGCAACTTTTCACGTGTTTGTTGGCCATCTGTATTTCATCTTTGGAAATATGTATATTTGGATCTCTGCCCATTTTTTAATTGAATCTTTTTTTTGTTATTGAGTTGTATGAGTTCTATATATATTTTGGACATTAACCCCTTATCAGAGACATCATATGCAAATATCCTTTCCCATTCAGTAGGTTGTCTTTTAGTTTTGTTAATGGTTTCTTTAACTATGCAGAAGCTTTTCAGTTTGATGTAGTCCCAATTTTGCTTTTGTTGTCCTTGATTTGGAGTCAGATCAAAACAACAACCACCACAAAATCCTAGAGCTGATCTAAAAAATTCAAGAGAGATATTCAACAAAAGACTTGACCAAGCAGAAGAATAAATCAGTGAACTTGAAGGTGGATCTTTTGAAATTATCCAGTCAGAGAAGGAAAAAAAGAAAAAGTGAAGTAAGCCTCTAGGATTTATGGGACATCATCAAAAGAAATAATATATGCATTGGGGGAATCCCAGAAGAAGAAGAGAGATAGGGAAAGAAAGTCTATCTAAAGAAATAATGATGGAAAACTTCTCAAATTTGGGGAGAGAAATGGAATTCCACACTGACCTGGATCTCTAGGAGAAACATGAACATCCTAGAATGGGGAGGATTGTGCGTTAATGATGAAAGAGTTCTGTCATTACGGGCCCAGATGGCTCTACTATGGATCCTGCTTCCAAAAAATGCCATATGGGAAACAGAAGACCTTTCCCAAGGAATTGAGGCATTATAAATTCTACAGTACACAAGGGGGTGCCACAAGGAGCATCAAAAGCCAGGAACAAATGGGCACCACCAATGGAGTGGCCAAAAGAGAAGCCTGGAGACATGAGGCTGCTGTTATGTGGAACAAGGCAGAGAATCGATGCAAGAGATAAAGCCACAAGAATCTAGAAGCAAGCAGAGATTACCTTTGATAGCGAAGGCAAGAGGGTGGGCAACTGTGTTACAGTAATTGGAAGTTAGACCCTCCTTGGGGACGGCTGCAACAGTGTATCAACAGCTCAAAGGTCCACACTGGTCACCTGAGTACTGCACAGGGCAAACTTCAGCTAAGAAGGTGGGAGATGAGGGCCAGGAAGTTAAGGGAAGGCCATCCCATAAAAGGCAAGTAGAGGTCTCTCTGCGATCTAAAGAGGGAAGTCAAAGAGTGACCCCGCCAGGTGGCAGATCCCCTCCAGCCACTGCCCCCACAGCCTGCAGCCTTCACAGCTCCTCCACCTGCCCCATGCCTGCCCGGATATGCCGAGGAGCTCCCAGCTCTTTCCCAATATCTGGGCAGTAATGTTAAGGTGAAGGAGGAAGGGAAGTGGGCACAGCAGGTCGTGGATCTTGGACTCGGCAGATGCAGGTTGCATTTGCAATAGGTGTAGATCATTGTGTAACTTGCCGGTCTTCTCTGGAGCTCAGATTTTTGGACATCTGTAAAATACAGACACTGGTGATGCCATTGAACTCACGGCGCTTCAGGAGGGTACAGGTGGGTCACAGGCTGAGGCTGCTCTGTAAATTCTAAGCTGATATGCACGCAGTGTTATGAATATCGGTGGCAGGTTTCCAGAACCCAGGTGGGGGTAAGAATGAGTCAACAAGGAAGAAATTGCCCCACTTCGTGGAAAGAGCTCTTAGAAGAACAGGGCTGGGTGGCTCAGGTTACAAGGTAGGCATAAATAGCCAGTGCCTGCCAGGGAAAGGCTAGTTGGCCTGTAGATCCTGGAGGCCGAGAAGAAGCAGCCGTGAGTGTTTCTGTCGTGGGCCCTCATTTTGTTTTCCCAGTGCCTGGTGAATATCTCCCTGCTCCTGTGGCTGCTTTATCCTCCTGGTGCTACGGAGACAGGGTCTGGGTAGCTCTTCTGGTCTAGGGGGTGTGACGGGTGGGGGGCACAGTGGGGCAATGAGGAGGGCTCTTCTGCCCCTCACTGCTCCCTATGATCTCTGGGCTGGGGGAGGGCGGATCAGTTGGATGACACCCACCCAGACACCAGACACCATTGTCTGGAAGCCCCAGTAGAAAATGCAATTTCAACTTCTCTCCTAGTTCCTCTCCATTCTTGATTTCTTCAGAAAGAAGGGCGGTAGAGGCGAAACAGACCAGACCTTCACGGGCCTGGGTTCTAAGCTCATTCACCTATCAGCTGCCTGTGGGACATGGACATTCATGCTTCTCTCGTAGACTCAAATGTTTACTTTAAAAAATAGACTTACTGGACTAGGTCACTAATTTTCCAACCAGTTGTCAGGGGAGTCGTTTTTCTCAAAAAAATCTGTATCTGAAAGCTTGGCACGAACACTGTGGGTTGAGGGCGCTGCAGCTCGGCCCACTCCCTCTGTGGCCCCAGCTAAAATGCCTCATCTGAATCATAGGTCTGAAAACCCGTGAGTTAGCTCCCTTCAAGGCCCCTTCCTGCTACAGTGGGCCCTGGGCCCTTTTATGGCCTCTTGAGCTGCTGGGCAGAATGCCTATTGCTTTTCGTTCTTCCCCAGATTTGGGGCGCAGGGCCCCAGAGTTGTGGTAGCTGCAGACCAGCGGACGATGCCCTTGCCCTGGCCTGGGTTCTCTGGTGCTCGTGACTGAGCTTCTGCCATGACAAGTGATCCCCTCCCCTTTGCACATGCCCCCAGGTCTTGGTCCTAGCCTCTGCAACTCCCACAAGCTCTTTCCATGCTCATAACTTTACAGTTTCTCTCTGAGAGTGGGAAGAAGCCCAGTGTTGGAGGTGACTCAGGCCCTAGACCCGCTCTAGTCTCACTTTGTCCCTCAGTCCCGGTCAGGTAGTAACTGGATGCCCTTTTGGACATTTGTTCTTTCTTGTCCCCAAACCAGCTTTCCCTTGACTGAACCCACCTCACATGTCCCCTTCTGCCATGAGGCCTTTCTTTCAAGTTCTCTTAGGTCGTCAGAGCAGCATGTTACGTATCCCAGGGGCTCTCCAGCTGCTAACTTAGTAACTTTGAGAACTTTCACCTGGGTTCTCTGTGGGAATTTCTTATGGAGACAGTGTCTAGTCCAGGCCAGACCTCATGCCCACCTGGGCCCTAAAAGGCTTTGGAAGTCCTGCTGCTTTCAGACCCACAGGAGGGAGGGGAGGTGGAAAGGTGCTTCTCCTGACCTTCAGGAGCTGGGCCAAGCCCTAACCCTTGTCCTAGGACCAAGAGCATGTCCTTTCTCTTTCTGTTCCTCTGCCTAGGCCATGCTTATCCTGCCTCTCTCCATGCTGATCCTGCTTACGCAGCCCCCGAGGTCACTGGGAGCAGAGATGAAGACCTACTCCCAGAGAGCAGCAGCCAGCACCTGCACCCTGGTCATGTGTAGCCCCGTGGAGAATGGCCTGCCTGGTCGTGATGGACGGGATGGGAGAGAGGGACCCCGCGGCGAGAAGGGGGATCCAGGTAGAGCCGGGACCATGGGCTTGTCCTGGTGGAAAGGGGTGGACATTGGAATTGTAACCCACGCAGAAATGTTGGGTATTCTGTTGTGGAAGGCTCAGAGGTGGACTTCTTCCTCCCTGGGGGGTGGGTTTCCTGGACACATTCGGTCCTTCTGAAACACTGCTTTACCAGTTGAAAACTGACTGGCTGTTCTGAGCCCCCAGGTTCCTCCCTCTTTTGCTAGCAGCCCTGACTCCTCCCCTGGAGTCTTCTGATTGCTCCCACCCTAAGAATGAGGAAATAGTGAGTACATGGAATGTGTGGCTCTTCAGAACCCGGCTCCAGGGACTTAAATGGTCATTCAGATTCAGTGGTGTCTGTGTGGGGTGTTATGTATGTTTAATACTGCATAAAGGATGGGAAAGAAAGAGGCTCTGTGGCCCCAGACTCAGATCTGATCAAAAGGATTTGCCCTAACACATTACGGAGAGAATGAAAGGGAGCTCACATTTCTTTCTCCTGCCTTGTGCTTGGGCATTCACTGAGTAATTCATTTAACCCTACCAAAAGTTTTACAAGGAACAACATATGACTCTCATTTGGCAGGTGAGAACATTGTGGCGCAGAAAGGCCAATGACACCTAGTGTGGAGGGGAAAAGACATGGGCTTGTGAATCAGACAGATCTGGGCTAAAGAGCCAGCTCCATCTCCACAGCAGGGACCGCCCCCACCCCGGGACAAGCAGTGTCCCCAAGTCTCGGTTTGCTCATCTATAAATGGGAATAATGTCGACCATGCAGTGAATAATAACTGAGCCAAGGCTTTCCTTTTTAAGTTGTCAGGATCAAGGTGCGTCTTTCTGCTGGCCCAATCAGGTGAATTCTCGTGAGGTTCCCAAAGGTCCTGATTATTAAGGGAATTATCCGAGAAGTACTGCCTTGTAGGGGAGGGTCTGGGTCTTAGTGGCGAGGCATCAGAATTCAGTGAACCAGCGACGAGGACAAGGCACTGGGCTAGGGCTATGGTGGGCTCTACTGTGGTCTTTATCTTTCAGGAGTTTGCATTTTGGTTGGGGAGGAAGGAAACTAACATTTAAGCTGGAAAGAATGGGTAACATCCCCAGGCTTTGTAGGGTAAGGGACAAGCGAGTATCTATCTGTCCATCCTTTACAGACAGAAAATGGCTCCCAATGTGAATGGCGTGGGGCTTGGGGAAGGCCACGTGGAAGGGAACTCAGAAGAAGGGTGGTATTCAAGGTGTCAGCATCTTGAAGAATCCCCACTCTCTTCAGCATTCAGAGGGGCCCTGAATTAAATCCCGGGGGGCCCTTTCCTACAGTCGCCCTGTGACTCTGCAGCTCTGAGTGTGGCTGAACCCTCCCTCTCTTGTGCAGATCCCTCCCCTTCCCCCTCCCGCCATGCATATTCCTATTCCGAGCCTGGCCTTGGGTCGGTGCTTGGAGAGAGAAGTGTGCACAGGTGGGCCGGGGGCCAGGCTGCACTCTGGCTCCGGGATGGCAGGCATGCCAGTCGCTCCACCATTATGGGTCTGAGAATTTCCTAGAGAGCTAAGAGCACCTCAGAATCCCGACCCAAGGAAGTCTGGCTGGGCCAGAGTCTGCCCTTAGGACGATGTCCCCTGCAGATGCTGACACACAGGCTTCCAGATAGGCCAGAGAGAAGAGAGCGTTGAGCACAGGTGGAGGGTGGAGTTGGGTCACTGTGGCAATGCCCTGGGCATATCACGGAGGGCCAATAAGACCCCACCCTGTTTTGGGGGCTATTTTTCCAGGGACAGCCCCTTATTCCTCAGCACCTCCAAGATTCCTGCCCAGAAGGATTCAGCAAGAGAGACCCTCCAGGAGCACGCATCTCCCTCCGAATAAAACCACACACTCCCCAGTGGCCCTCAAGGACACTGCACCCCTGCCTACTTCTCTGACCTCACCTCCTTCTACTCCAGCCACACTGACTCCTTGCTGATCCCCAACCACACTCGGCCCCCCACCTGCAATCCCCATAGCTGTCCCTGTGGGTCATTCCTCACCCCCTTCCCGGCTTTTCTCACAGACCACCTTCTCCGTGAGTCTGTGCCTGGCCACCCCGCTTAGAAAACACTGCGCCCCCTTCCCACACTTTCTGTGCTTGATTTTTCCTCTGTGGCACTTTCTCTGATGTAATAAACCCTAGGTTGTGCATTTTAATTTTTAGGATCTGTTCCAATGCAGTTGGGTTTAAGCTCCATGAGGAAGGGATCTGATGTTGTGTCTGCTTCCTTCCCTGCCGGGTCCCAGCGTTGACGATGCTGTCCGGTGCACAGTAGAAGTTTCAGCGAGTACTTGCGGGATGAAGGAAGGTAAAATGCCAGGAGAGGAGGGATTTGCTGCAGTGAAGACTGGCCACATTGCTGGCCCATAAAGCTTCGCTTCAGGTGGCATTAAGGTACAAGGCTGGCCTTTGTGGGACACTAGGGTGCAAAATTAGTACTTTTTTTTTTAAGATTTTATTTATTTATTTATTTATTTGAGAAAGGGAGAAAGCACGAGAGAGTACAAGCATGGGAGAGGGGATGAGGGAGTAGCAGGCTGTCTGCTGAGCAGGGAGCCCCACCCTGGGACCATGACCTGAGCTGAAGGCAGACGCTTAATGGACTGAGCCCCCCAGGCGCCCCCAAATTAGTGCTTTTGGAGGCATGGGTGCTTGCTGTTGAAGAGGGCGTCCCCTCTCCGGGCCTCCAGGGCTTGTGCTCCATGGATGGGAAACCTCTACTCTTCCTTCGCCCTGCCACCATCCCAGCCAGGGTGGAGCCCAAGAGAGGCTCAGCCTTGGGGCAGGACCTCTCCGCCCCAGCACAGAGCCCTGTTGGATAAGGGATGTGGGGCCCAACCTGTAGCCTTCTATGCTTCCACTGCATTCCATGAGGACCATCACTAGAAAAAGGATACCATGCCCAGCAAAGAGCCTCTCAGCCACCCTTCCCATTCCCCCACCACCGGCTCGCTCTTGTCCAGGCAGGCCTGGTCCCTCCTCGGCTGGGAGCATGGCTTCCAAGTCTGAAATGTCAGCTTTCCTCTGCAAGTCTCTTTAAATCCTCTTGCCCTGCAGTCCCATTTCTTGCTCTAGGAAGAGAGCTCTGGGCACGTGCGTGTGTGCTGGGGTTGGGGTGATGATGTGATGGGACGAGGGACATCTCTTGATTGTCTTCCTCACTCACAACCTGTGCCTTACAGTTGAAAATCCTATTACAAGTCCCGTGCAGACCGGGACCTGGTGCCTACGTTTGCAGCTCACCCAGAGCCAAGCCTGTTGTGTTCCGTAGATGGTCTCTTAGCGAGTAAGTAAGTGAATGAGCCATCAGCAAACCTGTCGGGGGTCATTTCTTTTTGCTCGTGAATGTGTATGGCAGCTTTATTCACAACAGCTCAAATGCTGGGCGATGGGTGGACGCACGAACAAGATGAGTTCTGTCCATACGGTGGCACATTTCTCAGCCATACAAGGAAACAGAGCTCTGAGACACACAACCAAGTGGATGGCCCTCAAGGACGTGACCCCAAATTAAAAAAGCCAGACGTCAAAGGTCATAGGTTGTAGGATTCCATGTATATGAAATGTCCAAAGCAGGAAATAGAGACGGAAAGCAGAGCAGTCCAGCGGCTGGGAGGAGGGCGGCAGGGGTGATAGCTTAGTGGCTACAGCTTTTTTGAGGGGTGATGAAATGATTCTGTACTCAGTAGAGGAGGTAGTCACACACCACTGTGAGTGTGCTAACTGCCACCGAACTGTGCGCTTTGAAAAGGTTAATGTTATAGTATGTGAATTAAATATTTTTTTCACCTCAGGAAAAAGAAAAAAGAATAACCGAACGAACAGAACTGAGTGTAAAACTCTTGAACATTGATAGTCGTCTGCCCCCGGTGGTCTTTGGGGGGTAAATCTTGAGTAATGTCAGGCCTAGGCAGCCTTTCTGGAAAACGCGTCTTTCTAAAAATGCTTGATCATTTTTCCAATACAAAAATAATTTGTGGCCACTTAAGACACAAGAAGAAAGTTACCATTAGCTTGTGTCACTAGGAAGGAACAATGGTCACGCTTCCATATATGCATGTCCTGTGTGTTTTCCAGTGTGTCCTGCTTGCGCGCACGCCCTACATTCGCATGTACGTACTCAGGAAACAGGATCGCGTTGGGCGTAGTGATACATGAGGTAACAGTTTGGTCTCTTTTCTATAGTTTCAAGAGCATATCTCATCGCATCGCTTTATTATTTTATTGAGGTATAACGGACATATCACACTGTCTTCGTTTCCGATGTATAATGTAGCGATTCGATATTTGCCTCTATTGTGAGATGATCACCGCAAGTCTTGTCAACGTCCGTCCCCACACATAGTACCATTTTTTTCTGGTTGTGATAAGAATTTTTAAGATCTACTCTGTGATGTGACGTAAACTTCAGAGAAATTGCCGAAATAGCTTGTGTATAGGCAATCTTCTGTGGGGTTAATAACAGGACCCCATGGGCATATGATTATTTAAGCAGCAAAAAAAAAAGNACATATCACACTGTCTTCGTTTCCGATGTATAATGTAGCGATTCGATATTTGCCTCTATTGTGAGATGATCACCGCAAGTCTTGTCAACGTCCGTCCCCACACATAGTACCATTTTTTTCTGGTTGTGATAAGAATTTTTAAGATCTGCTCTCTGATGTGACGTAAACTTCAGAGAAATTGCCGAAATAGCTTGTGTATAGGCAATCTTCTGTGGGGTTAATAACAGGACCCCATGGGCATATGATTATTTAAGCAGCAAAAAAAAAAGAAAGGATTTGATTCCCCAACGATTGTATAACTGAACTAGCACCTTGACCGATTCTGTGTGGCTGGGATGACAAAAATTGCTCCCTTAAAGCCAGAGGATACCCCACTGCATGGATTTAACTATGGACTTACAGAGATGATGGATGGGCCCACTTTCTTTATGATTTGATTGGATAATGTACTTGGGGATGCCCTTATCTCCTGAGACAAGTCTTCTCCCACTTGCCAGTGGTTCCCTGTAATTAAAATATTGTCAAAGCTGGACCTCAAACAAGGAGAACTGCTTGATGGTTTTTATCTCATAGTCATTTATCTTAGAAGCCACCTCTACGAATGTGCACTTGCAAACAAAGGCTTTAGCCAAACATACAACATACAACAGCCCTCCTGGTAAGAAGAGCCTCAAAACGCACTATGGGACTTCCGGGACTTCCGTGAAATTAGCAAAACGGTGTGCTTGCTCAGCAGGGCTCTAAAGGATACTTCCCAGGCGCTAGATGCACTCAGCCAAGAAGTGAGGTCAGAGAGGGATGGCTCCAGAACCGCGCCACTATTGACTGCCTACTATTGCTACACTGTTCAGGGTATGAGGAATTTCCTCACATGTTGTTTTAACATTACAGTTAACTGCTGCAAGATGTCCCAATTAATAGGGGACATTTGTGATCAATTAAATAAGATCGAGATATCCACTAATATTTGACAAAATTGGTCATTGGGGATCTTATCTAAAAGATGTGATCCTACTTTGGGGCCTAACACTTGTTTTATGTTCATCCTTTTGCATGTGCTGATGCATGTACCATTTGCTGTCCGTCATGACCCCCTGGAGCCATACTGCGGGTCCCTGGACCAACCCCTGGATAGATTCTAACTGCCACACAGCCCGCCGCCCCATTTC
This sequence comes from Ailuropoda melanoleuca, assembly GCF_002007445.2. Taxonomy (NCBI): domain Eukaryota; kingdom Metazoa; phylum Chordata; class Mammalia; order Carnivora; family Ursidae; genus Ailuropoda; species Ailuropoda melanoleuca. The sequence continues at coordinate 82,403,601 of NC_048223.1, forward strand.
AGCAGGAAGCAGCCAGGGCAGTCATTGTCCCATTCCCTAACGGCAGTTAGGGTTACTATTCCACGGGGAGGAATGAATAAGGGACAGGTGGGGCTAGGTAGGGAGAGAGAGACAGGGGGTTATGTGATCAGGCTCACAGAAATCCCAAAAATGTGGGGGTGTGGGGAAACCAGAGATAAGGGAACAAACCGGACCACCCTGCCCTATTTTATGATAATCACCTGTGACTGAGAAAGAACAACCAGACCCTAAAAAGGAAGTAAGCCATTGAAGGTGTCATCACTAGTCCTTGCTCAGCGGTGATAAGAGAGGTTAAAAGGATTTAAGTTCCTGGTTAGCTTTCTGTAAAAGACCAACCCTAAAGGCCCTCAGTGGCGGACCGTCTCACTCCTGAGAGCTTTTATCTGTATCCTTGCTTAATAAACCTCTATCACTTGACTCTCCCCTGCCCAAAAGAAAAGAAAAAAGATCTACTCTCTGAGCAGCTTTCATATATACGATACAGTACTATTAACTCCAGTCCCCGTGCTGTACATGACATCCCCAGAACTTATTTTATAACTGGACATTTGTATCTTTTGACCACCGCAAGTCGTTCTGCCCACTTCCCAACCCCACCTCTGGCAGCCACCAGTCTGTTCTCTGTATCTATGAGTTTGTTGTTTTTGTTTGTTGGCTGGCTTTTCTGTTCAGATTCCACATATAAAAGAGATCATATGGTATTTGTCTTTCTCTGTCTGACTTATTTCATCCAGCACAATGCCCCCAAAGTCCATCCATGTTGTTGCAAATGGCAAGATTTTGGAATGGGTCGGGACCATATTTAGGGCCGGACCTGGCTCTGGGGCAGGGTCTGAGGCTGAGAACAGGGCTGGAACAGAGCATACTCCAGGATCTGCAAGTAGATACAGGAGACAAACAGGAGGATGTGCCCATATCACCGGTTCAGTGGGGTGACGGAAGTACGGTGGACATTATCAGGCTCCAGGATGCCCCCCAACATCACAGAGACTACTACACAGACCCCTATTCCTGTCTACCCTGTGCTGGTCCTTGGGATAGACAGCAAGATAGCCAACCCAGGATGCATTTCTTACATCTGGGTGCCCAGAGACGTTGCTTCATGGCCCAAGGCAGCAGAGAATCCAGACGCTGTCCTGAGAGCTGGGGCTGGGATGCTGCCCTTGGGGGTCAAGGCTGGTGGGGGCATGGCCTTGCCCTGTGACCCTGAAGCACCTCACCCTGGACATGCCCAGGGTTCTGGCAGGGAGCTGGCTGCCTCGGCTCCAGCCAGTGCTCTCCCCGCACCTTCCCGGGTGTTTCAAGCAGAGAGTCTTCCCTAACCCTGGAATGCTGCTGAGTCAGGGCCCCCCCGGAGCACAGGCCTGAGTACCCTGGGCCCTTTGGAATCTCCACCTCAGTCCTTGACTGCCCCGCGTCCTCATCTGCCCTCCCTGACTTCAGCTCTGCGTCCGCATCATTCATCCACTCTCCCTGATCCAAAAAAAGAGAAGAGTTTTCTGAAGGAGTAGAGCCTAAAGGGGCCCGACTGGGTAAGACCCAGGGTTGGCCCCTAAGTAGCAAGGATGAGAGTTCCAGGTATTGGGTGTGTCCTCCTCCCTCCACAAACATATTTGCACACGCGTTCCCTCACTCCCATGCCCACTGCTGGACACGAAGGGGAGCATGTCCATAGGCCCCGGCCACATGTGTGTATTCAAATAGCTTCACTCACCCCGCACCACGGCATACGTGAGCACAAGCAGAGGCACGCACACGTATCTGGATGGAGAGTGCTGCTGTGTACCTTCGGATGAATACGTGGGCATGTCCACGTCTGCACACGTGTGCGCACCCAGGTGCAGGCATGTAAGGTGAACCCTCGCACGGGCCCCGTCCAGGGCTGCTCCAAGGGCCGTCCTGAGCCTGGGAGCATCTGTGCCCCGAGCCCGTGTTGAAGCTGCTGAGGACGGCAGCGGGGCAGGGTGCAGCCTGAGCTCTAACCAGCCCAGGGAGAGCAGTGCACAGCCCTCTCGGGCGCCCTGACGATTTCCATGCCTGAGCCCAAAGCCAAAGGGAGGGGACAGGATGAACTAAAAAGAGATACTTGATATGTCACATGGGTGATGCTTTATGAAGTGTACCCCCACTTTAGAAATGAGGAATTAGGAACCCTGAAAAGGGAAGTAACTTTCCTTTGCCCTCCTAGACCGCCATTGCCAGGATGGGGTGGATCACCTGGCTTCTGATTCCCCAAACAGGGCTCTCCTGGAACCGATCCCTTCCCCCTGCCACTGATCAGGAGCCTTCATGCCCCCCCGCCAGCACCCCGGGGAGGCTGACTGGCTGGGGCATCACCCACATGCGTACCAAGGGGCCCACATGGGGCTGTAGTGAGTGCAGAGATTCGTACATCGGGGCTCTCAGATGCTCCCCTTCCCCCACCCACCACACAGCAACCCTGCAGCCTGGCTTTTAGGCAAAAAGGTCCGATTTTCACACTCTCCGAAACTGCCCCAGCCATCACACTGCCATCTCCTCTGCCAGAGTCATTCCACCCCCCACTGACCCCAGCACACAACGTGGGGTGAAGTAGAAAGAGCAAGTTCCAGCTCTAGTGTCCCAGCAAACACGGTTTAATCCTAACCCTGCATTTGACGGGCCTGTGACTTTGGGCCTCTTCCTTAACCTCCCTGAGCTCCAGGGTCCTCATCTGTAACCACAGACCACAGGATCTCTCCCAGCATACACTGGGAAGTCAGCGCTGCTCTGGAACCAAGTGCCTCCCTTTGGTCCTATCTGGTGCCCTGAGACCCCACAGGGGAGGCCTGGGCGGGGGAGGGGGCTCCAGTTGGAGCACAACGGTCTCAGAGCCCCTGAGCTCGGGCCAGGTGCTGCCATAACCCCAGCCTGACTCTCTTCTTAGTGGAGCTCTTCCCCAACGGCCGAGCTGTCGGGGAGAAGATCTTCAAGACAGGTGGTTTTGAAAAGACGTTTGAGGACGCACAGCAGGTGTGTATGCAGGCGGGGGGACAGATGGCCTCCCCACGCTCTGCAGCTGAGAACGAGGCCCTGCAGCAGCTGGCCACAGCTCAGAACAAGGCTGCTTTCCTGAGCATGACGGACATCAAGACAGAGGGCAAGTTCACCTACCCCACTGGGGAGCCCCTGGTCTATTCCAACTGGGCCCCAGGGGAGCCCAACGACAATGGCGGCTCCGAGGACTGTGTGGAGATCTTTACCAATGGCAAGTGGAATGACAAGAACTGCAGGGAGCAGCGCCTGGTGGTCTGCGAGTTCTGAGCTGCCGGGGAGGGGGCCGCACTCGGCCAGGGAGCCTGCCAGCGAGTGGGGGCCCAGACCTGTGTGCTGCCAATGGCGTCGCCCCTGCTGGCCAGGGCTTGTCCACAGAGCTGTAGGGGGAGGTCAGAAGGCAGGTCCCTGCGGATCGCCTCTCCCAGAGTCAGATGGCTTCACACACGCAAGACCTGTCAGAGGAAGAAGGGGCCAGCGGCTTTCCCAGTTGAGGAATAAAATTGGGTCCCCAAGACCTCCCCGTGGCAAAATCCAGTGGCTCCTCCTCAGATGTCCTCCTCCTCCAACTGTCAGCCATATTTGACCAGCTGACCACGCCCTGCCCTTCCGTCTTCCTCCTCTGGCCTTCCAGAGCGCTCCTGCTGACTTTTGTCTCAGCCTCAGTCAGCCTCGTTGCTCCTCCCTCCTCCCTTCGTGACCACTTAATGGCGCGGTGCTGGCCTCGGCTCTCCCGCCGTTCTCTTCTGGCCTGACTCTCACTCCAGGTGGAACTCATTCCATCCAAGGCTTCGAATTCCTTCTTCTGACAGCTCCCATATGCATATCCCTGTCGGGGGACCTCTCCCTAAACCCCAGGCTTCTCTAGCCAACGCAAGCTGGAGCCGCGGGGCTGGCAGGCCTCCGTGGTTGCCTCTTGCTTCAAGGCCAGAGCCCAGGAAGTGGCAGAGGACAGGCGGATGACCTGGCAGCAAGCATCTGTCTCCCCCGACTGCGTGGCCCTACATCCAGTAGACTGGGCCTCATCCTTGCACTGCCCAGGATCTCTCTCTCTCTTCGTGTCATATGACTGCCTCTTGGTTCACGGGAGGGAGTTCCATCCACACAACCCTAGCTCCCGCTGAAATCTCAGGCACAGAGGGTGTCCAGCTGTGCTCACGTTTATCCCCAACCCCTCTGGGCCTGGCAGTTCCAGGAATGATCTTTCCCCACCCCACCCCGGAGGTAATCTCGTCAAAGGCTCCTCATGTTACAGCTAAGGAAACCAGGACACAGAGCGAGCAGGGAGTCACACATGGCCCCAGGCTGTATCAGCTGGGCCGCTCAGTTGTGACAAAGGTCATCTGACCTCAGAACTTATGCTTTTAGCCTGTAAATTTTTAGGTCAAAAGCCTCCGTATAAATTTAGTTGATTTTATTGACACAGTACTGCAAAAATATTTTTTTGGTATTTTCTTTTCTTTTTTTTAAATTAAGGTTTTATTTTAATTCCAGTTAGTTAACATACAGTGTTATATTAGTTTCAGGTATAGAATATAATATAGCAATTCAACAGTTCCATACATCACCCTGTGCTCATCATGACAAGTTTGACAAAAAATGTAAATGAGAGATGCCTGGGTGGCTCAGTCAGTTAAGTGTCTGCTTTTGGCTCAGGTCATGATCCCAGGGTCCTGGGGATTGATTTCCGCATGGGGCTGCTGACTTAGTGGGGAGCTTGCTTCTCCTTCTGCCTGCTGCTCCCCCTGCTTGTGCTCTCTCTCTCTCTCTCTCTGAGATTAAAAACAACAACAACAACAACAACAACAAAAAAAAAACCCCAAAAAAATGTAAATGACACCATGCTTAAGAAATTGGAATGACGGGGCATCTGGGTGGCGCAGTCGTTAAGCGTCTGCCTTCGGCTCAGGGCGTGATCCCGGCGTTATGGGATCGAGCCCCAC
>NC_048223.1:82410990-82582832 GCF_002007445.2 Ailuropoda melanoleuca
CCCGGGTGTTTCAAGCAGAGAGTCTTCCCTAACCCTGGAATGCTGCTGAGTCAGGGCCCCCCCGGAGCACAGGCCTGAGTACCCTGGGCCCTTTGGAATCTCCACCTCAGTCCTTGACTGCCCCGCGTCCTCATCTGCCCTCCCTGACTTCAGCTCTGCGTCCGCATCATTCATCCACTCTCCCTGATCCAAAAAAAGAGAAGAGTTTTCTGAAGGAGTAGAGCCTAAAGGGGCCCGACTGGGTAAGACCCAGGGTTGGCCCCTAAGTAGCAAGGATGAGAGTTCCAGGTATTGGGTGTGTCCTCCTCCCTCCACAAACATATTTGCACACGCGTTCCCTCACTCCCATGCCCACTGCTGGACACGAAGGGGAGCATGTCCATAGGCCCCGGCCACATGTGTGTATTCAAATAGCTTCACTCACCCCGCACCACGGCATACGTGAGCACAAGCAGAGGCACGCACACGTATCTGGATGGAGAGTGCTGCTGTGTACCTTCGGATGAATACGTGGGCATGTCCACGTCTGCACACGTGTGCGCACCCAGGTGCAGGCATGTAAGGTGAACCCTCGCACGGGCCCCGTCCAGGGCTGCTCCAAGGGCCGTCCTGAGCCTGGGAGCATCTGTGCCCCGAGCCCGTGTTGAAGCTGCTGAGGACGGCAGCGGGGCAGGGTGCAGCCTGAGCTCTAACCAGCCCAGGGAGAGCAGTGCACAGCCCTCTCGGGCGCCCTGACGATTTCCATGCCTGAGCCCAAAGCCAAAGGGAGGGGACAGGATGAACTAAAAAGAGATACTTGATATGTCACATGGGTGATGCTTTATGAAGTGTACCCCCACTTTAGAAATGAGGAATTAGGAACCCTGAAAAGGGAAGTAACTTTCCTTTGCCCTCCTAGACCGCCATTGCCAGGATGGGGTGGATCACCTGGCTTCTGATTCCCCAAACAGGGCTCTCCTGGAACCGATCCCTTCCCCCTGCCACTGATCAGGAGCCTTCATGCCCCCCCGCCAGCACCCCGGGGAGGCTGACTGGCTGGGGCATCACCCACATGCGTACCAAGGGGCCCACATGGGGCTGTAGTGAGTGCAGAGATTCGTACATCGGGGCTCTCAGATGCTCCCCTTCCCCCACCCACCACACAGCAACCCTGCAGCCTGGCTTTTAGGCAAAAAGGTCCGATTTTCACACTCTCCGAAACTGCCCCAGCCATCACACTGCCATCTCCTCTGCCAGAGTCATTCCACCCCCCACTGACCCCAGCACACAACGTGGGGTGAAGTAGAAAGAGCAAGTTCCAGCTCTAGTGTCCCAGCAAACACGGTTTAATCCTAACCCTGCATTTGACGGGCCTGTGACTTTGGGCCTCTTCCTTAACCTCCCTGAGCTCCAGGGTCCTCATCTGTAACCACAGACCACAGGATCTCTCCCAGCATACACTGGGAAGTCAGCGCTGCTCTGGAACCAAGTGCCTCCCTTTGGTCCTATCTGGTGCCCTGAGACCCCACAGGGGAGGCCTGGGCGGGGGAGAGGGCTCCAGTTGGAGCACAACGGTCTCAGAGCCCCTGAGCTCGGGCCAGGTGCTGCCATAACCCCAGCCTGACTCTCTTCTTAGTGGAGCTCTTCCCCAACGGCCGAGCTGTCGGGGAGAAGATCTTCAAGACAGGTGGTTTTGAAAAGACGTTTGAGGACGCACAGCAGGTGTGTATGCAGGCGGGGGGACAGATGGCCTCCCCACGCTCTGCAGCTGAGAACGAGGCCCTGCAGCAGCTGGCCACAGCTCAGAACAAGGCTGCTTTCCTGAGCATGACCGACATCAAGACAGAGGGCAAGTTCACCTACCCCACTGGGGAGCCCCTGGTCTATTCCAACTGGGCCCCAGGGGAGCCCAACGACAATGGCGGCTCCGAGGACTGTGTGGAGATCTTTACCAATGGCAAGTGGAATGACAAGAACTGCAGGGAGCAGCGCCTGGTGGTCTGCGAGTTCTGAGCTGCCGGGGAGGGGGCCGCACTCGGCCAGGGAGCCTGCCAGCGAGTGGGGGCCCAGACCTGTGTGCTGCCAATGGCGTCGCCCCTGCTGGCCAGGGCTTGTCCACAGAGCTGTAGGGGGAGGTCAGAAGGCAGGTCCCTGCGGATCGCCTCTCCCAGAGTCAGATGGCTTCACACACGCAAGACCTGTCAGAGGAAGAAGGGGCCAGCGGCTTTCCCAGTTGAGGAATAAAATTGGGTCCCCAAGACCTCCCCGTGGCAAAATCCAGTGGCTCCTCCTCAGATGTCCTCCTCCTCCAACTGTCAGCCATATTTGACCAGCTGACCACGCCCTGCCCTTCCGTCTTCCTCCTCTGGCCTTCCAGAGCGCTCCTGCTGACTTTTGTCTCAGCCTCAGTCAGCCTCGTTGCTCCTCCCTCCTCCCTTCGTGACCACTTAATGGCGCGGTGCTGGCCTCGGCTCTCCCGCCGTTCTCTTCTGGCCTGACTCTCACTCTAGGTGGAACTCATTCCATCCAAGTCTTTGAATTCCTTCTTCTGACAGCTCCCATATGCATATCCCTGTTGGGGGACCTCTCCCTAAAGCCCAGGCTTCTCTAGCCAACGCAAGCTGGAGCCGCGGGGCTGGCAGGCCTCCGTGGTTGCCTCTTGCTTCAAGGCCAGAGCCCAGGAAGTGGCAGAGGACAGGCGGATGACCTGGCAGCAAGCATCTGTCTCCCCCGACTGCGTGGCCCTACATCCAGTAGACTGGGCCTCATCCTTGCACTGCCCAGGATCTCTCTCTCTCTTCGTGTCATATGACTGCCTCTTGGTTCACGGGAGGGAGTTCCATCCACACAACCCTAGCTCCCGCTGAAATCTCAGGCACAGAGGGTGTCCAGCTGTGCTCACGTTTATCCCCAACCCCTCTGGGCCTGGCAGTTCCAGGAATGATCTTTCCCCACCCCACCCCGGAGGTAATCTCGTCAAAGGCTCCTCATGTTACAGCTAAGGAAACCAGGACACAGAGCGAGCAGGGAGTCACACATGGCCCCAGGCTGTATCAGCTGGGCCGCTCAGTTGTGACAAAGGTCATCTGACCTCAGAACTTATGCTTTTAGCCTGTAAATTTTTAGGTCAAAAGCCTCCGTATAAATTTAGTTGATTTTATTGACACAGTACTGCAAAAATATTTTTTTGGTATTTTCTTTTCTTTTTTTTAAATTAAGGTTTTATTTTAATTCCAGTTAGTTAACATACAGTGTTATATTAGTTTCAGGTATAGAATATAATATAGCAATTCAACAGTTCCATACATCACCCTGTGCTCATCATGACAAGTTTGACAAAAAATGTAAATGAGAGATGCCTGGGTGGCTCAGTCAGTTAAGTGTCTGCTTTTGGCTCAGGTCATGATCCCAGGGTCCTGGGGATTGATTTCCGCATGGGGCTGCTGACTTAGTGGGGAGCTTGCTTCTCCTTCTGCCTGCTGCTCCCCCTGCTTGTGCTCTCTCTCTCTCTCTCTCTGAGATTAAAAACAACAACAACAACAACAACAACAAAAAAAAAACCCCAAAAAAATGTAAATGACACCATGCTTAAGAAATTGGAATGACGGGGCATCTGGGTGGCGCAGTCGTTAAGCGTCTGCCTTCGGCTCAGGGCGTGATCCCGGCGTTATGGGATCGAGCCCCACGTCAGGCTCCTCTGCTGGGAGCCTGCTTCTTCCTCTCCCACTCCCCCTGCTTGTGTTCCCTCTCTCACTGGCTGTCTCTGTCAAATAAATAAATAAAATCTTTAAAAAAAAAAAAGAAATTGGAATGACACCTGGGGGAAGCATAGGCTCATTGGAGGGGGCAATACCCTTCTCCTAGACAGAAAGCCTGTCCCTCTCTCCTTTGTTCCCAAAGACCACGAGCTCTGCCCTTTCTGGCCCTTCCTCAATGGGTCCCCCATGCCCTCTGCCCAACACTCCTGCAGCCACATCTCGTACACAGGACAGCAGGCCTGCAAACAAAATTGTCACCTCCCACCAGCATACAGCTCAGGCCCTCTGCCACAATCTTTCTCCTGTTACTAAAAAAATCTCCAATTCCTGGCAGCTTCTGAAATATAAGTCGGTTCCACAGTAAGAGCAAACAAGTCTCCAGCACGGAGGCCCCACCTGGGCACACTCACTGAGGGAGCTTAGAAAGGCCTTTTTGTTTTTAAATCGCAAATAAGAACAACTGAATCGAGCCTTAAGCAAAATAGGAGCATTTCTTCTAAGAACAGAGAGTTCTGAACTGGCCCAAGGAGCCCTGGGAGAGCNCCCAGGCTTCTCTAGCCAACGCAAGCTGGAGCCGCGGGGCTGGCAGGCCTCCGTGGTTGCCTCTTGCTTCAAGGCCAGAGCCCAGGAAGTGGCAGAGGACAGGCGGATGACCTGGCAGCAAGCATCTGTCTCCCCCGACTGCGTGGCCCTACATCCAGTAGACTGGGCCTCATCCTTGCACTGCCCAGGATCTCTCTCTCTCTTCGTGTCATATGACTGCCTCTTGGTTCACGGGAGGGAGTTCCATCCACACAACCCTAGCTCCCGCTGAAATCTCAGGCACAGAGGGTGTCCAGCTGCGCTCACGTTTATCCCCAACCCCTCTCGGGCCTGGCNCCTCCGTGGTTGCCTCTTGCTTCAAGGCCAGAGCCCAGGAAGTGGCAGAGGACAGGCGGATGACCTGGCAGCAAGCATCTGTCTCCCCCGACTGCGTGGCCCTACATCCAGTAGACTGGGCCTCATCCTTGCACTGCCCAGGATCTCTCTCTCTCTTCGTGTCATATGACTGCCTCTTGGTTCACGGGAGGGAGTTCCATCCACACAACCCTAGCTCCCGCTGAAATCTCAGGCACAGAGGGTGTCCAGCTGTGCTCACGTTTATCCCCAACCCCTCTGGGCCTGGCAGTTCCAGGAATGATCTTTCCCCACCCCACCCCGGAGGTAATCTCGTCAAAGGCTCCTCATGTTACAGCTAAGGAAACCAGGACACAGAGCGAGCAGGGAGTCACACATGGCCCCAGGCTGTATCAGCTGGGCCGCTCAGTTGTGACAAAGGTCATCTGACCTCAGAACTTATGCTTTTAGCCTGTAAATTTTTAGGTCAAAAGCCTCCGTATAAATTTAGTTGATTTTATTGACACAGTACTGCAAAAATATTTTTTTGGTATTTTCTTTTCTTTTTTTTAAATTAAGGTTTTATTTTAATTCCAGTTAGTTAACATACAGTGTTATATTAGTTTCAGGTATAGAATATAATATAGCAATTCAACAGTTCCATACATCACCCTGTGCTCATCATGACAAGTTTGACAAAAAATGTAAATGAGAGATGCCTGGGTGGCTCAGTCAGTTAAGTGTCTGCTTTTGGCTCAGGTCATGATCCCAGGGTCCTGGGGATTGATTTCCGCATGGGGCTGCTGACTTAGTGGGGAGCTTGCTTCTCCTTCTGCCTGCTGCTCCCCCTGCTTGTGCTCTCTCTCTCTCTCTCTCTGAGATTAAAAACAACAACAACAACAACAACAACAAAAAAAAAACCCCAAAAAAATGTAAATGACACCATGCTTAAGAAATTGGAATGACGGGGCATCTGGGTGGCGCAGTCGTTAAGCGTCTGCCTTCGGCTCAGGGCGTGATCCCGGCGTTATGGGATCGAGCCCCACGTCAGGCTCCTCTGCTGGGAGCCTGCTTCTTCCTCTCCCACTCCCCCTGCTTGTGTTCCCTCTCTCACTGGCTGTCTCTGTCAAATAAATAAATAAAATCTTTAAAAAAAAAAAAGAAATTGGAATGACACCTGGGGGAAGCATAGGCTCATTGGAGGGGGCAATACCCTTCTCCTAGACAGAAAGCCTGTCCCTCTCTCCTTTGTTCCCAAAGACCACGAGCTCTGCCCTTTCTGGCCCTTCCTCAATGGGTCCCCCATGCCCTCTGCCCAACACTCCTGCAGCCACATCTCGTACACAGGACAGCAGGCCTGCAAACAAAATTGTCACCTCCCACCAGCATACAGCTCAGGCCCTCTGCCACAATCTTTCTCCTGTTACTAAAAAAATCTCCAATTCCTGGCAGCTTCTGAAATATAAGTCAGTTCCACAGTAAGAGCAAACAAGTCTCCNGGGCCTGGCAGTTCCAGGAATGATCTTTCCCCACCCCACCCCGGAGGTAATCTCGTCAAAGGCTCCTCATGTTACAGCTATGGAAACCAGGACACAGAGCGAGCAGGGAGTCACACATGGCCCCAGGCTGTATCAGCTGGGCCGCTCAGTTGTGACAAAGGTCATCTGACCTCAGAACTTATGCTTTTAGCCTGTAAATTTTTAGGTCAAAAGCCTCCGTATAAATTTAGTTGATTTTATTGACACAGTACTGCAAAAATATTTTTTTGGTATTTTCTTTTCTTTTTTTTAAATTAAGGTTTTATTTTAATTCCAGTTAGTTAACATACAGTGTTATATTAGTTTCAGGTATAGAATATAATATAGCAATTCAACAGTTCCATACATTACCCTGTGCTCATCATGACAAGTTTGACAAAAAATGTAAATGAGAGATGCCTGGGTGGCTCAGTCAGTTAAGTGTCTGCTTTTGGCTCAGGTCATGATCCCAGGGTCCTGGGGATTGATTTCCGCATGGGGCTGCTGACTTAGTGGGGAGCTTGCTTCTCCTTCTGCCTGCTGCTCCCCCTGCTTGTGCTCTCTCTCTCTCTCTCTCTGAGATTAAAAACAACAACAACAACAACAACAACAAAAAAAAAACCCCAAAAAAATGTAAATGACACCATGCTTAAGAAATTGGAATGACGGGGCATCTGGGTGGTGCAGTCGTTAAGCGTCTGCCTTCGGCTCAGGGCGTGATCCCAGAGTCCAGGGATCGAGCCCCACATCAGGCTCTTCCACTGGGAGCCTGCTTCTTCCTCTTCCACTCCCCCTGCTTGTGTTCCCTCTCTCGCTGGCTGTCTCTGTCAAATAAATAAATAAAATCTTTAAAAAAAAAAAAGAAATTGGAATGACACCTGGGGGAAGCATAGGCTCATTGGAGGGGGCAATACCCTTCTCCTAGACAGAAAGCCTGTCCCTCTCTCCTTTGTTCCCAAAGACCACGAGCTCTGCCCTTTCTGGCCCTTCCTCAATGGGTCCCCCATGCCCTCTGCCCAACACTCCTGCAGCCACATCTCGTACACAGGACAGCAGGCCTGCAAACAAAATTGTCACCTCCCACCAGCATACAGCTCAGGCCCTCTGCCACAATCTTTCTCCTGTTACTAAAAAAATCTCCAATTCCTGGCAGCTTCTGAAATATAAGTCAGTTCCACAGTAAGAGCAAACAAGTCTCCAGCACGGAGGCCCCACCTGGGCACACTCACTGAGGGAGCTTAGAAAGGCCTTTTTGTTTTTAAATCGCAAATAAGAACAACTGAATCGAGCCTTAAGCAAAATAGGAGCATTTCTTCTAAGAACAGAGAGTTCTGAACTGGCCCAAGGAGCCCTGGGAGAGCACAGGCAGCAAAGTGCTGCCTCCCCGGCCTCTGCATCCTCGCCTCTTCCTCCTTTCCACCCCAGCTTCCTCTCCTTCCCCCCTCTTGACTGCCCATGCAGGGGGAAACGTGTGTCACAGAGATTGCCACACAGAGATTAGACACTCTCGCTGCTAGCAGCTCAAAACTCGTATGAAAATGAGTCTGTCTCAGATGCCCGCCTCTGGTCGAATCCCCTACACCTGGAGGGCGGGTCCACACAGGACAGTACGGCCACTGGGATCCACGTGGTGGTTTGGGCAGACCCTCCAAAAGTGATCACTACCCATCCAGACACTTCAGCCAAGCCTATTTCTCGACAAGAGAGAAGGAAAATGTGCAGAACTTTGTGACTCGGTAAGAAGGAAAGAAACCTCCCGTGGTGTTGAAGGCTGGGAATGCTGAGACCCCAAACCCTGGGAAGAGACGGCAGATCTATTTGCGCCGTGGGCCACAGGGGGCTGGTTTGTTCTCCAGCACCCAGAACAAGTAAGGAGGGTCATTCGGGCCCTGTAGACACAGCTCGACTAATGCAGAGGACTGAGGCGAGCATCTTAGAAAATTCAGACCTGAGCCCATGCCTGAGCGTAGAGGCCTCCCTTGCAAGTACTCCTATCACGTACAAAGGTCAACACATATCTTAAACATTATCAGCCCCATCCCCACCACAGTAGCCACGGTCCCTGGCTGAGTAGCCCAGGTCCCAAGTCAAGCCAGGGCTGTGTGATTGTTATGTTCTCAGGAGACATTGTGATCCTCCCAATGCCAGGTGACATCATGGGAGCAGGCTGGGATCCTTCCATGTTTGGACGGGGGACAACCACAGCAGTTTCATAGGGAAGGCCCTGTTCAGTTTAACAGAAGATTCTCGAGTCACCCCCTGGTTCTCAACCCTGCTGGCATCAAACCAGCCCACGTCCTGCAGTGAACAGCCAGTGGAGAGCCCTCTGATGTTTGCTTTTTCAAGCTCCTAGCTTTCTTCTGAATTCCCTTGATGTAAAAGGGAATTGCTTACGTTGCGGGCATTCTCTATCACTCTTATCTTTTGTGTGTCCTTAACCCAATGTTAACAGCGTACTTGACTTTTCAAGTTACGAACGTCTCATATACAGGAGCAGAGAAACCAGGTATCTATCAGGAGGAGTAAAATATGAATTTATATATCAAATATTTGTTGGGGACTGGATACAGAGATGGAAATGGCTGGTCACGCCCTCGTAGACACTGCAGCCCTGCACGTCCGTAACATTAGAAGTAAGCTGTAGAATGTGTTCCAGCAATGGGCAACTGAGACGCTCAACACGTAGATTCAGATGAGGGGGCGATTCTAAAACCCATTAACCAGGAGAATAGGGAGCCGTCTCCTTGTGCAATCACCAGACTACTCAGACTCTTGCTTAGTTCAAGGGAATCGTCTGTGACTAGGAAACTTCTGGGCGGCTAATAGCAGGTGTTTTGTATATTCTACTGTTTTTCACCAATATTTCAATGAGGGAGGCCTTATGAAGGCAGACTTGTGACAGGTGTCACATCTGGGGGGACGAAGATGAGGACCAGTGCACATCCCTCAGATGCCCTCTTTTCTGCTGCCACTGTGATCATGGACGGCATTGGGGCTATAAAGTTACTGCACAATCCAGCATCCAGGAAACCTGAGCAAATTCATGGAGCACGATTGCCCTTGTGGATCCAAGGGGATCACTTGCCACCACTTGGGCTCCGAGTGAGATTTGGGGGTTGTTACTGCCGCATCCGTAGCCCATCCTTCTCTGTGACACACCGATTAGTAGTCTCCTTGCCCTCCACTTCCTTAAGCAGTGCAGGCTCTCAGACTGCCTGCTGCAAGCAACTCTGAGCCCCGGAGGGACTCAGGCGGGCCCTGCCTGAGCAAAATGGTACTTTTCATATTTTCTAGTACATCGGCAGAATGAATGGAGTTGAGTGAATGAAGTCCTCAATGCCTACTTGTAAGTCTGTTTGTGGGCCTGAATAAAGTGTTTTCAAGATGTTTCCAGGTCCTTTGATCTGAGGAAATAGCGCTGTGTCTTCACCACCAGGCTCTCTGCCCTTTTATGAGTTTCCTGAACACTGCGTTTCAGGTGTGAGTTGCTGGGCCCTGGCCAGGGCCAAAAGTCAGGCGGCAGCCTGGGGCCAAGCACAGGCACTCTGTGACCACAGGGCTGGGTCAGGGCAAGAAGAGGAGGGGACAACCGGACAGGGCTGGGTTTTGAGCCAGTCTCATGCCTGGCCACCCGGATGCCTGATCCCCATCCACTCACCCAGAGGCATGTGAGTTTGCCAAAGACTCCATCCCAAGTCCCTTGAGGACCCCATCAAGTGATTCCTAAGCTCTTAGGAAAGAATAAACATCCTAGAAAAGTGAGAAAAATTTAAAGATAATGAGAATGGGGACGCATGGGTGGCTCAGTCAGTTGGGTGTCTGACTCTTGATATCAGCTCAGGTCATGATCTCCGGGTTCTGGGATCGAGCCCTGCATTGGGCTCTATGCTCAGTGAGGAGTCTGCTTCTCTCTCTCCCTCTCACCTCCCCCCACTCACAAGTGCTTTCTCTCTCAAATAAATAAAATCTTTAAAAAACAAGAAAAACAAAAAATAATGAGAATGGACTTGTTCACCTTATGTTAAAAGGTTTTATAAAGCTAACATAATTAGCATATTAGTGACACTGGAATAGAGATAATGATGTGAAAACCCCCCAAGGCCAAACACGTAAGGATGCATGTGTATACATTTGTATCATCTATAAACTAGAATTCCAAAATAGTAGGAAGATGATGATTGCTCAGTTAATAATGCTGAGGTAAATGACTAGGCATTTAGAGGAAAAACAAAATCATAGTCTTTTAGTTACATATAAAAATCAAAATCAGAGGAAAAGTAAGTGATGATTCTATGGTCTTGGAGGGGAAAAGAGCTATCTAAGAATGATATCAGAGAAGAAAACCCAAAACAATACTATTGATACATCAGACCACACAAAAAATACATAAAACGTCTCTGTCAAAAAGTAAAACCCAATGTAAGATGAAAATTAAAATATTGATTTATTTGCAAAACACATAAGAGAAAAAAACAATAAGAAACTGATGAATAAGTAGGAAAAATGGGATAAGAATGAGAAGAAAAAATTCATAAAAGAAGGAATACTGAAGTACTGAATAATGATGAAACATGAAGAAATGCACAATCTTAGTAGTAATTTAAAAAAAACTAAATCCAGCAACAGTAAGTAGTCCCAAAATCTATGGACCAGAGTTAAAGTTATAGTCAAAGGACATATACTTTTCTTTCATTGTTACCAAAAAAAGTGTTACAGCATGAACTGAAAAGAATCAAACTCAGTATTCATTATTTTATTTTGTTTTTTTAAGATTTTATTTATTTATTTGTCAGAGAGAGAGAGAGACAGCTAGCACAAGCGGGAGGAGCAGCAGGCAGAGGGAGAAGCAGACTCCCCACTGAGCAGAAAGCCCGATTCTGGACTTGATCCCAGGATCCTTGGGATCACGGCCTGAGCAGAAGGCAGATGCTTAACTGACTGAGCCACCCAGGTGCCCCAGCATTCATCTTTTTAAAACAAATTTTTCAAACAATAAAAAGTAAAGGGAGGACAAAGCAAATAGATACAAGGTGAAATTAATGAAATATAAACTAAAAATGATAGAAATCATAAAATTAACTCAGAAACCAGATTTTTTAAAAGCCAAATAAGAAAAATATATCTTGATAAATCTATATAAGAAAAAAAAAAGACAAAACACCAATATGCACCACACAGTTGACCTTTGAGCCACACAGGTTTCGACTGTGTGGGTCCACTTACATGTGGATTTTTTTTTAAAAGATTTTATTTATTTATTTGACAGAGACAGCCAGCGAGAGAGGGAACACAAGCAGGGGGAGTGGGAGAAGAAGAAGCAGGCTCCATAGCGGAGAAGCCTGATGTGGGGCTCGATCCCAGAACGCTGGGATCACGCCCTGAGCCGAAGGCAGACGCTTAATGACTACGCCACCCAGGCGCCCCACATGTGGATTTTTTTTGAAATAAGTACAGGATAGTACTGTAAATGTTCTTTCTCGTCTTGATGGCTTAATAACATTTTCTTTTCTGTAGCTTACTTTCTTACAAGAATACAGCGTACAGTATGTGCGACGATACAAAACGTGTATCGACCATTCATGTTATGAGGAGGGCCTCCAGTCAACAGTAGGCTAGTAGTAAAGTTTGGGGAGACAAAAGTTAAACGTGGAGTTTCAGCTTCATGGGAGGTCAGGGTTCCTAACATCTGCTATTCAAGGATCAACTGTGTAGCAGTAAGAAATGCACTATAATCTCAGATATGAAAAAGACTAAAAGAACTTTAAAGGCAATCTATTCGCCTCTTTTTCGGCGTTGGTCAGGCTTCAAGGCAGCTAGGACAAAGGAACCTGGGCTTCCCTCCACAGCCCTCCCTCACTTGGACTCTGTGGCCTGGGGTCCGAATCCACAGCTGTGGGCCTGAGGCTGCAGCGATTAGAGTGCCCTGGTGAGGGGGGAGGGAGGTGGGACTGCTTTTTCTCTGACCCGGAACTTAGCGCATCACCTTGGTGCACGAGTTGAGAATGACCGGTAGCAGTGAGGGTGCCGTTAAGCCACGTCTGACGCATCCAGCCATCCTCCGCCTCAGACCCAGGAGGTGCCTCCACCTCCGGACTCCCCAAACCTCCTTTACACAATGAAGCCAAAATGCACACCACCTTGCCTGATGCCTGCCCCTGCAGTGCTTGGGGGCCAGACCTCATCAGTGGACAGTGGAAGGGGGGGGGATAATGGCCCAGGATCAGCTTCCAGACAGAGCTGGGGAAGGGCTCCAGGGCTCCGTACAGCTAGGCGAGGTCAGCTCTCCAAAGGCCTTTCTCATTGGGGGTGAGGGTCACATGTGCGACCCTGCCCAAGGCACCGGAGAGTCCTTTTCGTGATTACCGAGGCCAGAGGTTCTTAGGTGAACAGGAAGCTGGACTTGTCAGGAGCACCAGGCCGGAGCGGACAAGAAGTCACTTTCCGCACCCCTTCCAGATCCCTCGGTGATAATGGCAGGGTTAAATGGCTTTCAGGGTTTCATCCAGACTGAGTAGGAGATGCTTGATAAGTTTTGTCTGCTGCAGACATAGGGGAGGAGAGGGGCACCCTGTGCACTGAGGTTTGCTGTTCCTGTTTTAGGAGGGTGCTGTTCCGCAGGACCTGAGTTACATCAGTGAGCCAAGCCCCTTCGGGGACCTCTAAAAGACTCCCTGTGCTTCCATCAGCTGGGCCTCCAGCTTTAGGAGGACAGCATTACCCCATAGATGGCCTGGAGGCAGGACAGCACGGTCTGCTGCATCCGAGACCCGCAGGAGATCCCCCATCCCTCCGTGTGCTGGGCCGTCTGCCGCTGCACAAGGGGTCCCTGGGCACTCTCCCAAGTCTCCTTACTTACAGGTCCCCAGCCTGCACGCCTCAGTACTTTCGAGAGGATGAGGGGTCACTACCAAAATCACAGGTAAGCCTCCTTGCTGGTGTTGGGGGCAGGGAATGGGGAATAAAAAGCCCAGGGCCTGATTCTCATTGGACTTGAGAGAGATGTCCAGAAAGTCCACGGGGAGTCCCGTAAGAAGCCCACAAACCCAGCCTCGAAAGGGTGAGCCTTGTGCTCCTGTCCTTGGGGGGATTCTGAAATTGCCCTGGACGCAGAGATCTGAGGTGGGCCGACAAGGAGGAGGGTGGGGGTGGCATGCGGGTCCTGCCCTGAAGAACTCACAGTTAGGTCTGGAAATGAGACAGACACACAGACAAGGAGCAGAGAATCCCACCAGTACCGAGGGCTTGCTGAACACTTGGGGTCACCCAGAAGGAGTGCATCTGGATCTGGCCTTAAAGGGTAGAGGCATTTTGGAAAGGCATTCCGAGTGGGTGTAGTGCCAGGGCTAGAGGGGAGGGGAAGAATGCTGGGAAGTTGAAAGAGCTCCTGAGACCCCTGCTGCTCCCTTTACTCCCCCTGCGAGCTCTGGAGCTCTTGGAGTTTGCTGGCCTGGTCCAGAGACAGCCAGCAGAGGGCAGCAGGAGGCCATGGCCTGGGCGCACAAGGCCACAGGCCATGCCCATCGCCATTATTTCGAAGTAAATTTGGCTGCTTCTCTCTTGAGTCTGGCTTGAAGCTGAGTCAAGCTCCAGAGCAGGCATCCGGGTCCCATATTTTGGGGAAGGACTGAGATTCAGTCATTCATTTGTTCATTCAAACACCACTGACTGTGGATGTGGTTTCCAGCCCTTTCCTGGGGCCCTGGGACAGCAGGGGTGAGTGACCCGGTATTGTGACGGTCACCTCAGCAGCGAGAATGAACAACCCCGTGAGGTGGCCACGATTATTATCCCAGCTTTACGGAGAAGGGATCTCAAGCACAGAATGTGTGTGACGTGCCCAGGGCCACAGGCAAGGTGGTAGTGCCATGGTTTGAATCCAGACCGTGTGGCTCCAGAGTCTTCTTAATGGCTTGGCTTCACAGATATAACTTGAACAAGTAAATGGTCGAGATGATTTCAGGTAATGGTGACCGGGGTTGAGGCCCTGGAGGAGAAGTACATGAGCCCCTGGACAGGCTTGCTGGGGCACAGCTCAGGGCCCCTCGTGGACCCTTTTGTCCATGACCGAGCACCCATATACCTCACCCAGAGCCCTTGGAACCTCCCGAGCTATGGCTCCTCAGTGAGGGGTGTGCAGAGAGAGGCCTGGAAGTGGGCTGGGCAGGGGGGGTGGGGGATGGCCAAGGCTGAGCTCCTTCATAGCAGGATGCTGGGACTTTCAAGCACTAGGCCTGTTGGTTTCCATACAGACACTCACACACTCACACATGCACAAAAATACATATAAATACCCCCAAATCCACGTACACTCAATTCCATGGACCCAGAGTCTCACCTGCCCAGTGCCTCACCTTCTCTGAGGATCCCCAGAGCTGTTCCAGGCCCAGACCCACTCCCTGAAGTTATACCCTGGAAGGTAGGACCCTGGAAGTGCATAGGACAGGATTCTGGCCAGCAATTGCTTTTCACTAGTGGCACATTGATCACTGAGGGGGATTATTTGGTCTCTGACAATACGGAGCTAAGCAGGATCCACTTCACCCCATGAAGGGCCTACAAGGAATGGAGAAGCCCTGGCTTCCTGGCTCTAGGCCTCCCTGCAAAGGTGATAGGCAGGCAGAAAGCCATAGCGACTGTATTTCTCGGGCCACTGGTTTCGTGTGGATTGCCTAGGGATTGCGAGAAAATGACAGATTTCTGAAGTTTTGATTCACTGGATCTAGAGTGGGGCAGAGAGCCTATGATTTTTCAAGCATTCCAGGCAGTTCTGGTCCTTACTCTGAAGAGCTGTGTGAGGGGGCACAGACTCTCTGCTGTCCAGGACAGAGCACGCCAGACCTTGGGTTAGCAGGGGCCCAGCCTAGACCAAGGCGTTGGTTTAGCCAGTAAACGGCTCCTTACATCCCACTTCTTTAGAGCACAACACGTGTGTTTGCCTGGACAAGCCATTCATTGGTCCACAGTTGGAGACACTGTCTCCTCCCCACACAGGTTGCTACCAGGGTGGGGAGCCCTCCTTCCCAGAATCCAAGCCAGGAGCTCCACCCATCTTCCCAGCACTCCATCAACCACTCAGGGTCACAGGGCAACATCGCTTTGCAAAATCCACTTCCCAACATCTCCAAGGCCAAGCCCCACAGTGACATTCAATCCTTCCTGGTTAATGAGAAGAAAGTCCCTGATTCCTGGCAGGTTCCAAACCACAGAGCGGTTAACAGTCATGAGCAAACAACATTCCAGATCAGAGGCTCTCTCCACGATACATGGTCTGACTGAGCCCTGGTGCTGGTCGATGTCCGACAGCCACAGAGTAGAGAGGCGGGATGGTCCCTGGTAGGAAGGGGATTTGAAGAATGTGAAAGCTGGGCCTTTGGCTGGTACCCCAGTCCCCCTCCGCTGGCTTGGGGCATGGCTAAAAGTGAGAACAGTAGAACTATAGGACTGCAAAGAAAGATTGCCCTGCGGGAAAAAAGCCCTGAAGTTTCAGGCTCGGAACTCAGGCTGAAGCCTGGGCCTTGGATGTTGTAAGCTTTAGTAGTTGTTTTCATTCCAGCCCAGGAAGCCAATGACAATTACACTGGCTGTGTCCATACTTCCATAGAAGACCGTTGACTTACAGACATAATTTAAATTCAAAGTTCCCATTTTGAGAACAGGGGATAGTAGCCATTCTAACTTACTCATATTAGCTTTCTCTGGACTCGAGAAATAGGTGGTAAGTGTTTAGGCCCCAATTTGTTTGGACAAAATTGACTGACAGGTAACAAACACTGAAAACAGTTCTCAGATCTTGCTGCTTTGCTCATGAAATAGGTCCTGCAGAGCTGAATCTCTATGTAAGCTTTGATTCATACAACTTTCAGAGGAAGAAACCATTACAGACCAATTTACAGATAGGGAGACTAAGGCCCAGAGAGCCAACATGCCACCCAGTGCATAGGTCAGGGAGCTAACCTCAAACCACAGTCTCCCTCTTCCAAATCCTGAACTTCCCACCCACCAAGCCGCCTCTCTTTCAGCGCTAACAGCGCATACAGAGACCCAGGCCTTGTTCTTCTCCTGGGCATGACCCTAGAGTCAGGGCCCCGGCCCCACAGAGGTCTGAACGCCAGCTTCCTTTTCAGGAACGCTCTGAGGCAGGACCTTCAGGTGCTTACTCTTGGCGAGAGGCGGCCAAAGAAGACCACAGCTTGGCTGTGTCTCCCAGTTCCCTGGTCCAAAAAAACCAACCTGGGGAATGGGGTGGTAGACATTCCTATCACATCAGAACAAACAACAGGGCTCAAGAGGAATGTGCCCCTTGGAGCCCCTGAGATCTGTCTTGGGGGCGGCTTGCTTCATGACATCCCCCGCGCAAGAGATATCAATCATTGCATGCCCCTTAGGAAAGGAAACTGCCTGCCCTCAGCCCTTGAGAGAGGGAAAGAGGCCATGAATCCATAATTTCCCCCTTGTTCCAGGTCCTGGGAAGCCTGGAGGAACTGCAGTTTCTGTCTTTGGACCCTCGTGAGAGTCCTGTATCCGTAGGTCAGCTCCCCTCCTCCGGAGCTCACTTGCACGCACTGCACTGCTGGCTGATGTGGAACAGGGAGGGGGGTCTCTGTTCCAGATGCAGTGAAGAACGGCAGCCAGGAGCTTCATGTAGAGAGAGGAGCTCTGAGAAGAGCAGTTTCTAGATCAGGGAAGAACACGCGAAGAATCCCCCTTCTGAAGGGGGAATAGGAGAATCTGAGCTTGTCCTCTAGATTTTTCCTGCCTTTCCCTGATTTAGGAGGTGATCCGTACATCCTGGGAAACCATCCACGGGAAGTACATGATTGTACTTTCTACCTCTCTACAGCTAAAGATACTGTCCCTTATGCACAGTATAAACAAAAGGCAGACAGACCCCACCCCATCACATAAATCAGAAGGAATTACATAGTGGTTATCTGTCTGTTTTGTTTTGTTTAAGATTTTTATTTATCTATTTGACACAGAGAGAGAGCACAAGCAGGGGAAGTGGCAGGCAGAGGCTGAGTAGGGAGCACGATACAGACTGAATCCCAGGACTCTGGGATCGTGACCTGAGCTGAAGGCACACACTTAACTGACTGAGCCACCCAGACGCCCCATCTCATTTTTGTCTTGGCTACGAGAAAATTCAGGTGTAACTTTTGTGCTTGTTGATGGCAATTCTCCTGTTCTGGGCTGATGCATGCATATCTTCTTTCCTTCTAAAAAGAACGGCCCTTGCCGTACCCATTCCACAAATACTCATCAAAGGTTTACTAAATCTGAGATGTTCTCTCTGATAATTTAGATGCAAGGAAAACTAATTTCTACAAAAAGAGTTCATTAAGCCCTTGGTCCATTCATGAACTATTTTCTAATCTCATTTTGTGAATGGTATACAGTTGAAGCTGGGGTTCCCTTTCCTCCCCCGGTTTGCGGCATGGGCTCTATGTAAGCTCAGCTGCACTTCCTCTGAGGGTCCTGGAAACCATCCCTGGTCATGGGCAGGGTTACCGGCCAAGACGGCACCACAACCCTGCGCAGAGGGAAATTTTATCGGCTGACCGGATGGTGCGGCATACTCTGACAGGGTGTGGAGCTCACTTCTGGGGAGTGTTTCCTCTTGTCTCTATAATGGATCTGTGCACTTAGGCTGGGACGAGGATGTCATGGAAGGAAGGGGATGCTGAACATGGAGGGATTGAGACCTGCCCTGTAGAGAGGGGTGACCCTGGCCTCCCCCGCGATGCTGGCATACGTCACACTATCAAATCGGTGTCCTCAAAGCATGCAGGAGGGAAAGGCTTTGTCCTCAAGGTCACCCTAGTGATGCTAAGGAGGCCACAGCCCCTGGGCAGGGTGAGGGGTCTCCTGGGACTAACCTTCGTTACCCACGGGGGATGCTGCCGGGTGTTCCGGTCTGGTGGTGCAAGGTTTCCGGGTGCAGCTCGTGGACAGCTGTAAACAGCACCCGCGGCATAGATGGGGCTGGGCTAGCCATGGGCTGGCACAGAGGGCAAGAGACATTGGCATCCAGTAGTGGCAACACGTGGGGGAGAAGGAACTGCATCTCCCGGAGGCTGAGGTCTCCTGCTCTGACACAGACTGGCCCTCCACTGCTCCCTCTGGTTAGCCGCGGGGCCCTCACGAGGGGTTTGACTTGGCCCTTTCCATGGCTGACTCTGACCCGCTGCCGGGCTCTTAGGCAGGACTGAGGGTGTCCTTTGCTACCGACTGGACCAGAAACCCTTAAGCCCTGCTGTCGACCTCTTCTCGTTTCCTCATCCCACAAACACATGCCCTTTATTTCCCTCCCATCCCCCTAAAGGAATGAGTCAACATCAGGAGGGCCTGGGAGAACAGGCCATGAATTCTCTTTCAGAGCAGCAAGGAGCACAGCAGGAAGGCCAGGAGGGGGCTGAGGAAGCTGCCTCCTCAGGCTGGGAATTCGCAGACGGCCAGGAAGGAGGCCTGGCAGGAGATGTCATTCCAGACCCCGTCCTGGAGGAGGATCACGCAGTCCTCCCCAGAGCCATGGTCGTTAGGCTCATTCTTCTTCCAGTTGCTGTAGGTCAGCCCCTGTCCTGTCACATACACAAACCGGCCTTCAGTCACCTCATCCGTGATACCCAGGAAGGCTATGTCCTTGGCCACATCCTGGATGGCTTTGTTCTCCTCGGCGTTTTTAGGGGTGGCCACAGTGCCCTGGAGCTCGATGCACAGAGCCTTCACTTTGGAAAAAGGCATCTTTTCACCGTTGGTCACATAGAACTTCTTCCCGGTCTTTTTGCCCAAGGAGAAGCTTTGCACTGAAATCACAATGGATGGGAGAGGTTGACTGGGCTAGGAGCTCAGCCCAGGACACTCGGTGGAAAAGCCCTGCTCTGGGAACTCAGGACCCTGAGAAATAGCCCCGTGCTCGACCACCAGGTCAGATCCTAATAAGAAAGACCTCCTCAGTAGTCGAGCGAGTCCCTGGCAGAAAGCTCACACCCTCCTGGGAGATCCCACGATGGAGACAAGTATCTGACTGGCCCAGTACAGGGAGACGGAGGGAAACATGCTCGGGCCGCCCTGCCAGGCTTGGGCACCGGGCGGGGATGGAGAGCCATCTGAGACCAGGGGTTGACGAAGAAAGAGCCAAGATTCTGGAGGCGGCAGACAATCCTTGCTAGCTGTGGGACAGCGTGTGAATTACCTACACTTCCCGGACCGATTTTTCCTCCCCTGTAAATGAAATGGGTCTAATCCCCATAAATAGAGCCCATGAGAGGACTGAATGAAACCATACTGTGAGAGGATGCCGACCTCGCACAGGCCGCGGGACATGATGCTATGATACGTGTTCATAAACATTAGCTCTTGTCCACCCTCCCCAAAACCTAGCGCACGCAAGAAAAAGGTGAGAGCCAAGAACAACCCAGGGGCAGAAAACAAGCTTACACTTTTTGAGGTGGTCCAATTCTGATTTCAGGCTCCTTATCTCCCTCTCTAGGTTAGCCAACTTCGTCTCAGCAACTGTGAAGCAATGGGGAGAAGGGCATTTAATGAGAAGAAGACCCTTAGTTGGAGAGGAGAATATTTTGCCAAAGGGGGAGGGGAGAGCTTATTCTAGAAAAACAAACCAAAATGAAGCAAAAGGAAGAAAAACCTCCGGATTCCTGCCTACTGAGATACACTTAGTAGGTCTTGTAAGGTATTAACTCTGAACTAATAATAATAATAACTTATCAATCATGGCTCTGAATCTTTTTATTCACATATTGCTTAAAAGTTCCAATATTATAACTATTTATAAGTAAAGCCCAACTCATTGTTCTCCCTTTTGAAAATTTTCCTTAACCATTCTCTTTCATTTCTTATTCAAGGCAAACTTTTGAACACTCTTATAATGTTGATGCGCCAGCTGGCAGATATTAACAAGAGGTCATCATTTTACTTTTGTTGTGACTAAATTTACATCCTTTGACCCTGAACTAAGTTGCCACGACGTTCCCCACAATTCAGGGGTCCTAGGAAACCGACGGTTTTCATGCCACTTTTTTGACAATAGACACAAAGCCAGGGCGGAGAGGACACCGCCCGTTCCCTCCTGGCCTGGAGACACACGCAGACTGTGTCCACTGAGGCAGAGCTGGGGCCCGTCTCCCACAGAGGCCTGGGGAGGGGACGTCAGGGTTTGGAAGTCTGCACTCGGGCGGCACGCTTGGGGACACGAGTGTGCTGGGTTGGAAGCAGTCAGGCATCTTCGGGCATCTTCCAATGGGCTGCAGGGAAAGGGGCGCCTCCCACTGGGCCCTCAAGGCCCCAGGGCCCCTAGGCCCACACTGCACTGGGGTGAGCTCCTTACCCGAACTATCTCCACGGTCTCCTTTGGAGCCCTTTGGTCCTGGAGCCCCAGCAGGCCCTGTATGTCCCGGAGGCCCCATTTTCCCTGGAGGGCCCTGCAAGCCTCGTAGCCCTTGCCCTGTTATAAGAGGAAGGAAAAGTGATCCAGGGGCTGTGGCTCCTTCTCTTTTGCCAGAAGTTCCATTTGATTTACGTCGACCCCAGAAAACTTCCAGGGAGCCGGTGGTGACCCAAAGGAAAAAGATGCCCCCTGCGTTCCAGGGGACAGCCTGTGCTAAGGGCCAGCTCCCCGAACGGGCAGGACGTCTGCTCTCTCCATGCAACCGCACATCGCGGATTCCCGTGTGGAAATGTGGGCTCCCAGAGAACCAGAGAAGCGCCTTTGGTTTGGAGAGAATGACCTTTCGAGGCAATGATTCTGAGTGAATCGTCCCCCACCGTAATGAGAGGTGAGCGCTGTCCTGTCTCTACCAGACCCCTTCTAGGGAATGGTCTCCTGTGGGGGGTGAAGATTGAGGAAGTCAGAGCAGCCGGCCCTGTACCTGGTTCGCCCTTTTCTCCCTTGGGTCCGTCTCGCCCATCTCTGCCGGGGACGGCGCAGGTAATCGCCGGGCACGTCTTCTGGGCGTCGACCGAGGCTTCTGCTTCTGAGCCGGCTGCTGTCAGCACACACACAAGGAGGACAGGAAGTGACGAAAACGGGAGCATGGTCCTGAACCTGAGGGTGGAGAAAGTCAGGGGAAGTAATTCCGGCTCCTCTGGCGTCGTCAGCCCTTCGCCACCCCCTCTGCGGTGCCGGACCTTGTGCTTGGGGCCGCAGACCCAGAGGGGACCGTCACGGCTCTCGGCTCTGCGATACGCCCAAGCTACTGGGGAGTCACACAAGCGAAAAGCAGTGGAGCTAGTTCAGTGCTAAGACAAAGGTAATACTGCAGTCGTCCACGCGAGAGTGATACAACGGGGGCCCTGGGGGTTCGAGCCCCGGGAAGTCAGGCCGCCCCCGTGCATGAGAGCCCGCACCGTCTGGCAATCGCAAACCAGCCCTGTACTCCTCTGGCCTGGCACAGAGACGGGAGCTCATCGCCTGTGGGAGCGTTGGCTCCTCTTTCTTGACTCCCTTCTTGAGGTCCCAGGGAGCCTCAGTTTCCCTCTTCTTCCCCTTCCTTTGACCCTAAAGTTAGACTCGAACTCATGCAGGTAAACTGAGGTCCCAAAAGACCCATTTCTTGGTAGGGCCTGGTGTACAACATCCATTCTCTCGTTTCACGAAAAAAAGCCCTTCCTTCACTCGGGGCCGCGTCTGCCCTCAGGACCAATCAGCTGTTTCCCTGGCAGTCTGTCAGTCGTCTGGTTGCAAGTCTCTACTTCGTGACAGGCACTTGCTCGGGGGGCTCAGGACCCAGGCTGCCCTGAGGCAGGGTTCTGACTCTCAAAATAGAACCTCCTTTAGTCCTTGATCCTGGTCAGATGAGACAGATTTCTCCTTCCCTTAGCTTGAGATTTTCCACTGAGAGGTCATTTTTGCTTGAAATTTCAGTTCACGCTGGACCTGGCAGGCTGTCAGCTCTCGTTCCTTCTCCTGGCAGGATCCTCTGCGTGCTGCCCAGAGGCCTCCCCAGCTCTGTCCCCCAAGCCAGCCGTCAGCCAGCCAGCTTGGCAGCCCAGCCCCCGTGGGCCTCTCTGGCCTCTCATCCCGGCGTCCCTGGCCCTTGCTCTCTCACTGCTTTCTCTGCCCTTGCCTTCCCTGCCTGTCTGCTGCCTTAACCCTTCCCTTCTTCCAGGACGCAGTGAGAGGTAATGAGTTGGAAGAGAACTTTATTGATCACATTGCTCTCTACCTTTCTTCTTTCTTTTTTTCCTTTTTTTAATTTTCACTTCCCCTGACCCCCCTGGAGGCCAAGATCGGGGCTTAAAAATGTTGCTGGCAGACACAGCCCACTTCCATTTTTCCCTTTGGCTGAAAAGACCACCCTTTCGTTTGCAGAAAGGTCAAGTGGACCCTGCAAGGATATAAATGCCCCAGGTCAGATGGAGACAGAAGCCCTGAGTGGGCCTGACCACCCCACCCAAGCCCCTGCCTGACCCCCGGCCCAGGCCTTTCCCTCTGTCCTCCAGAAATGACTTACTAGGGCCTCCTGAAAGCACGGAGGCTATGGCCGGGAAGCAGGTCCTCTAGCCCAGGGACATCAGGCCCAATGAACTTGGTGACCAGGGACAGTGCTGGACTGGCCTTCAACCCCAGATTAGTAAACAACTGTCATCGGAGCTGGCGCCTACTGGGGCGGCCCTCCAGCGCCACTGCCGGGGTCTCGGGCCCAGCCCTGGGCGGCTCACTGCTTGAATAGCCTGCAGTCCTGCTTCTGCGGTTCCCTCCCCTGCATCCAGCTCCTTCCCTCTGACTCTCCAGTCACAGTCTAGACCATAGTGCCCTCCAGATATTTCTTTCTAGAAGAGACACGATTAGACCTTCTACTGAATACACACTCATTGCGTGAGCACACACACGTCCACACACGCCTACACGTCCAGGCTCACGCCCCTGTGTCAGTTGCTCTGACTAGCTTACCCCCCCACCCCCTACACACACTTGTGTTTGGTTTACGGTGGGGTGGGGGGAGGGAAGGATTAAGCCCTGAGTCGCCTCCTTCCTCCCTTCTCATTCACAACATTTATCAAAGGTCCTCTTTGGATGAGGTGCAGATGTCCCAGGGCGAAGCACGGTGGGGGGGCAGGATTTGTAGATAAATCACGTTCAAAGCTGGGTGTGGGCACTTGCACTGAAGCTGTCCCAGACAAGGACACCTGCCTGTATCTTCACGTGATGATTGTCGTTCACACTGCAGCTTAACTATCCTACCTGGAGAAAGGGCTTTCCTCTACCATTGAATTTTAAGTAGCCCCTCCACCGTTTCTTTCTGTTTTAATTCTCTGCCTATAATTGATCTCCCCGTAAAACCGTCTTGTTTATTTAGTTGCGCGTTCATCAACCACGGATCTCCTTTAGAACAAGAACTTCAGAACAGGGATCTCGTGCTCAGCTGTTGTTGCCCCACCCAAAAGGGTGCCCGGAAGCTGTCACCACTGCTGGATAAACAAGTACAGAATGAGTGAGTCCTTCCACATCGCCTCCTCCGAGCAGCTCCCCTGACTGCTCTCCAGCCAGAGCTATCATCAGTGCCTGCGTTCCCAGCTACTTTTCTAGGGCAGGAGCTGCTTTTGCTTCACCGGCTTATCTCCACGGTGCACCCCAGGGGCACACAGAAAGGGTCCCCTGAGAGAGCAGGGGGTAGGAGCAGAGACCAAGGGCAGGAGCAGGTAGGAGACCAGTCCACGCTGCCTCCGCACCTGGTTTCCCCACTTCTTATCTCCAGAGCTTGATCAAGTGGCCTTTTTCAAGTCCCTGACCTGACCTTTGATTCCTGCCCTCCCCCAAATTTACACTCACTCTTTGAAACACTTAGTCTTACCAAACAGCAGGAGAGGTTTGCTTTTTCCCTGGTGGGGGGTGGGGCGGGGCCACTTCCCTTTCACTCTGCCTTGTGATTGGTGTTCCGGCTTCTCAAGGGTCATTAGCTCTGTGTACTCAAAGTCACTATGCCCTGTGCGGCAGCCCTCCCAGATTCTTGGGGCCCCCTGTACAGAAGACCTCTCTCAGGGCTGTGTTTCCTGATGCCATTGACACAACTTACAAGGGCCCCGGGCCCAGAGGACAAAGAACATCCGACCCATGCCACAAATGGGCGGACCTCCCAGAAAGGTGGGAATGTGAAAGAGAGAATTACATAAACCAGGACCCTCTATGCCACAGACTAGAGGAAAAGTGGCTTGGGGAAGCAGGGGAGATGATATGGCAGGAGGAGAGAGGGATGAACAAAGAATGGGACAATAAGAAAGCCTTGACTTTGCTGGGGAAAAGATCCTCCCTTTGAGTCTGTCCTCCCCTAGACCTGAGTTTTTTGTTTTGTTTTGTTCTGTTTTGTTTTAAGATTTTATTATTTATTTGACACAGAGAGAGAGACAGCCAGCGAGAGAGGGAACACAAGCGGGGGAGTGGGAGAGGAAGAAGCAGGCTCCCAGTGGAGGAGCCTGATGTGGGGCTGGATCCCAGAACGCTGGGATCATGCCCTGAGCTGAAATGAAGGCAGACGCTTAACAACTGAGACACCCAGGCGCCCCTAGACCTGGGTTTTAGTGCATGCTACATGCTATTATTATCCTTCAAGATGATTATTATTGAATTGTGCTATTTATGTCAAGATGAAAAATAGTTTTTCATGTGTCTCAGCTCGTCACACCCTAGTGCACCATAGAGGCATGCGTGCTAGGTGCCTTGGGATTTTCTCAGTTGGAGATTAGCTAAGTTTGAGCTCCCCTTGTAAAATTCCAAGCACAGTAGGAAATAAGCAGAATGAAAGCTGACTGTCACAACAAACCTGAGAAGGAGTCCTCCCAGGACTGCTGCCTCTATGTAACAGATATATTAATATTTTTTATTTTTATTTATTTTAAATATTTTATTTATTTATTTGTCAGAGAGAGAGTGCGCCCAAGCAGGGGGAGCGGCAGGCAGAGAGAGAAGCAGGCTCCCCACTGAGCAGGGAGCCTGAGGCAGGGCTCAATCTCAGGACCCTAAGATCATGACCTGAGCTGAATGCAGATGCTTAAACTGCTGAGCCCCCCAGGTGCCCCAAATTGATATTTTTTGAAAGACAGTATAAGAAAGAAAGAAGCAAAGAAAGAATAAAAATTTCAACAATGAAATTAATGAATTAAAATAAGGAAATAACTATAAACCTAATAATAAGAATTTTAAAACCTTGTTCTTTGCAAAAACAAAATAAATGAACTTGGCTAATCTGACCAGAGAAGTTTGGATTACCGTTCCTGATCTTTTACTTCTCCGTAGCATAGAATTACACACCCATGCCCTTGGCCACAGTACTTCGCGGAGCCTGCCGTAGAGCACGCGGGGTACCTACACCCTGCCTCCTGGGACATGTGGCTTGGCTGTGTGACTGTGAGCAGACACAAAAGGAACACCAGCTTTACATGCTTGCACGTTTAACCCAGCCTCTTCTTGGTTTCTCCAATCATGGGAAGAATATGTCCCCACTAACACTAATATCAGATTAATTAAACAATGTGGAACAGATTCAAACCCACCTGAAAGTCGGAAGTCAAAAGTAGCTATCGCAGTCCAGGCGTGCATCTGTGGTCAAGAGCACGGTCTCTGGAATCTGACTTCGTGTATTCAGAGCCCAGTCCCTGCATGAACTGGCTGCACGGCCTTTGGCAAATCGCTTTAACCTCTATGTGCCTCAGTGTTCTTATTTGTAAACTGGGGACAATAATAGCATCTACGTAATAGGGTTAATGAGGATTATATGAGTTAGCACAGGTGGAGTTCCTGGCACATAGTAAGTGTGATGAGAATATCAGCTCCTAGACCAAGCGGGGTATATCCCAGGAATGAAAGGATGGTTCAATATCAAAAATAAACCCATGTAACTCATTAATAAAATATATAACAAGTTTGATGAAGAGTCTCAAAGCAGATATGTACAATCTGGAAGCTTGAAGCTCACCCTGTTCTCAAAATGAATACACAGTTTCACAATTTTTCATACCTTTTTTTCCCCAGACCCTTGCATTGCAAACTTTCTAAGATTGTTTTAAAACATAGTCTGAACAAATGATTGTTGTCCTCCACTATAGTCATTGGGATCTCCATTTCTTTTTTTTAATTAAATTAAATTAAATTTAAATTCAATTAATTAACATACAGTGTATTATTAGTTTCAGAGGTAGAGTTCAGTGATTCATCGTTTGTATATGATACCAGTCCTCATCACATCACATGCCCTCCTTAATGCCCATCACCCAGTTACGCCATCTCCCCACCCCCTTCCCTTCCAGCAAACCTCAGTTTGCTTCCTATGATTAAGAGCCTCTTATGGTGATCTCAGGATCATCTCGATCCTTGGATTGAGTCCTGCATCGGACTCCCTGCTCAACGGGGAGTCTGCTTCTCCCTGTGCTTCTCCCTCTGTCCCCCGCTCACTTGCTCTCTCTCCCTGTCTCTCTCTCTCTCAAATAAATAAAAGCTTTTAAAAAAGAGTCTTTTATGGTTTGTCTCCCTCTCTGATTTCATCTTGTTTTATTTTTCCCTCCCTTCCCCTATGCTCCTCTGTTTTTTTTTTTTTAAGATTTTATTTATTCATTCTACAGAGAGAGAGACAGCCAGCGAGAGAGGGAACACAGGCAGGGGGAGTGGGAGAGGAAGAAGCAGGCTCCTAGTGGAGGAGCCTGATGTGGGGCTCTATCCCAGAACTCCAGGATCACGCCCTGAGCCGAAGGCAGACGCCTAACGACTGAGCCACCCAGGCGTCCCCTCTGTTTTGCTTCTTAAATTCCACATATGAGTGAAATCATATGATAATTGTGTTTCCTGATTGACTTATTTCACTTAGCATAATACTCTCCAGTTCCATTCATGTCATTGCAAATGGTAAGATATCGTTTTTTTGATGGCTGAGTAATATTCCATCTCTCTCACACACACACCACATTTTCTTTACCCATTCATCTGTTGATGGACATCTGGGCTCTTTCCATAGTTCGGCTATTGTGGACACTGCTGTATAAATATTGGGGTGCAGGTGCCCCTTCGGATCATTACGTTTGTATCTTTGGGGTAAATACCCAGTAGTGCAATTGCTGGGCCATAGGGTAGCTCTATTTTTAACTTTTTGAGGAACCTCCATCCTGTCTTCCAGAGTGGCTGCACCAGCTTGCATTCCCACCAACAGTGTAGACGTGTTCCCCTTTCTCCACATCCTTGCCAACATCTCTCATCTCCTGACTTGTTAATTTTAGCCCTTCTGACTGGTGTGAGGTGGTATCTCATGGTGGGTTTGATTTGTATTTGGGATCTCCATTTCATTTCTGATTCATCACCACCCTGGCCATAGGGTGCTGACCAGGCTCGAGGCTGGCGTTTCTTGAAGTAAAGGGTGGACAGTGGCCTTCTCTCTTGTTTCTTTGCATGTGTTGGGGTAGAGAGAATGATTGGGGCTGAAGACAGGCAACACCTACTCGCAGGCAGAACCACATATCAGTGGGGACACTGCTGCTCGTTGGCCCACCCTGACTGCTTGTTGGGTCCCCTTTGTATGACTGATAATGACAGCTCCCCTCAGAAGCCGGATCTTCAGGGAAGGGACTCTGAGAGCCTCCAGCTGCATGTTCCCTACCCTTAACATCAGGTCAGGGGACATTTCAATTCAGAGGCTCTGGTTCTTCAAGCCCCAGTGTTCCAAAGAGCAAGCTGCTCATGAGTAGGGCTTAAACGTGGTCCACTTCCATGACATTGACGTCCATGCAGCCCCAGGAAACTCCATGCGGGTGGTGGCATCCTCGGTGTCCTGGAACACTGCTGCTCACAGCTCTGTGCTCCCCCTCCCCATCGCCCCATGCCGCAGGTGATTAGGCCCTCTGCTGGTTCAGTACTTCAGCAATTTTAGAACAGGAAATTATCCCCCATTCCTGCCTTAGCGACTTTATCAGGAAAGGCGAAACAATTTGGGCATCCCTACTTGCTAAGATTAGGACGACGCTAGGACCGTCTGCTCCCTGACCCCCATGGAAAGGATCATTTCCACTATGGAAGTACACATGTCACCCAAGGTGAGTCAGCCTCCTTTTCCCTTCTTTAGTCCTCCTTATACTGAACAAAGGAAGAATTACTAAGCCACCCATGGTGAACAGCCCTCTCCTTACAGGTTCCATGGTGGTGGTTCCTCAGACATCTCTCCAACCTTACATGAGGTTGGATGAGGTACATAGACCTTCCTATTCTCACCTGTGGGTTCTAGATGCCAGTACACAGGTGTGGGGAATGACTTAACTCAGGCTTGGCCCCCTTTTGATGTTAACAGACCATAGAAAATGCTAAAAAGAAAATCGTGATAAGATTCAGTACCCATTTACCCATTTACAATTAAAATGAATCTCAGCAAACTAGGAAAAAGAGAGCACTTTTTTACCTTGATAGAAGATATCTATCAAAAAACAAAAAGGTATCGATCAGAAACAAGCAACATTTTCAATGGTGAAATATTCAATGGAGAAACCATATTCAATGGCTCCCATTATACTCTTTGTAAACAAAAAGATGTATCGAGGGTCTTCAACAAGGTATAGGGGCTCTCGGCCCGTATAAAGAGATAAGAATGAATATAAGACATATAAATATTTTAAGGAACAGGCAAAATTTCTGTCATTTGTAAATTCAATCATAGACAGTATTTACAAGAGAATCAATTATACTGGAAATATTGGGGGGAAAATGAGAATCCCAAAAGATGGTTGTATATAAGATAACAAAAAAATCAATAGTTTCCTTATAAACCAGGGATGATTAGTTTAAAGTGATAAAAATGATATAGTAACCATAGCAAATAAAACCATAAAGTAAATAAAAGTAAAACGAATAAGAAATGAGAAGACATCAATTATCAAAGGCTTAAATTGCTTAGCTATAAAACAGTGAAAATACCCTTCCCGTTTTTGCTTTTTTGCATTTTGGGGAAGGCTCAGTAATGTGTATGCTGGGCCCTAAGCACATGTGGCAGGGTGGCCAGATTGAAACTTCACATTTGAAAAAGTGGAGAAATATTCCTGCTCATTCCCACCTGGGTTTGTGGGACTTGAGCCAGAGCTTCCTTTTGTCCAAGAAAAGAAGTACACGCAGCAAGGGAGAGCATTTGAAGATGTAATGGTGGGGGACCTTCCTGGAGGTGGGACACGTACGTGCCCATCACCTCCTCAAGCAAGTAGAGACATGGTCTGACTCCCACACATCCCTGGCGCATGGGGACTGGACCCCTTCCATGCGGACCTGAGACTCAGGTGGCTCACAGAGGCTGGGACAGAGCCCTGGATGCCACCACCTTTGGGCTACGGAAAACATTCAGGTGGCTAAATGGAAAATGGAAGGCATGATATTACCACCCACACCAGAACCATGTAGAATTAGCTCAGGAGTTATCTTAATGCCGGCCATCAACATAGATGCCGTTCTTCCAGATGTTTTCTGTGGCTTGCCATACATCTGTACAACTTAGGGTGGAAAGCAGGTTGCCCCTCCCACCCAACAAAGAAGGCATTACCTGAGATCGAATTTTCCATTTTTCAAGTAAGTGGGGGCTCAGAGCCAGAGTTAATTTGATTTCTAGAAGTGCAGGAATGTCTTGTTTCATGAAACCAAAGCAATGAAAACTCATGCCAGCACAGTCATGATTTATTATACTTCAATCACCTCTGTCCGGTGAGAGGCGAGGTGGTTATAAGCATGAATTTCAGGTCCAGGTAGATAGGTTTGAATACAGCCTCTGCCGCTTGCCCCAAGCAATACAGTTCAAAACATTTAACTTCTCTAAGTTTGTGTCCTCATAGAAAAATGGGGGGAAATCAGGCTGGGCCCATGGCATGGTGTAAAGATTGAATCATATTCCGTAAGATGTATTAGAAGTGCTTGGCAAGGTTCTGGGCACATAGACTTGGCACATATGCTATTTATATGCTCAATCAACAGCCAGTGGTGTGGTGAGGGGTGTGAACATCACAATGAGATCCAAAATGGGGTGGGGACATGTCCATCAGCCAGAAGTTACTTGGATTATATCTGGGGTCGGGGGTGAGATCTTCCCTAGGGGTGTAGACTGGCTGCTTTTCTGTCAGGGCGTTGAGAGGCAACCCAAGACTCACGGCAATTATTAGGGTTAGGTTGACCTCCAGCACGCCGAGGCACCACCCAGCCCTCTGACCTCTCGGAGACACCCACCGGGTGTGCCGTCAGAGGCTCCAGGCTGCCAGATCACCCCAAATGCGTCCTTAGCTCCACACAGGTGGAATTCCCCAGAGGTCCCCCCCCTTCTATCATTGTGCTTGACCAGAACTGCCGAATCTGGATGAGGCTGGGCAGTGGGTGGTCTGCAGAGTGAGAGGACAGGGGCCAGGAAGCAGGCACCTTGTATGTGATTTTGGAGGGAACTTCCAACCCAGGACCTCACTGTTGCCATCTAGCAACAAAGAAACCCGACAAGAGGAGGAAGAAGGAAGTCTCCGACTCTTGTCCAAGGGCAAAGTTAGCAGTGGTGCCTGGAGGGCAGGGCTGAGAGGGGGCTGGAGTGGGGGGACATGTCAGACTGATTCCTGGTTCATGATGGGGGTGAGGATTCAGGGCCTGCCCAGGGAGCGGAGTGGCTAAGAATGCCTCCCTCTCTAAGAGCCGCGAATACATTTTGCAGGGAAGGAGCTGTAGCATCTCAGAGATGAGACGCATCCTCCGGCTGGAGGCTGGATGGCAAGCAGGGCCCTATCTATCTGGGGGCTGGGGCCTGCTCAGAACTCACAGATGGCCAGCCGGTACTGAAGGCAGTTTTTGTCATTCCACTGCCCATCCGTGTACATCTCCACACACTTCTCCTTGCCCCACCCCCTGGGCTCCCCTGGGTACCAGTTGGTGTAATTCACAGGGGCCCCGTCCATGTAGAGGAAGTCTCCAGTGTCGGGGCCCTCCATCAGGCCCAGGTAGGCATAAGTGTTATACTTCTTCACGATGCTTGCAATGGCTTCATTCTCTTCCGGGCTGGTCGGGACAGCGATGCTGCCCCCTGCTCTGGCACATAACTCTTGAATGTTCTCAAAATTAACCGACTGCCCATTGGTGGAGAAGACCTTCTCTCCCACTACCAGCATGGACTCCTGCATGCTGAGGACTGGAGCAGAGGAACCCAGTCAGGCCACCGACCACTCCGGCTCGAAGTCCCTGTCCCTCGCTCGGGCTCCCTGTCTTCGTGCTCTCTCTGCCTCTCCTCCCCTGCCAACCCGAGTCTTCCTCGATACCCCTCCCTGCTCTCATCATTCCATGCATTCGTTCACCCATTGCACAATTACTGATTGACCATTGATGATGTGCCAGAAACTGCCATTTCCTGAGATTCAATAGAAAGCAAGATACGCAGAGAACTTAAACTCCCCTGACATAGGGAGCTGGTCTGTGTCTTCCTCTGTCTGCTCGGGGCCATTCAAAGACATCAGGATAGGGAAGTATCGTTCTTTTTCCCCAAGACCTGCACAGCCATGCCTGCTTGTCGAGGTTCTGGAGCCCGACGTTGGGAATAGAGGGAACTTAGGGGAAACCCTCTGTGCTATAAGGCCCTGGGGAAGCCCCTTACCTCCCATGACCTGCAGGATTTGATGTCTGAAGTTGTAGAGTGTGGTTTGGAGCTCCTCATCTAAAGAAGCTGGAAGCCCTGTCAAGAGATTCACACCCAAGATCAGGGGCAAGCCAACCAAGATCCCCACTTGTGGCTAACCTGGCCCGATGGCAGCTGCAAGCCTGGCATTCTGCCCTTTACTTGTCCATACCCACTACTCAGGCCCCGGAGTGTGTCTCCACACGGCCTGCACCCTTGTCCTTCGACGCAGCCCTGTACCTGCTGAGCCCCGGCCTGCCCGTTGTTCCTGCCCTGTCCTTTAGGGGCTCTGTCTGCCCACTCCTGTGGGTTTCTCTGGTTTGAGGGCAAGGTCCCCTCCCTCTCCCTCCACCAAAGACAAACTCTACCCGTCCTTTTCTCTCTGGCCCGGCTGAGCCATGGAATCATCTACCTGCCTGGCAGAACAGGCGTTCACCGTGGTCTCTACCCCCGATCCTGATCCATCATCCTCCCTCAACCCCACCCCTCCCCACCTGCCACCCAGCAGCCCAGTCACTAGTGGGCAGCTGTCCAGGAAGCAGGATTTCAAACCCTGAAGTAGGAAGTTGCTTTGATGGGGAGGTAGAGCACGTGGCTCTCTCGGCGCTCCTGGTTGACCTTGGTCACCGCTCCGAGCTCTGGGGTTCCCCTCTGTATGTGGGGCTCCCATGCCCATCATCTGCCTAGACCCCACAGAAGCCTGTACACCTTTCAGAATATCCCCAGTGCTTCAGCCCCAGGAAGTGCCCTCCTGCCTCCCGGCACCATCCGCATCCCACACCTGACGCCCTGCGTGTGCCCATCAGCTGTCATGACATGTGGAGGGCTTCCGACACCCACCAGCCCTCGCCGTGACCCACTACCCAGGCGTCTCTGACTCCTCTCCTCGGCCTCATCTTCTCTCACTTAGGCTGAGCAGGACGCCTGTGGGGACTTCCATGGTTCTGTCTGACATGCCACCATCCCTCATGTAACTGGTCACATGGGCTCTGTGCCCGTGTTGCTACGGCCCCTCTTGCCCCGTCCTGCTCACCTGGAGGGCCCCTCTCACCAGGCTCCCCCTTTTCTCCACGCTCTCCAGCAATGCCGGGGGCTCCAGTCGTCCCCTCAGGCCCAGGACAGCCTGGCATTCCTCCAGGGGGACCCATGGGGCCTGCAGAGAGAACGGGACATGGATGTGGCATTTATCACCCACAGCAGGGCTGGGGCTGATGTGAAGGGACCTCCCTTATCCGCTGAGCTGACTCATCAGTCACCCCGTGGGCACTTTGAGGGTAACCTCCCCAGGGCTGCTCTAGCCTAAGGCCCCCAGGCAACCCCCACCACGCCCCGCCATCCCGCTGACCATGGGACCCAGCCCAGAGCCCTGGACAGGGGGGCCTCCCAGAAGCAGGCCACTGTCCCTCAGTGGAGGGTAGGGTCTCAGCCAGTACCTGGAGGCCCAGGGTCTCCTTTGACACCATCTCTCCCATCTCTGCCCGGCAAGCCATGGGATCCAGGAGTGCCCGGGATGCCGGGGCTGCCAATACAGACATCCTTCACATCAGACTCCATGCCGGAAACCATCAGCAAGGTGAGGGTGAGGGCCACAGAGCGCAGCAACATGGCTTCTGTCCCAGAGACTCCTCCTGCGGAAAGAAAGCACTATTGACTCATCCAAAGCGTCTGCAGAGGTTTTCCCTTTGCTGTGCTTTGTCAAGATTCAGGCACGTGGCCCAGCGTGAGGGCCAGGGCAGGACTTTGGGAAAGACCCAGCTTGCCCTTGGAAACGCCTGGCATCATCCGTGGTCTCACGCTCCACCTCTGTGGCTGGAGGTGGTGTGGTACCAGGGCTGGGGAGGAGGACCTGGACAGTCAGAGGGCCTGGCTTCTAATGCAGTCTCTGTTCACACCTCACGGTGTGACCATGGGAACTCACGTCACCTGTCTTGTCTTCTGTGCCCTGGAGACCATCCTGACCTGTCCCTCCCAGGCTGTTGGGAGGAGGGATGGCATCACTCCCTCCCTCTGTCCTCACACTCTCAGCTACCCTCCTTGCGGGGCCTAAGGGACCATGTTCCTGAGGACAAATAAGAGATGACCAGGACCAACAATGGGGTTCCCCTCCCCACTGCTGGGATGTCCCCTTCCCCTTGACAGGCTCTCCTCTTCCTCACTGGCAGGCCCTACTGAGTCCCTAGGCAGAGTGGGCCTGGCCAAGGAGCACGGGGGGGAATGAGGGTATTTGCAAGCCCACCTTTCTGCATGCATAGTTATGATTCTGGGAACAACCCCCAGTGGTACATGGGGCAGCCCCCTCCTTCCCAGTCTGGCCCTTAGTTATGCCTGTGACCGCTGGGCTGGCTCTCACTGCCTGCAACCCAGGCCCTGGGTAAGGCCACAGGGATGGGGCTGAACTCACCCATATACACAGAGCCCCTGTGGATCTCTGCCTTCAGGTCGGAGTGGAGAGGTGGGCAGCACCATTTATATGCACGCAGGCTACCAGGCTTCCTCTCCACCCACCTGTCACAAGGACCTCTCTCTGGGAAGGGGCCGGTCAGGAAGCAGCCACCGTGTTTACACAGCAACTTTCCCTCACGGAGCACTCAGGTGGAGGGGTACTTAGGATACCTGCTAACGTCTCAGGGGGTGGGACACTCTCTCCCCCCACCAGCTTTCCCAGCAGTGAAGGATGAAAGCCCTTCCCAGGCACCTGTGGAGACATGTGGCAAAGGGAGACTTCTCCCCCCTGGGCCTCCACCCAGTCCTGGCTGGTGACATGTTCACAGTATCACCATCACCATCCCCCAGATGCCCACCAGCACGAGAGAACACAGCAGGCTGCGGTCTTTCCCCAGGGGAGCAAGGAGGCCGATCAGCCCCAGACAAGGATGTCTCCATGTGACCCCTTCCTGGGGCCATTCCAGCTCCACAGCCTCTTCGGCTCTGGGAGGGGAGCCGTTTGGTTCCAGGCAGCACAGAGGCCACGGCTTGCGGGGGGGTGGTCAGGTGGAGCTAGGACAAACCATGCGTCCTGGGACACGTCTCACCCCTGAGCTGCCCACCGCCATCCCCTCCCTGGCCTCCCGGCTCCTGCTGCTGGAGCCCATGGTGATGTTGGCGGGCACATGGTTCAGAGTCACAGGCAAGCCCTTTGCACGTTCCCCGTTCCCCTGCTCTGGCAGGCTCAAGTGCTCACTGGGTACGTGTGGCTGGTCACTGCAGTGCTGGACAGCATAAGTCTGCTGCCTGGGGCAGGGCACCCACCGTGTTGACCAAGACTTGGGAGATCGTAGCCCCTTGACTTGGGAGATCTTGAAGTCACCACATAGACTGACGGAGGAAGGGGGTGTCTAGCTACTGAGTAACTAATGGACAGGACTAGAGTGGATAGTGGTTCTTTCCCCCGACAGCTATTCCCTTTCTCAAAGAACCTGGCACAATCGGTGGGGGGGGTGTGGCCCACCCTCAGCTCCAAATTACTGTTGTCAAGAACCTCTTTTAAAACCCAGACACCTCCCCCCATCTTCCGCCACGCGCACCTTCCTCCTCTGAGATCAGCTTCTCCTGGAAGAGTTGATTGAATGAAACCTTGCCATCTGTTGTCCGCTCTGGAGTGAAAGACATGGAAGTCCCCAGTAAGGAACCCAGGAATGCGCCGAAGCACAGAGATGAGCCCTTCATGGGTGCTAAGGAAGAAAACAGAACGCGGTGAATGCACAAAATCCACGTTCTCTCTGGGCACGTGAGCTGGCCCGTCCAAACCGAGCTGGGCCGCAAGTGTAAAACACACACCAGACTTTGAAGATCTAATAATAAGAAGAAAAAATGCATGAAAAATACGTGATTTATGATCATTTTATATGGGTTATACACTCAAACGATACTATTTTGAAAGTAGTGGGTTAAATAGCCTTAAATTTCATGTGTTTTTTCAAATGTATTTCCATGTGGATAGCAGAAAATGTTAAATTCCATCCATGGTTTGTATTTCATTTCCAGTAGTGACTCTCTAAAATCTCGGCAGCCCGGGCAGCACCGTGGACTCACGGCCACCTGCGGAGGGTGGGTGGGTGCCGAGAATGGGAACAGCTTCCCTGGATTTTATTCGGAAGGAGAACTGAGTTCATTGCATCAGAGGTGGGAGTAATCAGATAAACACTCATTTTAAATTACTCTGCCCCTGTCCATATCACCAGTGACCGCGCGGTGATGAGTCAGTGGGCAGTGGCCAGGCCTCCAGTCACGGGCCATCAGCATCACCTCACGTTGGGCCATGGCCCCCTTTCCTGGAGCTCTGCCCTCACTTGACTTCCTGGCGCAAACTCCCCGAACCTCCGGTCCACTGGCCACTCCCTTGTGCGCTCCTGGTCCCCTTGGCTGGCCCTCCCTCACCCCTCGGACCCTTCATACTGAGAGCACCACCTCGCAGCTGGAGGCCTCCCTCCGAGGCCCGAAGTGGGGCATCTCCCGGCACAGGGTCCCTCGGGCCACCAGCCGCGTCAGCATCTGGAGTCCACCTTGGCCAAGCCCCCTTTCCCTCACCAGGGGAAGAGAGAAAGAAAGCATCGAGGACAGAGAGTAACAGCCCCACGCGGCTGCCACCCAGGATGTTCACGGTGGCGGCTCTGACGCCCGGTCGGAGACCCCGCTGCTGTCGTCACCCTCCCAGGCCCAGTGGCCACAGGGACAGCGTGTTTAGCGTCTCCCCGGCTGCTCTGGCCCAGCCTCCGGGGTCACATCCCAAGGGCCTACCTTAAAGGAAATCATCTTCTAAGGAAGGGTCACCTCTTTGTTTTGCTCTACTCACAATTCAAGGACCTGTGGGAAACAGTCAAGTGAGGGCCAGACATTAGATTTAAAGAAGGATTGACCATTTCCACCACTCTCATTCCCAAATACAGCCCGGTCCTATGCCACCCAACCTCCTAGACCCGATGGCCTTCATCTGTGCAGTTGTGCACACTTCCACCAGTGTTTCTCAAGTACCCGCCCGGGTCCAGCCTGGGTGCAAAAAGCCACAGGAGGGAGGGGGCAGCGGAGCAGGACACAGACAAGGACACGGGTGGCTGTGCATGGGGACAGGCTGTG
Source organism: Ailuropoda melanoleuca (assembly GCF_002007445.2). Taxonomy (NCBI): domain Eukaryota; kingdom Metazoa; phylum Chordata; class Mammalia; order Carnivora; family Ursidae; genus Ailuropoda; species Ailuropoda melanoleuca. Next base: position 82,447,798 of record NC_048223.1, read on the forward strand.
CATGGGGACAGAGTAGGCTCTGGAGAAGAAAGCAGCCCTTGGGCACGACCCTAAGCCTCATGTCTAAAGTGGCAGCAGCCAGACTACCCCTCACTGGGCTGAAGAGGTGGTTAATGGTGAAGATTCCGGTCCAGACCCTGCCAGACCGACTGGTGTGGGGAAGTCTAACTCACAGGCCCAAATCGACAGGGACGGTATCCCCACACACCCGCCCAAGGGTCGCCCTCTGCTGGAGGGGGCGGTGGAGCAGGGCTTCCCTGGCATCTGTATTTTTCAGAACCAGGATGTCCTGGGACCACCCACCGCTGCGTGTTAAAGCTGCTTTCCCTTCTACTCATGCCAGAGGGCCTGGGGGTGGGGGTGTCAGAGCCGTGAGTCACTGACCCGGGTGGGGGGGGACCACAAAGTCTGGGGGTGCCTGGACGGCTCAGTCAGTTAAGCGTATGCCTTCAGCTCAGGTCACAATCTCGGAGTCCTGGGATTGAGCCCTGCAACGGGCTCCCTCCTCAGAGGGAAGTCGGCTTCTCCCCTGACCCTTCCCCTCTTGTGCACGCAGTCTCTCTCTCTCTCTCTCTCCCTCTGATAAATAAATAAAATCTTAAAAAAAAAAAAAAGACCCTGGCTTCAAATCAACACTTAACCTGAAACAACCTTGACCCAAAACGCCTTGGTTTCCTTGGGGAATGGTGTTAATATAAAACATATGAATATGAATATAAATATAAAAAGCTGAATGCAGGGGGCGCCTGGGTGGCACAGCGGTTAAGCGTCTGCCTTCGGCTCAGGGTGTGATCCCGGCATTGTGGGATCGAGCCCCACATCAGGCTCCTCCGCTATGAGCCTGCTTCTTCCTCTCCCACTCCCCCTGCTTGTGTTCCCTCTCTCGCTGGCTGTCTCTATCTCTGTCAAATAAATAAAATCTTAAAAAAAAAAGAAAGCTGAATTCAGTCTTCATAAATGGCCTGAGCCAGAGGCGCTTAGCCCCTGCAGCCCCCGGGCGGGCCCCAAGCTCTGCTAGAGCCGGACTCTGCCTCCAAGCAGCATGACCGTGCCCCGGCCTGAGACCTGAGCGCACGCACTGGGGCCCCACACCGCGGGGCCAGGAGCCAGGCCTGGAGGGACTTTCAAAGTGGGCCTTTAGGAGTGCAACTAACGCAGGTGACCCCTGCAGGGCCCCCGGCCACAAGCCACATGTGCTGCCACCAAAAAGCCTTGTCCGGGCAACTCAGCAGCACTGTCCCTAGGACACATCCTATGGGCATGTGTGTTGATGTCTGCGTGACTTTTATGTCTAGGGGCTTACAGGTCTTGTGGAGAACACGTATGTATCCTATCGACTGTGTGTTTGTCCATGTGTGCCTCTGCCTGTGTCGGCACTGGCTGGGGGTCGTGTCCAAGTGTGTGTGCATGTGTGTGTGTGGTTGTGTGTGTGTAACAAAGGATGCCAGCAGGCTACTCTGAGCTTCCCTCTGGCTCAGGAACAATAGAGAGGTCACCTCACTCTATGTGTCACGGGGCCCACAGCCACCTACGGCCACCTGTGGTCAGGGTGGATAGGTCAATCCTGAACAGGCATTATAGACCCCCATGAGTGAGAGGTGGGGACATGGGTTGCCATCCTCAAACAGTGGGTCCTGGAGTCCTCGTGTAAGGATTGGCTTCCAAGTCTGCAACCTTCCCTCCATAAGAGGAGTTGAGTATTTGAGACCCAGACATAACTGCTCCCCGTTCATCAGAGCCTGATGCCAGCCACCTCTTCTCCCTGCCCCCGAAGGCCCAGCCATCCCTCCCCCTCTCCCATCAAGGGCACCGGCCGTTATCACACAAGGTGGGGTGGGGAGGGGACGCACAGAGAATGCACACACACGCTGAATTCCACCCCATGCTCAACTGGGGTTCTGCTTCTTATTGATAATGATGACCCTGCCATGGGACTCCGTTTTTATGCCTTTATTTTTTGGTTAAGATTTATTTATTTGGGGGCGCCTGGGTGGCATGGCGGTTAAAGCGCCTGCCTTCGGCTCAGGGCGTGATCCCGGCGTTGCGGGATCGAGCCCCACATCGGGCTCCTCCGCTGTGGGCCTGCTTCTTCCTCTCCCACTCCCCCTGCTTGTGTTCCTTCTCTCGCTGGCTGTCTCTATCTCTGTTGAATAAAGGAATAAAAAATCTTAAAAAAAAAAAAAAAAAAAGATTTATTTATTTGTTTTAGGGGGAGAAGGGCAGAGGGAGAGAGAGAATCTCAAGAAGACTCCCCGCTGAGTGTGGACCCGGATGCGGGGCTCAATCCCACGACCCTGAGATCAGGACCTGAACCGAAACCAAGAGCCGTTCAGATCCTCATCCGACTGAGCCACCCAGGTGCCCGACCTTTAAAATGGGCTTAAAGACAGCTTCTGGCTGACAGACGTTGGCTTTGAGCCCTGCATGGGATAGCAGTCACGTGCATGATCCTGCCCCTTGGGAAAAATAATCCCCTAACAAAGAACAAGTGGGAAGCACTCCCTAGGAAAAGAGGGGGCGCAGGCACACCAAAGCCCTGAGAAATCTGTCTCAACAGGATTGTCCTGTTCTAGAGAGATGGAATGTGGGGAAGAGCGTCCTGACCTCTCACGGGCTCTGAATGGCCTCTTGTTCCGTGGTGAGGGAGGGGGGTCCCTGAGCCCTGAGGCTCATCATCCCCCCTGGAACACACAGAACCCCCAGAAGAAATCCCTTCTCTATCCCCCAGGTCAAATGTGAGCCCGCTTTGTCCTCTGGTGTCCTCTGGTGGCAGCATGAAAAACTGCACCCAACGGAAGATGTGCAGACAAGTGTCCGGTCATTCATTCCAGCTTCACAGAGGGCTACTTTGTTCAGGCTCCACGACAGACCAGGAGCCACAGTTTAATGCTCCGACTCCCCCAGGGTCTATCCATGTGAATCCTCTCCTGCTTCCCCCGCTTTTCCCATGTCCTAGTCTGAGAATTTGCCCTGCGTGCCGCCCTTGGTCAGGGTTCTTCTGGCTGTGCCACATCTCTATTTGCCCACAGAGCCTGGCTCAGTCTTACGTCCCTGGAGAAGCGTAGCATCAACCACTGCCCTTTCCCGAGCCACTGCCAGGTACCAGAGTCTAGCTAGACCTTTTCTTCTATCACATGTCTCCCAGACTCACTGGAAGGAAGGGTCCATCTTCACTCCCTATAACAGAGGAGGAAGCAGGCTCAGATGTTCCATAACTCACCAGAGAGGGCACAGCCTGGAAGTTCTAGAACCTGGTTCAAACGTTTGTCCAGCTGACCCCAGAGTATCTGAAGCATGGTTTCCCTGAAGAACCCTGCGCATTCTCTGCTCACAATGCCCGCAGCCGTGGATTAAGCCCTGGACAGGCTCTGCCGGGACTGTTACTCTGCGGGGTGGACCTTGTCCAAGCCCCAGGTCCCAGGACTGCTTACCGTATCACCTAGAGGCTCCAGCTTTGCTCTTTGGCCATAATCCACAACCAGCCTTGGACATGCTTGATCCTGGCTCAGCTGGCCTGCTGGGCATACCCAGCCCCCCAGTCCCACAGCTGCAGAGCTTGGCACAGGCTGCCCCCAAGGTCCTTGGCACATGCATTGTACATATGGCGGTGACACTAGGGCAGCCTCACCACCCTAGATGAAAAGACTGAGGGCCCCAGTCGCCCAGATGCCTCTCTACCTGGAGAAGTAAGGCAGAGCTGAGAATCCCAGCCTGTACTCACCTTTGTTGCCCTAAGTAGCTGAGCTCAGTTCAACCATGGCCAGGGCCCTGATAATGAGGCAGTAGCCCTGTTGGGCCCAGACCACCAGGAGTGCCCTTGGGCCCCTCACTCCACACACATGCCCTCCGTGCAATCAGCAGGGCCCAGGCATCCTCTCATCCGCTACTGTTTATGGAGACCATGAAGTAACCTTCACCGTCCTCTTGTCACAGATCAATACTTACTTAAAAAGAGGCTTTTTTAAAAAATAAAAACAAATATATAATATTCAAAATCACATTTGGGGGTGCCTGAGTGGCCCAGCTTGTTGAGCATCTGACTCTTGGTTTCGGCTCAGGTTGTGATCTCATGGGTGGTGGGATCGAGCCCCGCGTTGGGCTCTGCACTCAGTGGGGAGTCTGCTTGAGATTCTCTCTCTGTCCCTCACCCCACTCTCTCTAACAAATAAACAAATAAAATCTTAAACAAACGACCACATTTGAACAAAACAAGAGATTAATTACATGGTGATTCGGGGTTTGCACCCACAGGGTCACACCGCAGGCCCAGTGAAGCCAGGAAGTGTAGTGCATTTCCATTTTCTGGACAAGGGAGGACGAGGAGGATGGCGACCCCTCGTGGTGACGAGGAGAACACAGGCAAGAGAAATGGAGCTAAAATTAAATCTTACAACTTGCAGCCCATTGAAAACACCTGAGACATGCAGAACGTGACATTCCCCCAGGAACTCATGGCTGCCTTAATGTTGATGTTTCATTAGACTAAACGCAACTTCAACAACAGCCAGACCTCCAGGTCTGTAGACAGACTCTCAGCGAACAGAAATTCCTTCGAGACTTCCGTTATCCCTAATCCCCACTAACAAAAAAGTATATAACCCAGTCACTCGTCACAATCGCAGTGCAGCTCTTTCTGCCCACGGGCCCTGTCCCTGTGCCATAATGAAAGGCACCCTTCTGCACCGTGAAATGTCTCAAGAACTCTTCCTTGACTGTCGTGCTTGACAATCCGCATCCGTGGGAAGCCAGCTCCGGGATTCCCCCAGGTTTCCTGGAGCAAAAGGATGGAAGAAAACCCCCTCCTGCCATAACCTCCACATGTAATAGAGAAGCATCAGCAGAGAGAAAGTATTCTGATATTTCTAATGTCCCCGGTGGCTGAATCGCTCTCACACGATAGCATGTTGTTGAAGAAATAGCAAATTAGGTCATCCCATTAAATTTAACTCCTTGTATTTTCTAGACATTATGAGAATAATTTAAGTAACCACTATTGACTAAAATACTGGAAACACAGCTTTTGGGAACGGAGCAAGAACAGGGGCCCCAGGATGGCCTGGCAGCCACAGAGGGGTTCAGTGGCAGGGGGCACATGCTCCTCGACAAATACCCTGCCTCCACCATGAGACGCGCGAGCATCCACGTCTAGAAGCTCTGGTTTCATCACCATCTTCATTCTTCTTGGGCTCAAGTCCGACCTCCCGTCTGGAGGTGATGGGGTTTCTCTGAACCTCCTATAAATGCTCTGAACTAACCACCGTGAACTTCTAGTTCGAGGGACGGAATCTGATTCTGAGAAGACACTGTTCTTTCCACGTTTCTTCAAGATCTTTGAACCACTTTTGGTCGCTCCACACCATTTCAGACATACATGTCCAGAACATCAGATACCTCTGGGCCTTTGTCTCCTTCTATCCCCAGGGCAAAACATTTTTCTAGAACTCATGCGGAACTGCTACCGGCGTGTTCCTCATCTCTCTGGGCACAGTGTCTCTCTGTCACTGGCGGAACAAGTCTGTGAAAAACAAGAGAACGATGACCAGGGCACCTACCACAACACCCTCGACCGTCTCCCACTGAAATCTAGAGAGAGCAAGACTTGGTCTCATGTCGTAACGTCCTTCTGTCACGGAACTCCACAGCATCTCCCGGGTTCACTGCTCTACTAGCCTCGCTCTCCGGGCTGACAAAGAGCCCCTGTGGTCACCACAGCCAGCAGGGTCACTGCACTGAGGAGACAGGGCTTCTGCCCAGAGCCAAAGCTGCACCTGGTAACCAGGGCGGACCATCATTACAGAGGGACAGAGGGGAGGACAGGAACAGTGAAGTCACACACCCTCCACCCCACCCCGGCCCCTGCACCTTTACACTGAAACCTCATCTTCTGCAGTCCCAGAGGACCCACCCCATCCTGTGCGCACACTGTTCCCTCTGCCTGGAAAGTCCTTCCTCTCACTGCCCATGTGGTGAGCACATGCCCGCATGTAATTGCGGGACTCCCCAGTCCATGTCCCCAGTGCCCAGGGGACTTGAAAGACAAGGAAGAAGGAAAAGAGGAAGAGAAGGAGGACAAGAGAAAGGGAGGGAGGGAGGGAGGGAGGGAAGAAGGAAAGACAAAGCCTTCATTTACCATTCCTTAGAATTCACACATTATTGTTCTCCTCTCTTGCCTGTTGCATCCTAAGGAAAGCTTAAAATTCTTGTCCACGGAAATATCTAAATTACATAATATAAAATATATATAATTTTAAGTATTTAACAAAATAAAGTCAATGAGAATCTACACCCTGATAACATCAGGTGACAACATAACACTTCATTTTGGACTCCAGTGAAAACCTCAACATTTTTTGAAAAGTACCAATAACAGCAGATTCTCTATAATTGCCTGTCGATGAAACTAGAGACAAGTGAAAAATTGAAGGACAAAAAACCGTGTGGAAATTTCACAACTCCGTTTTGAGTAAAGTTTGGATCTAGAAGCCACTGGAACCAATGTGCAGCTCAGAAAATTAGAAATGGGAAATGCAACACAAGGAAAGCAAAGAAACAGAAATGAGATTGAAACAAATCAAAATATCTTAGAAGTCAGAAACTCTGAATGTTTTGTTGCCAAAGTCCAAGAGCCAATTATGTGATGCTTTCTTTCCTCCCTCCCTCCCTCCCTCCCTCCCTCCTGGGAGAATGTGCAGAGCTACCTTTCCGAGCTCGGTACAGGGAGGTGGAGGGAACAGCAGCACTTCTGGGGAGGGGTCCAGCCTCCCTGGAAGTACTGGGGGACAGCCCTGGCCGAGATCCGCCCTCTGCAGCTGTCCTAGGGATCCCTTGGCTCAAGGATGAAAATAGTCCGCTTAGCCCTAGGTCATCTATAATCGTAAAGAGGCCTCCACCGCACCCCATCCAACGTCCTGTCAGGACGGAAGCAGGTGCCGGTGGTTGTAGTCAGGAGCCATGGAGGTGAGGGGTGGCTCAGGGGACTCAGGGAGAGGCTGGGAACCCCCTACTCTTCCCAGAGGGACCTCCAGGAAGCCTGGGCAGAGCTGGGGTCCCAAGGCTGGCCCTCCTTCTGGAGAACAAGAGCAGTTCATAACTAAGGGGCAGCGTTGGATCTCAGGACCCTCACAACCCTGGGAGGAGCAGCGGGGTGTGGCCCGGGGCTGGGTGGGGCCCCCCAGAAGTGACCTCACCTGCCTGGGCCTCGGCTTCCTCCTCTGCAACTTGGGGATCTGAATCGTCCCCTCAGGCTGCCAGGACTGGCTCAGGAGTTGCAGCCATGGCTTGTGAAGACTGGAACTCCTCCCAGCCCCCCGTGTCCCAGGGTCATCCTGTGGGGGCTCCCACAAACACCCCAGAGGTAGCCCCTTCAGCCTGGGTGAGAGGAGGGGAGCCCTGCTTTTAGGTGGACAAGAACAGACCTGGGCTTTTCCGGGAGTCCCCCCACCACCTTCACCCGGATTCAGCACATGGCAGCCTCGCCCTCCTGCCCTCCTCAGCCCAGAGCATGACCACCCGGCCCACCCTGTCATGCACAGCATTCCCACCCTATCTTCGTGGAACCTCTGACCCAAACCGAGAGAATGTGACATTTACATGTTCAGAATAAAGAGCCAAAGTTCCCTCCAGAATGTTCGTACCAAGTCATGCTGTATTTGGGAATGCCCCTTTCTTTACACCGATGGCCAGCTCTGGAGTTGAAGAATTTTTTTAATTTTCACCCGTTTGCCTAAATACAATATTGCACTTTTTTAAAAAGTTTTTTTTTTTATTTCTTGAAATGTGGAGATAAGCAGCTTTCATTTCTTGTGGTTTTTCCTGTTTCTTCATGACATCTGTTTGCTCCTGTCCTTACAGTTTGTCCATTCATCACTGGGGTTTTAAAGTTTCTTATTGATCTGATTCCATTCTACTGAAATTGCAAGTATTTTTCATTCATCATGTCTCTTTAGCCTTTGTGTTTTCTCCCCCAATGCACAAAAGTCTCATTTTTATGAAATCAGATTTGGCGAGTTATTTCCCTTACAACTTCTGAGTTTCACATTGTCCTGTGAGAGCCACGTCAAATGGCTCGTGTGCAACTGCCTTATTTTAGGGGACTCTCAGCACCCTCCTTGAAGCAGATTGGGGTTGCAAACTCTCCCGTTTCCTGGGAATGTTTTCTGCTTCCCACTGAATTATTTACCTAACCCACATTTTTCTGCCTCTAGGGCTGCCATGAACTGCACCCAGAACACAGACCCTTTCCTTTACTTCCTCAAAAACTCTCTCAGAAAGGTGTCATGGTAAGAAAGCAGGAGACCTCCCAGCCCAGGGACCAGGTGTCTGTCACACTGCTTTTCTCCCTGCAGCTTTATTCAGCTGTAATGGACATGTAACATTGTGTAAGTTTAAGGCGTACAACGTGCTGATTGGATACATCCAAATACTGCGAAGTGATCACCACTGTAGTTAATGTCTCCAACACACCCCCTAATTACCATTTCCATGATTGTGGTGAGAACACTTAAGATTTAGTCTCTTAGGGGCGCCTGGGTGGCACAGCGGTTAAGCGTCTGCCTTCGGCTCAGGGCGTGATCCCGGCGTTGTGGGATAGCCCCACATCAGGCTCTTCTGCTGTGGGCCTGCTTCTTCCTCTCCCACTCCCCCTGCTTGGTGTTCCCTCTCTCACTGGCTGTCTCTATCTCTGTCAAATAAATAAATAGGATCTTAAAAAAAAAAAAAAAAGATTTAGTCTCTTAGCAACTTCCAAGGACACGATGCCGTATTACTGGCTATAATTACCCTGCTGTGCAATAGATCCCTAGAACACACTCATCTTTTAACTGGAAGTTTGTACCATTTGACCAACGTCTCCCCCATTTCCTCCACCCTACAGCCCCTGGCAGCCACTCTTCTGTTTCTACGAGTTTGGTGTTTTAAGATTCCACATCAGGTGACATCATAGAGCATTTGTCTTTCTCTGCCTGACTTCAACTTTCTTTTTAAGATGTTATTTATTTATGTGAGAGAGAGTGCCTGAGCGGGAGGAGGGGCAGAGGGAGAGAGAGAGAGAATCTCAAGCAGACTCCCTGCTGTGTGGGGAGCCTGACGTGGGGCTCGATCTCACGACCCCAAGATCATGATCTGAGCTGAAACCCAGAGTTGGATGCTTAACCGACTGAGCCACCCAGGTACCCCTGCCTGACTTATCTTAGCATAATGCCCTCAAGGTTCATCCAAGTTGATGCAAATGGTAGGATGTCCTTCTTCCTCATGGCTGAATAATATTCCATTGTATATCTGTACCACATCTTCTTTATCCATTTGTCTGTCGATGGACACTTAAGGTTGTTTCCATATCTTGGCTATTGTGTCACACTGCTTGTTACACTGTGCCTGGGTCACATGTACCCCAGGGAATTTGTCACAGGCAAAAATTTCTTCTAAAGTTCTCTCCCCAAGACTTTCACCCCAACCAACCACTGCTGAGATAGTAATTCTAATTCTCATTTCCCTACTTCTCCATCCTCTGCCAACTCCAAAACCCCTTTCAGACCAAGCTCCCTCCTCCCCATCCTCAATACACGCCTCCTGAGTGCCTCCCTGCCCAGGGTCACCTTCCTCTGGCATCTCTGTGGAAAATAGGGTTTGTCATCTTGTCATCCCACATCCACATCTCGTGTTGAAAAATTAAAATGCCAAGTGACTATCATAGAAGTCTTCACATGGGGCACCTGGATGGCTCAGTGGGTTAAGCGTCTGCCTTTGACTCAGGTCATGATCACAGGGTCCTGGAATCTAGTCCCACATCAGGCTCCCTGCTTCTCCCTCTCCTGCTTCCCCTGTGTGTGCTCTCTGTCCAATAAATAAATAAAACCTTAAACAAAAATAAAAAAGAAGTCCTCACAGTCACAGCACTACACTTTAAGGAGTGCTTTAAAAAAAAAGTTTTGTTGGATAATTGTAATTTATATCTCTGGGCACCTGAGCCTGGTACAGAACCAGCCAGAGGGCAAGTAGGATTCTCATTTCTTCCAAAATCCCTTTGCTAAGGTGGGGCTCAGGGTGCAGGATAGATGGACAGACCTAGAATCCGTTCTCTGCTAGGACTACATTGAGCTCCCCCTCTGTGCCAAGCCCCGACCTGGATCCAGGTATGAAGTGGCAAATGGAAAGACAAGGTAAAATCTCAAGAATTCTCAGTCCTGTGGGGGCAACAGGCATGAACAAGCAAGTACTGACATCCAAAAAGCATGACAGCCTTTGAAACCTGGTAGGAGATAAAGACGGTGGTGGGCGTAATTCATGGAGGATGTTTGAGAGTGTCTTTCTGGAGGGTGACTTGTAAACTGCAGTTGGAAGGACTTAGAGGTACCACTATGTGATGAGAAGGGAGACTGGGTAGGTGTGAAAGGAATCATGAGGGGCGTGGGCCCCAAGGAGGTTTAAACAGGAAATACATATTTACACGTTGTGTTAGACTCTGAACAAGATACTAAAAATGGGAGTACAAATGGGAGGTTACCAAGGAAGGGGCTTTTCAGAAAGACAGAACTTTCATCTGAAACCTATGGGATGAGATGAAGATTCCATTTAAAGACAGGAGAAGGGTGTCACAGATAGAATGGCATGTGCAAAGATCCTCAGGTGAGAATGAGCTGGGCCTGTTCCAGGAAGCCATAGAAGCTGGGGAGTCTGGACTGTGGTGGTGGGGAGTGGAGCCCAGAACGAGGGCGGGCAGAGCGACACTGGGCAGGTATGCGGGACAGTGACAGCTTAGTCACGCACCCTGAACTTTATTCAGCATGTATTAGAGGTAGCAATGGATTACAAGTTAGGGTGAGGGATATGGCTGTATTTACATCTTCTTAATGCCTCTCCTTTTCCCAGCCACCACCCACCTCCACACGCTGAAGTCACTGGACCCCCTGAAGCCTCCCTTTGGCGTTCTCCGCCTCGCTGCTGCATTCCCAGGTCTCGGCCGCACTTCTGCCCGTCTCAAAGCCTCCTCACGCGGCTTCCCCTCAGCCGGGGACCTGGATGCTTCTCTGGAGTGGGGTCCTCTCCCCACAGCCTGCTTGTAGGACACAGTGCAGGAAGTCCCCCCCCCCCCTGCACCCACCCTCCNCCCACCCTCAGGACTGCCTTTCGGGGGGCTTCTGCTCCCAGTCTGCTAATACAAATGTCACCTGTTAGTTCTCCTCAGTGTGTGAAAGGGAGATGTGCTCCTTTAAAGCCGTTTACAGGTCTGGCTCATCTCTCTGCAGGCCAAAACCCTAGTTCACTCCCTTCACTTGACTTCAGTGATTCAGCCCAATGGACAACACGGCCTGAGCGCCCCCCTCAGGACAGTTTTGCTGTGGATAATTCTCAGGGAGGGCAGACCAGGGCCCCGGGGCGGGCGGTAGCTCGCGGTGATGGAGAGTGCGCACCTGGGAGACTGGGGAGCCACTTGCCAGCGGCGTGCCTGGGTCACGTCCCTCACTCTCTGGGCCTCAGGTCTCCCCCGTGAAACTCAGTGGAGCGTGATGGGGAATAAATACGGAAACGTGGTGACAACGCAGTCGCTGGTGGATGAGGAAGCCTTACTCTGTGCTGCAGAAGCCCACGCAGACAGGACCAGGGGGCCCTGGGTGGGGGAACACAAAGCAGGGGTTCCCCCCTTTCCTGGGGGCTGGGGGTGCTCCTCAGAGGTGCGGTGTCTGGAGGTTTGCAGACAAAAACTAAGCATAGAGTAGTTGTTCCTTCAGTTTGATTCACTGAAGGACTGTTTATTCAGTTTTATTTATCCTGTCCTAGTAGGGACTATTAACAAATAAAGGTTCTAGATTCTTATAAACAATGTTGTCCCCCAAAAAGACCTTGTTTCTCTAGGGGGTGGGGAAAGTATACAATTGTGAATTTTCACTTCCAACATGGCCCCGGTGAGAGGAACTCACCGCCCACAAACCCGGGCCTCCCTCTCCTGGCAGGAGCTTGAGACTTGCTGGGTGACCGGTGCCCGCAGACACACCAGAGCCTCCAGGGCGGACACAAGCTCTAGGTTTAGATGCGAATCGGGGCTGCTTTTTCCTCCCCGGAAGAGCTGCCTTTTCTCTGACGGAAGAAGAAGAGCCTCGGGTCTTTGTGCTTCAGGCCTAGAGCCCAGATACAGGCTGTCTACTCCCCGGATGAGGCTTCGTGGGCTGCCCGTCCAGCCAGAACCAGCACCACGCGCCCTGGAAAGAAGCCCAGTCTCCAATGTTCTCTCGGGACCTGTGGAGACCCCCACCTGAGCCTGCGGTCTAGGCAGCTAGGGAGAAGGCAGAGACGCTGCTGTCAGAGCCCCAGGCTGAGGACAGGTGGGGTAGGTAGTGCTGGCTAGGGATGGAAAGGCCGGTGAATGTGCAGCTTCCAAGACCCTAGCACACCGAGGACCACTCAGGTCCCGTGGGTACCGTGGCCCAGAAGCCACCGGGCAAAGGCAGGATTTCCTCATGACATCCCAGCCAACTTGTCTACCACTGGGAGCTCAGCCCTGCCACCTGGGTCACTATTTAACATCAGATGTTCGGGCCTCACAACTGGCCTCTCTGGAAGGGGCATCTGAGGGGCTCTCCCACTCATTCTAACAGCACTCAGATAACGAGGCCAGAGAGAGGGAGGACTTGAAGGACACAGGGTTCTGGTGCCCTAAGGGGCTGGCCACCTGAGCTAGGACAAGCTGCTTCTCTGTCCTGACTTTGCATATCACTGCCCAGGGCTCACCGAGAGCCAGGAGTTAATCCCCTAATTGCAGCAACCTGGGGTCTTCAGGGCAGAGGTCACATGGCTTCCTCTCACATCTGTTTTGGCATCACTGGGCCTGCATCTGGCGTGACATGGGAACGGGGCTGGGGGGCATACGGGTTCCTGAGTCAGAGCTCCTGAACTGTGTCTAGGTCCTGCCATGTGTGGCTGTGGGACCTTGGGAAAGTTACCCAGGTAGTCTGTGCCTCAGTTTCCCCCATAGAAGTGGGAATGAGGTGTTACCTCATCATGTTGCAGTGAAGAAGAAATGAGATCAGTAATTAGCTCAGTGCCTCGCACATTTGTATTTGCTTAGGACAGGTCAGCCCCTGCTGCTACCCTGGCCCAGTGTCTAGTCCGGGCAGCCTCTGTGAGGGCCCTGGCTCCAGGCACGGGCCACAGATGTGAAGGGCAGACCCGGCACACCCAGGATCCCTGAGATTGGTGAGGGAGGAACGGACCACTCACGGGGGAGGTGAGTGAGGGGATTTACTCTTGACGGGGGTGGTTTTTCCACTAAATGAACATGGCCTTGATCTGAGGGAAAAGCAGGGGAACATTGTGACTACCCTCCTGAGGAGGCATGGCCCCAGCACCAGCAAGCCTCCTGCCATTCACAGTGAGGACAGCACAGGGCTAACCCTGGGGGTGGGGCTTGGCCCAGGAGAGGGCAGAGGGGGGCAGTCAGGGCCCTGGGTCTGGGACATGGGAGAGCTGGGATCCTGAAGAAGAGGAACCAGGCCACCCAGACGCCTCCAGGGCCAGGCCAGGCCCTGCCCCCACCAGCTCTAAAACACAAGCTTCTTGGGAATTTCCCACGGGAACTCGCTTCTTCCGAAATGGCCGTAGCATGCCGTCTGCTGGTAGATGGGCTTCTTCAAATCCAAGTCCCTGCACAATCAGCAGAGGAAAGGGTCATTTTAGATGGAAAAGGAGCAGAGTTTCTCTGAATGTGGAGCACAGGACTGATTAATGGAGTGTGATGGTCTTTGCATGGCGTGTCCCCACTCAGAGCAGTTTCCCATAAACTTCCTGTCTGAGCCACACCACACCTTCTGAGATGACTGTCACTGGCTCTTAGGAGACAGGCTCAGACACACACACCCAGGACCCAGAATCTGAACTCTGGCCTCACCGTGCCTCACTCCTCTCCTCTCCACTCACTGGCCTGGCACAGACCTACAACATCGCCAAGCTCCAGAAAGCAGGGATGGCATTAGAAACAAGGGTAGATGGGACTAGACGTGCTGGCTCACTTCTCAGTGAGACTCACTGGAGTCAGCGTCTCTGGGCCAGCCTCCTGCGGCCGGAAAGCAGGCATCCTGCATTTGGGCTGTGTGTCGTGCTGGGCCAGGAGCCTGGGGGCCCTCCTGCTTTGGGGAGGCTGAAAGTCCTTCCATTTCCCTTTCAGTGGAACGGAGCCCTTGGGTGAGGGAGGAGGAAGGGCCTATTGGTGGCAATGAGGCGGCACTTTTACCTGACAATGACCCCAGGCCGAAGGTCAAAGTTCTTATTGACCACATCCAGCAGCTCTCTCTCGGTCTTCTGAGAGGTTCCGTAGGTGAAGATGGAAATGGACAGTGGCTCAGCCACACCAATGGCGTAGGAAACCTTCCAGAAGAGAGCAGGGTCAGGGACAGAAGCCTCTGTGTAAATGTCCTCAGGGAGGGGCAGCTGGAACCACAGATCACTTGCCCAACATGCTCCCCAACCTTGTCTGCCTGGAAAAATCCCCACCATCTTCACAGTGAGCAGCACTTTCTGTATCTTCCTGTCTCCTTGAAGATTCTTTCCCCCTCCCTCCAGTTTTCAGGATACGTGCCCTAGAGCCCTTGGCAGAGTGCGTGGGCTTCCTACCAGGCCAGCATGTTCCCCCCGCCCCGGGGCCAAGATGGGGTGGTCAGAGGGGGGCCCGCCCACCTGCACGAGCACTCTCCGGCAGAGCCCCGCTTTCACCAGGGACTTGGCCACCCAGCGGGCCGCGTACGCCGCCGAGCGGTCCACTTTGGTATAGTCCTTCCCAGAGAAGGCCCCGCCGCCGTGCGCCCCCCAGCCGCCATAGGTGTCCACGATGATCTTACGGCCAGTGACGCCTGCATCCCCCTACAGAGCAAAAGGAGGACGGGGAGGGAGGAGATGAGAACCAGAGTGGCCAGAGGGCGGGGCGGACGGGCAGAGACAGCACCACAATGGCCGCTGGACTTCCACTGAAACGGTGCCCTGAAGCTGCCTGTGGGCATTTTTCAAAGACCCCACCCCTCCCCCCCAAAGCTGGAAAGCGTGGGCTCGAACCCCAGTTCAGTCACTGACCAATGGGCCAGAGGTTCTCTGGGATCCCAGCCAGCTCCTACTTCAGTCTTTGTTCTTGTGAGTCAGTCATGCTGGAGAAGTCCGACTGCAGGAGGGAACTGTGCCGTTGCTAAGTACGCCCCGGGCTGTGGCCCTGGCTGGTGGCACCCGGCACATGCCACGAGGCCCGTTTCCTCCCGTGTCTGCTCTGTGCAACACCAGCCAGTCACCATGTTTTGAACGGGCAGGGGCTCCATGTTTAGTGCTTTGGGGAAAGACTGTGTACTCTATCCCGCTGCTTAGAGACCCACAGTTCCCACTAGCACATCTAGGCTTTGAGATGTCCCACAAGAAACTACAGTCAGCTTTGCCTTTCTTTTACCCTGTGTCTCTGTTCTACATTTGATCATGGAACACATTACAGGGGCTCTCAAGGGGGAGCTCTGCCAATCCCCACTCCCTCTCTCCCTGTGGTACAGGAGAAAGGGGCAGCAGGGGTCCCCTTCGAAACACCTGCCCCCACACGAGTTAAAGGTAACCTGTGGCAAAGACCCCATAATGCCACCTGGGAAAGGCCAGTCGCCGGCAATGGTGAGTTGGCAACTCAGCAGGGCGAGGCAGCAACTTGGGCAAGTATGACCAGGGTGGGGGGGATGACCAGGCCGAACTAGGTGGGAGAGTCCTGGGGACATGTCTCCAGTTCCACACGCACTGACACACAGCAGGCCCCACAGGATGTGAGCCGATCTCATGTTTTGTCCAGGGCCAGATGCGGCTGAGCCACACAAAGCCGCCTCGTCCTTTGTGCTCAGGGAGGTAAGCAACCCCAGTAACAAAGACACATCAAGACTCTGCTCAGAGGCAAGGGCGCACCTGGGGACCTCCGATGACAAACCGCCCGCTGGGCTGCAGGTGGTAAACAGTGTCTTCGTCCAGGTACTTGGCAGGCACCACGGCCTGGATCACCTGCTCCTTCAGGGCTTTGCGCATGTCCTCCAGGGTTATGTCCTCGTTGTGCTGCACGGAGATGACGATGGTGTGAATGCGCACAGGGATGACTGCGCCATTGTCCTGGGTGTACTGAACTGTCACCTGTTGGGTTGCAAGGGCAGGAGGAGACATTGTAAGGCCCTGCCCTGAGCTGAGGACACATTGCTGCCAGAAGCAGGCAGGGCTCCCAGGAGCCAAGTGAGGGGGGCCTCCTGTCCTCCAAGGGCCTCCAGGAAAGTTAATCTGACATAGTCGTATATTTGAGCAATTGCCCCGTGCTATGTACGGGATGACGGGGTACGAGGCGTAAGCTATTCCCACCTATGACCGCAATTAGTGCCCCTTAGAGACTCAGGGTTACGGAGTTTCCTCTCTGTTTGTGACCCAACTAGACTCCTCCCCTTCAATCTCAGAGGGTTATTGGTGTCAACGAATGTCCCCTTGGCCAAAGCCCTCTCTTGACCCTCCATGGCCCGGAGCCAAAGTATCCCGGCTCCTGCCAAGGAGCATAGGCGTCCGTGGGCCAGGCCGGCTGCCCCAGCCCCTCAGTGGAGGAGCTCTGGAAGTGTATGGGGCCAGGGAACTTGCCTGTAGGGACGCGGTGAGAGGGGCTCAGGTGAGGCTGGCTAAGATTGAGGGGGGAGCAAGCTCCGGATAGGCAGCCTCTGGCTGTCTGTGCTAAAGAAAGGAAAAGCAGAGAGCACGTGGAGAGAAGGAGCCCGCCTGCAGCACCCTTGCAAGTGAGCGGTTCTAATGCTCACTTCTACCCAGCCGGGGCAGTTCTGTGCCCATTCTGGCCATTATCAAGTCATATCGAAGCCATCCCAGCAAGACTGGCATTCTTATCTCCACTTTACAAATGAGAAAAACCAGGCTATGAGAAGCGGAGCAACTTGTCTGAAGTCACATAGCAGGCAGAGAAAAGCCAAAGAGCCAAACCCTGTTCTGTCCAATCCAAAAGCCAGTGTCATTCCCACAGCAGCACAGACAAAATCCTCCTTCCCAGACCTGCACAGACCTGCACAGACCCATCAATGAGCACGAGAACCCCATGCCACAGCCTGATCTGACCAGTGACCAAGCACTGCGGTCTGGGCATGCCAGGCTTGCAGAGCAAGAGGGAAGGCGACAGTGAGGACGGCAGGTGAAGCTGGGAAAGTAGCTAGAAGCCCTGCCCAAAGCTGTGGGAAGCTGTTGCTCGCCCTGTTTTAAAGACGGAGAGCTGAGCTTTCAGAGTATAACGACCTTGGTCAAGATCACACAGCCGATAGAGCCGGGCTCTGCCCTGGAGCTCTGTGGCCCAGTAGCTGGGGCTCTGCCCAGCAGAAGGCTGCCGCTCAGGGCCCTGAGGGACACACAGGAGCCACAGGCCCCAATGCCACCCGAGGCAGTGTAGACCCACGGGAGGGGGGGGGCGCTGGGGTATGCGGAACCTGCAGGAGTGCAGCTAGGCCAGATGTCCGTGGTTGACCATGCTGACTGGCAGGTGCCCCACTGCTTCCTACCCCAGGGCCTTGAGAGGACCACGGGACAGCCAAGAGTGCCTCCCCAGGGCTGTGCCTGCGGCAGGATCTCTGCCTGCCCAAGTCCCCTCTGATATCCACAGAACACTGGGCCTGTTTCAAACTCCTACTCTGTACCCTGCCTGGTCCGAAGAGCCAGAGGGTGGAGTCCAGAAGAAGGAAGAGAAAGAGACTTGCCCAGGTGATCTCTGATCCTAGCTTAAGAGGCAGGTGCACATGGACATCTGTGTAGCGAGAGCAACCTTTAAATGCTGGGATACATACACACAAATGCGACAGGGAGCCAGACCTGGGGCGGGGGCTCCCAGGAGGGGGGCCCTGTGGCCGGCTCTGGGACCAGATCCACTGCATGGGCATCAGCCCCCAGGAGAAGGCTCGCACCCTGAGGAGTTCTGGGGGCCCGTCTCCACTGCTCCCCCGCTCCCCGGACTTCCCGCTCGGCCAGCCGTAAGCCCTGGGCAGCATTGGCAGGGTGAAGGGTTCCAAGTACGCCCCTTATCTCACCACGTCAGCAAGATGTGGGGAAAAACACACCATGGAAACACAACTCTGACCAGGTATAAAAATAGCCACCTGCTAGTGCCCCTTGAGTCTCCATATCAGCAGCAAGAATTTGTTCAGGTGGAAAGATTCATCCTGTTCATAGTCAACACTCTGCTCAGATGATGAAAGTCCTTCTGAAATGGGCTCGGGAGCCGGCCCAGAAACTGGTCCTGACACTGCGGTTCACGGTGAGGCAGCCGTGTGCAGGGACCCTCAGGTGGCTGAGGCAGACCCACACCCATGGCTCTGCGATGCCAGGGGCTCGGCCCCCCTGTGGCAGGGCAGTGAGGCGGACTTCGGTGTCCAAGTAGCATTAAGAGGTTTTGTGTAGTTCTGCAGGAAGGGAGCCCCTGGAAGAGCACATGCTCGCTCCCCACCGCCCCCGCCGCCATGGACTTGGAAGCCCTCAAGGACTAGGCGAGATGATGCAGGCCTTCCCTGTTTCGGCCGGTGCCATCGGGGTGCCTCCGGGCCCCTCTGTCACACAAGGAAACGGAAAGCCCTGTCGCTTGACTTCCTCCCACCTCTGTTCCCCGATTCTGTGTTCTGCGAATCTCCGACCCCCCCCAGCACAGCTCTGGCACGGGACGGAGCCGGGTGCGCCAGCACCTGCATGCCCCTCTCATTTGATACCACTGCAGTCTTTGCGTGTTAGCTCCTCTGCCCCACAACCTCAGAGAACACCTGAGGAGTGATGATGGTTCCACTCCCGACCTCGGGATACACGTGGCGAACACTGGGAAGGGTTTGCTTTAGACCGCAAATGCACTTCCTTGCCTCGGGTTCAGCCCAGTTGCGACCACTGCCCTGTGCGGCCTCCCACCTGGGCTGAGATGAAGCACAGGGGTAATGGGACATGCTGAGCTCCATGCCGAGCTACACAACCCTATGAGCCAAATTCCAACTACAGGAGCAAGAGAAGGCCCCGTCAGGTGTTGGCCACCAGGGCAAACCACCGAAGGTGGGAGCTTTGCTGGCCACTGATGGACAGGTGAGAACCAGAGAAGATTCCAGGTAAGGCGAAGGGTGGGAGCACAGGTGCAAAGCACTAAGAAACAAGGGGAACAGGAGAGAATCAGCCAGATTAAGCAGACTGGGGGAGGGGAGGTAGAGGAAGGTAAAACCGGAAGAGCATACAAGGTTTGGAATAACAACCAGGGGGTTTGCCCCCCTGTAGGAAGCAGAAAATTGCAGAGGATTCTAAGCAAGTATTAGGAAATAAGGAAAAGTCCAAAGGGAGTTAAGGGGGGTTTCCAGGCAGGGAGAATCCTCATGAGGGCACCGTGCGGACCCTGGCCCCCGGGAAGCAGGCTGGAGAAGAAGATGGAGAAGACAGGCTCTCTAGGGAAAAGGCTGAGCAGGGCAGGGTGGAGACAGAGGGGGTGCTGAGCAGGAGGGCGGGCACCACCACACTCCCTTGAGCTAAGAAGGAGGTGACACTGAGGCTGCACACGATGGCTCTCGGGCACAGGTGTTTGCGGGGGGAATGGGAAACACGGCTGCCGATTCAGAGAACCCGCAGGTAGAAGCTTGGGGCTCCGAGTGGGATGAGGTGGAAATTGGGCACAAGCGTGGGTGGAGGGGGAGAGGGTGTGCATGAAGTGGCAAGGATCTGTTGGAGGGTGGAAGAGGAGCCAGGGGAGGGAGCCCGGGAAAGGGGCCAGTGGGGTCCCCGGGGTTAGACAGGGCAGGGATGTGGAGAGCAGGGGCAGACAGGGCGCCTCCACGTGCGCGAACACTTGCATCACCGCCGACCTTCAAATGTGGACTTCGGCGAGGATTTCCCCATTGCAGGGAGCAGTGAGGTCAGGGCCCAAGGGGACAGAGAGTCCGAAACAGCAAAGGGAAAGCCTTTTTATGAGGAACAGGGGTAAAGGGCCACAGCGAGATGCAGACAGCCCTTGTCGACTCAGTGTTCAGTCCTTGCTCCAGGCGTGGGGACCTGTGGCCGTGGAAGGGCAGTGACCGAAAGTCTGAAATCGATTAAGCACCGTGTGGCACATGACCAGAGTCAACATACACTAAGAAGGCAAAAAAGAAACATCTAGAACTGTTCTTTCCATTTTTCTGTATTTTAAACATTTTTTCATTAAAAAATTGGGAGAGAAAACATGCAGACTTGAAGAGTTTTGAAATAAATAGTCCTTTCCACAATCAACAATTCTTTGCTTGTCCAGACTGAACATTCTGATCTTAATGATGACACGAATCAAGGGGACCTGGGGGTGCTGGACGGGTGTGTCTGGGGCCCCGTGGGAGGCGAAAGGAGGAGGCTCACCTGAGTCTTGGAGTCAGGCCTCAGCCAGGGGAGGACCCCGGAGCGTCTGAGTTCGGCCATCCGGGCATTGAGTTTGTGAGCGAGGATGATAGTGAGGGGCATGCACTCTTCCGTCTCATCGGTGGCATAGCCGAACATCAAACCCTACAGCAGGGCAGAGGGCCGACTGAGCAAGCCCGCTTTAGACAACAGGACAACGTCCTTCCCATCTAACACTTGGCTGGCACTCCAGCGTGCACTGGGTGCCTCGTGCATGCACCGTCCGCATGGGAGTATGTCCCATCCAGTACTCGTGACCTTCCAGCCAGCTCCTTGCAGGGGCCCGAGCCAGCACAGAGACAGACAGTGCTCTCCCAGTGACCTGACTCCGCGCCCATGCTCCCTGTTTAGCTACCTGATCCCCAGCCCCGACGTCCTCTTCATTTCTGTCCAGATGCACACACTGGGCGATATCCGGGGACTGCTGCTCCAAAGCCACCAGCACGTTGCAGGTCTTGAAGTCAAAGCCTAGGCGGAAGGGCAAGCGGGCCTTAGTGGGGACACATCAGGCAGAGGGTGGCTGCGAGCTTCCTGGCGGAGTGCTCAGCTCCCGACATGGCATCTGGTGTTGGGGTGGGTGGTGTCTAGCCAGCTGGGGTCTCTCTGGGCTCAAAGCTGAGGCCCAGGGATGGGGAAGCCCCATAGCCTTCCCATAGGATCATCCGGAATTCTAAGTCAAGGAAAATCCTCCATAGTACATTTTACTATATTAAATTATACCCAGATTAAAAACATATACCCCACACAGAACTGCAATAGGAAAACCAGATTAAGAGCTATAGCCGCTCTAGCTGAAGAGCAGGTGGGTGACTCATGGCTCTGCCCCCTTAGGCGCCTTCTAAGACCCAGGCTGCAACCTTCCAGCACTGCAGTTCAGAAGCGCAGGTGTGTGCCTGATGCAGGCATGAAATATACTGGACGAATGCAGTGCACGGGAACTACCCAGACAGGCTCCCAGACTAGAGTCCTCTGATCCCAGGCAATGCCCAGGGCTTGGGGCAAAATGGAAAAGGCACCCCTCCGGAGGCCGAGGCCCCGTCTGCCCATCCTCAAAGGTCAGGCACAGAGATGGAGGCCATTCTCCCCAGCGAGGTACCGTAGGCCGAGCACTGGTTCACAGAGGTTTGACCAGCGGCAGCCCAGCCCAAGGAGCCCCGGGAAGGGGCCCCCGTGCCCAGACAGCACGCTCCTCTCCCTGTAGGTCCTCAGGCCTTGCTGGGCTCAGCCTTGGGGACTGCGTGAATGAGGGGCTGAAACTCACAGCAGCCCCACTGCAAGGTCAAGAGTTGGTGACAAGCTGAGTAACTGGCACTCTCTTGCCAGTCTATTCAACCTAGCCTGTTGGTGTGAGCTCCCTAAAACCAACCAACCAACCAGCCAGCCAACCAGCCAACCCAGATCCAGTCTATTGTTTCTGTGCATGCTTCACGTGGGGACCTCCTGCCAAATGAGGCAGAGCCCAAACCCCTGAGGCCTGCCCAGCCCCTCCCAGACGAACCACTCCAGCCATCACAGGCTTGGACAAAGCCTCCAGCAGGGCTTACTTTTCTAACTCCACTAGGTGTCTCTGTGTAGACTACTCCTCCTCCCGCTCCTGTCCCCACACACCCAAATGCCACCAGCTCTCAGGAAATGTCCCCGGACCTTCCCTCCCCCTCTGTCCCTTCACGGCACATTCTGCCACCGGCTCGCCACTGGGCGTCTCCTACCGCACCGTTTAATGCCAGGCAGTGCCCCCGCTCCGGGAGCATCAGGCCGCCTTCGTTCTTCGGAGCTTCCTGTTCCCGGGGAATGTTTTTGGTCAACGAACCAACGAACCATCATCAGAGCTGCCAAGGACTCACCATTGTGCCTTAAACATTTTGCACTTGTTCTAATCACTCCCTAAATGGTGAATCTTCTCAGCGCTGCAAGCCCATGGAGGGCTCCAAGTGATTTGGACACACGGAATTCAGGGGGCTAAGGGCACAGGAGCAGCACCCGGAAGGCAGCCAGCTCAGCGACTGTGCAGCCCAGAGCAGCGAGGGGCAGTTAGTCTGGGGCCAGGCTAAGGCAGCCACCATGCTGCACGGGGTCCTCTGGGGACAAGCTGGGCATGCAGAAATGCCGCTAGCAGCAGAGCTGGGCTCTCCCTCTCTCTCGCTCTCACTTCCCTCTTTCTAGGAGACATGGCCTCCTGGGAAGTTTCCCTTCTACCTAGTGCAGAACAAGACTTGCTATTGAATAATGTCTACCCGTATGCAAGCAATCGGCTTTTCCTCGTAGAACAGGGCAAAGGCTCTGCATGGTAGCAGAAAGAGCCTGTGCTCACTGGTTCTCCTCCCACTGATTCCTGCCACAGCCCCCCCAGACTTTCACGTGCTCAAGTGAGTGCTCTCGGGCAGCTCTGAAGGCAGCCGCACTGAGCTTCTGTGTCTGCACCCTCAGTGGCGAGTGGCTCTCGCTCATACGTGTGCAGTGCATTGTCCCAGCCTGCCCCGACCCACGGCAACAGCACACGTCACCCTAAAGACCCAGTAGCTGGGATGTCAGGGCACACAGGCCCTCGGCATCTGGCTCTCGCATGCTGTCCTCTGAGGCCACTCCAGGCTGGGCCCCTTCCTGACCTCCCCCATCTTAGATGTTGGAATGTGCTTTGGGCCCTTCTGTTCTTTCCAGCTGTCATCTCCCCTGATCACAGCGCTCCACCTCACTTCCTGCCAGGGCCTGTGTCCCTTCCCTGGAATGCAGGTGCCCGCACTGCCTGGCCCTGGAGCCCACCTCGGCCAGCCTGTCTCCTTCACCTGCCGTGGGTACCAGTTCTGGACGGAGTCGCACTTTCGTCTATCATGAGAAGCAGCATAGGGAAGCAGAAAGCACAGGAGTCCACTCGGGCAGCCAACTTGTGGCTGTCACCTTACACAAATTGTGGACATTCCCAAGCTTCAGTTTCCTCGTCTGCAGGAGGAGTGCCGCAGAGGGCCTCAAACAATGAACAGGACGCCGGCAAAGAGCAGCCCCAGCGCCTGGCAGAGAACACGTCCCCAGCGGGCGCAGCTACCTTTACTCGGTGTTTTTCTCTTCCAAAGCCTTCGTCAGCACCACGAAGACAAGAGTCAACAACAGACAGACGGACGGACAGACACGGGCTAGTTCAACTGGGCTCTGTCACGTGGGCCACCATGCTGTCACCACAGACTTTGACCCCTGACCCTGCCAGGCAGGCCTAGGGATGTTTTCCTCCCGGTGGTATTTGCACTTGCAGAGGACAGAGAGCCTCCGCTGGGGCGCAGCGCCCGGGCGCCCACGCGTCTCGGACCCGGGGCCCCGCCTCACCCTTGGCAGAGTCGTCGTAGCCAATGTGCCTGATGGTGCCTCTCACCACCCGCTGGTAGTCCACCGTGGCCGTGGAGGTGATCTCGCCGCAGAGCAGCACCATGCCCGTCTTACACACTGTCTCTGCGAGAAAGGGAGAAAAGTCAGCGGCCACGAGCCAGCAAAGGGGAGCCCCACTCCCAGTCTCTCGGAAAGAGTCTCACAAGGCATGGATTCTGGACATAAAAGACTAATGCTAACAGAGTAAATCCCAGCGGAAGTGCTGAGCACGTGTCAAAGCCACCTGGGGCACTACACTTCGGACAGAACGGGTCACACCTCGCTTCGCGGTGAGCACCTCCTGCTCGTGTCATCTCGAACCACTTATTTAGCCTCTCTCAGGCTGCTTCCCCGACTGCTACCCGAAGACAACAGTTCCACTGGACTGCCGTGTGGATCAGAGTGAGCCAATGGGGTAGGTGGCTGTCATAAAGAATGTGGGCAACATGCATCGGCGTCCGGCATGCCTCTCCCGCCCCTTCTTGCTAACGCTGCAACACAGGCTGAGATCCTGAGATCAAGGTGGGCCAACCTTCTCACTGGCTATGCACAAAGGTATCAGGGTGAGGTCACCCTCGGAGGGCACAGGTCCCTGCGGTGCTCAGGGCAGGGGCTAGGGTGGCCCTGGAGAAGGAGGAAGCCGTCTGTGCAGCACACGGTGAGGACAGCGGGGCTCCGGTCTCCATGCAGGCACCCCTGCCCTGTGACCTTGGCCAAGGCCCTGATTGAGCTGCACCCATGATCACTTTGGCATTGGGGCCCCTGACTCCCTGCTGTGTCGAGAGCCCCCTAGCACAGGCTCAGGGAAAAGCCTCGAGCCCAGCCAGCTGAGGTCTTCAACAGGGAGGGAGCAGGTGTTTCTTACCACAGGCCACCTTGGCGTTGGGGTCCTGCTTCAGATGGGCATCCAGCACGGCATCACTGATCTGGTCGCAGATTTTGTCTGCACAAGAACGAATGT
The DNA here is from genome assembly GCF_002007445.2 of Ailuropoda melanoleuca. NCBI lineage: Eukaryota > Metazoa > Chordata > Mammalia > Carnivora > Ursidae > Ailuropoda > Ailuropoda melanoleuca. Next base: position 82,472,519 of record NC_048223.1, read on the forward strand.
TTGTGAGAATCACAGAAATATTAGGGCTAACAAACTGAAAAGTTAAAATAATTAGATATTTGGTAAGTGTACATATCAAATTTACCTACCTAAGAGGACACTTTTTTATATTTTTTTTTATAAAAAATTAGGAACCTTTTGAAATTTTTATTTCTTCCTTTTTCTGCCTAATTTTGGATGATTTATATTATATAAACTCATAGCCTTCCCTAAAAAACAAATACATTCCCAAATCAGTTCTAAGAGACTAAAGCAATTCACACACACACACACACACACACACGCACACATTCTCCTCCTAAAAAGTCTCTCATTCCTCAAGATATTCCCTTTAAGTCTAAAATCTAGAAAACTCCTAGAAATAGAAGTTAAAATAGCTAACATCGGTAAGATCAGATGGGACAAACAGATGCATTGCTCCGCAGGTTCTAGAAGCTACAGTGTGCTGTGTGTACGATACTACGCCCAAATCCACCGCCCCACGCACAGGAATTCCAGAAGAGAGCTTCCACACAGCCCCACTGTTCTACAGACATTTCCATAAGCAGCTCTCAGATCATGCCCACGGTCACACAGCCTCCTGAAGGCTCGATGTCCTAATAGCTGGGTTTTGCCTCAGTCAAGGTGGGACTGACTGACAATAGCTCAGCAGGAGCTGGGATTTGATCTTTTCCACCACTTGCCTTAAGGATTCTACATGGTTGAGCTTGCAGACCCTTAGTGCATTGCACTGTGGAAAATCCACTCTTGCGCTGGGGTTGTGTAAACTGTCAAGGTTCACAGATTCAGAAATAAAAGTGACATCTATTTACACATATTACATCTCATTTAATGTTCAAAATGCCCATAAAGTTTGCTCTTAATAGATTAATAAGGTTTTTCCCCAGCTTTATCAAGGTATAATTGGTGTACCAAAAAAATCTGCATAAAATTAAAGTATACAATTTGGGGAGTCTGGACTGTGAATACATTTATGTGCCTATCACCATAAACAAGGTAATAAACATATCCGTCACCTTCAAAAGTTTCCTTGTGTCCTTCTGTTTTGTTTTTGCTTTTCAGTTTTCATATTAAGGATCCAGATCCAGAATCAAGTGGTTCTGCTCTCATGAGTGCATCATTTAAAATGTTAATGTCAATGCAACTTAAAAGATTAATCTGCCATTCAGCTTAGAATTTTCCAAACTTTCCTTCAGAAACTGCCACTACACCTTGAGGCTTTCTCAATGCAAACTCCCGCCAATGGCAGATCCTGATTGTAAATCTAGGTTTGTCTGAGGCCACTGCCTCGGCACACCCCTACCAATGAAGGCCTGCTGCTAAAACACTCATTTAGGCTTACCCATCAGGACTCCTAGCGTTACTCACATGGATGACTCCGCTTTTTTCAAGGACACGGGTCTCCTGTCTGCAGGCCACACAAGGAAGTGGGACAAGGGGTATTAGGGGTAAAGCTGGAGCTGAGCAAGAGTGTTAAGATAGCTCCACAAAGTAAAGGAATGCCTAAGGAGGCCCTTTCTGAGCTCTCTTTAGGCTTTCAGAATTTCTATCAATATCACTCAGTAGCTTTAAGGCAGCCAAAGAGCTGGTTTTCTTGGAGTTGGAAAAGCACTCATACTACCCCCCTGGTGGAGAAGAAGTCAGCACTGGAATGCTGAGAAGCCATCACCAAGCCTTAGGGGATGCTGACTTACATGGACAGTTAACTGATTGTGGCAAGCAAAGGGAGAGGCCGACAAATTGAAAGGCTACCATTAAGTAGACAAAACAGCCAACTGGTTGGCTAGAATTTTTCTTCTCCGTCCAGTGAGCGCACTGCTGTATGTACCAGGGGACCACTGGCCACTGCATGTCAAGCACCCACATCCTCTAGGTGGAGCAAAGCCTTCTCCTAACCCATGTATGGTCTTCATGGGTTACAGACAAATGAATCCAAGGTTATGAGCATTGCAGACCTAGAGACATTATAAAGTTGTGCACAATGCAAGAGGCTATTTGTTTTGAATTGAGCTAAGTCACCTCCAAAACCCAGCTTAAGCCAAGGTTTCTCAACAGCGGTGCTATTGACATTGGGGCTGGAAAATTCTTTGTTGCAGGGGGGAGGGTCTTGTGCATTCGGGATGTTTAGAAGCATACCTGGCTTCTATCCACAAAGTGCCAGTAGGACCCCAACCCCTCACGGCAGAGTTACCACAGACAACCAAAACCTTTTCCAGAAAGATCAATACAAAATGCCCTTAGGGGAAAAGGGTAACGTCGCCCCCTGTTGAGAACCACTGTTGAAAGCATATGGAAGGAGTGGTGTGAGGAGATGTCGAAAGCTCAGTTACAAGGTATGAAAGAACATGGATGAGGAAGATGAAGAAAAGGTAGCCTTGGTGATAAGTTACCAAAACTTCAAATACTCAAAAGAATTTTGAAGAAGTGCTTAAAAACGTAAATCAGTGTGTCTAGCCCTTAGGATTCTTCTAGAACAGTGATTCTGAGTGTGGTTCCCACAGCAGCAGCAGCAGCAGCATCTCCTGTGAACTTTTATTAAAAATGCAAATCCGGAGCCTCACCCAAGACCTTCAAAATCAGAGACTCTGGGGGTGGGCGCAGCAGTCCGAGTTAGCAAGACCGCCGGGTGACGCAGATGTCCCTGGAGGTCTGAGAACCACTGACCTGCAACCCGAGGCTCTGATCGTGGGCCTCAATGTTCGCATGTGTGAGCCTCTCCCGTTTCCCATACCACCAAAAACTGCTCGAATGTTCTTCCTCTTTGGGAGGTCCCCTGTGCTTCTTTCAGGTAACACACCTGAGGCCTTCAGGACCTGGCGCTCTAGCTCAGCGACTACCAGAATGTGCTGTGCATGCCTAGACTGCACGTGCCTTACATGCAAAACTCCGTGGCCGTGGTCTTGTCCGAGGGAACATTCTCTGTATACTTAAGTCGCTCATCGATAATGAAGCTTTATCCTCGCCCCCCCCAAATATATGTAAAGTTGCTATCTGACAATACGTGACCTGCGTACAGTATGTTCCGTCAACCCACGGTGTGTTCTCTGCCGTAGCCTCACCACGCGGAGATGCTGGAGGTGGGCACAGCACGAACCCTCGGCTTCATTCCCTGACCGCTGCTTCTCATCTCACGCTCAGTGGCTGTTTTACAAACTACAGATCAATAGCACGAAAACTGCCTCACATTGTGCCTCCAGCGATCCCGCAGGGGAACCAACCCAAACTGCGTTTAAGGCCTCTCGTAAAACGACTCCCCCGGCAGCGGCTGCCACGGGCCCACCACCGCCTGCTTACCCGGGTGTCCCTCTCCGACCGACTCCGATGTGAACATGAAGGCTCCTTCTTCACTTAGAGAACGGTCACACAAGCCGTCCACCGGGCCATTCATCTTTGCACACTTTTGCACTCGGTTTCTTCAGGGCAACGATATCAACGCTGTGACTCTGCCTGAGGTTTGTTTGGGTTGTTGGTTTTGTTGGGGTTTTTTTTTTTTCCTTCTGTAAACCCAACAGGCTTGTCTTTGGCAGAGCCACTGGGTTTGCTTCTGCTGAACCACCTGCGAGCACGTGAGAGGAAGGTGAGGACGGTGAGGAGGGAGGGACTGAGCGGGGACGTGTCACTCCCTCCAACTGGTCACAGCTTGCTCCTGAGTGACTCCTATATATAGAAAAGTGAAAGTGCTTGAGTAATCATGTGAGAAGACTGGAGGAGTCCATTTCCTGGGAGGGGGTTCTTCTTACCTTGAGGGAGTCCAGTCGTCCGCTCGGGCGTCCCGAGCGCTAGGGTCTGGTCAATGTATGGTAAAGAAGGCTGCGTAGATTCCGCAGGACCGAAGCTCCTTTGCGACGCTGCTTCAGCTCTGCAGCTAATCTCCATATTGCTCCAAGGTTAACTTCCCACGTTGGAGGGTGGGGGGTCCGTGGTGATTCAGGGATACAAACAGGCAGCCAGGAACTCTTTCCCAGAGACATGGTTTAGGCAAAGACTACAACACAGGGTGGCCTGGGCTCCTGAGAGCTATCCTTCCTCCCCCACACCTTGTCTGGCTTGGGCTCTCCCCCTTCTCCTACCTTCTCAGAGCTAAAGCATGCACCTGTATTCTGAGTCAGCTTGGATGTTACACAACACATTCATTCAGAGGAAAAGCTTTTGAGCCCATATTTTTCTGCTAATAGAAATCGCCTAAACTGTCAACGTCTGGAAGACGCTGTCAGTCACATCGACAAGCAAGATGTGAAGTATCTGGACAGGTTACAGAAGACAATGCATTTTTGGGAAAAGGACTCTTGAGAGAAGGATTCATTACAGGGAAATTATCAGAGTCCAGGCTCCCAAAGCTCCCACAATGTAAATTAACACCTACCTATTCAGCCTGTACACCTGATCACACGACTCCGGCAAATTTTTTGCTTTGACCAAGAGAAGAAATGGACGGGCTTACATCTTTAGCCAATTCATGCCCTAAATGACAGCATCTCTCTCTCTCTCTTTGTTCTCTCCCACCCTCAGATCTAGCTGCATCCTCATACCAGGGCCATGGTAGGGAGCTGAGATCACAGACAGTGAGAATGGGTGGAGAAACCAGTTCCCACTAGAAGGCAAGAAAATGTAGGCAGCCAAAAGCTTGTGCACCAAACGCTGGACTATGGGAAGCAAAAGTTAGGGTGCAATTCTGCTGCCCGAATCCCCTCTATACTCAGAATATGAGCATTTAAACATTGTCTTCTGGGGCTCCAAGTCTTGAGTGTTGCCGACAGGTCAGCAGTCACAGCAGCATCGCTCCGGGGAGAAACTTTATTAAAGTGACCTCTTCTGGGGTAAAGTAAGAGATTTTACATATTCATATTTCATCAGAGCCATTTAAAAAAGAGCATGCTGGAATGCACAGGCACAAGACTGCTGAAGGTCCAGAGAGGAAAAGGCCATCGGGAAGGGAAGGAAAAATGAGGATCAAATAGGGACTTTAGACAACATAGCCTTGTCCTTGTCAGCAGACAGGAGTCCTCCTGTTTGTACTTAAAATATTTCAACATCACTGTCCCTTTGTAAATTTCTTCTGGGTACACTGGTTTCAAACCTGGAGGCAATATGAGCTAATGTTTAATGTGGACTATAGACCTAGGTTAGCCTAGCAGCTAGAACTATGGCCATTATATTTTAACTCTGCTTTAAGAGCAAGATGGAGTGTAAGTAGCAAGTACTCACCAAGGTCCCAGAGCTGGCAAGAAGTCAGAGAGCAAAGCTGCCTAACCACCCTCTGAACCCCAGAATGACTCAAAGCATGGGGCAGAGGGTTGAGTCCCACACAGAGATGTGGTGCTTTCAGAGACATAAACAGGAGGCTTCTGCAGTCTGGATGCAAATTCAGAGTGAAGGAAGGATCTGGAAGCACCAAGTTCTGTACCCATCTTATATGTGAGTCACGTATAACATCCCCACTAAATCTAGGCCACCTTATTACAGTCTTTCAGCCCATAGACGTTAACAAGCAGCACATAGAATGTGGTGGGTGGGAGTGCGGGCTTCAGGGCTGGAGTCCTGTCTGGACTCTAACCTACTATCCACCCTGGGGCAGGCTTCCTAACCTCTCAGGTCCTGCTTCCTCACCTGTAAAGCAGGTTAAATGATTACCTACCTCACAGCATCATTTTGAGAAATAGATGTGGTCATTCAGGTAAGGTGAGGATCAAGCACAGAGCTGGTGCACAATGAGATTTCAAGGAAATATTACTTAAGCACCTTCTATGTACATAATATATGATTTTCTTATGTAAGACGATAAAATGCAAGGCCGTAGCAATGCTGAACCTGTCCAAAGATTTCCCTTATGTAGTAAATGTTACGTTGGAGAAAAAAATTTCCATTTGCACCAAGAGTTAAAACAGTGGCTTCAATCTACCCCCTTCTGACTTAGAAAACTGAACCAACAGGGACTTTGCCATCATAAACTCAAATTAAAACCTGCCTTACGCACATGTTGTCCCTTACGCATGAATTGTCCTAATGTTCCCCCAGCCCCACTGATTACCTAAGTTCAGCTCAACGTGTCAAAGGCCCACAGTTGACTTCATGTCCATGCAGCAACCTTCAACTCTGAAGCTTTGCTGACAAGCCTCTGAAGAAACTTGGCTTTGAAAACAATTACAGTTTTGGTCAGATTTACCCCTGTTATTAAAATACAAACTACCAAATGAATATAAAATACCAGGCAAAAGGCGATGTTTCCAGTTAAGCAGCGTGTTTAAGCCACACTGACCAGTCTCATGAAGGGGCTTTGAGGGCACCTGACCCTAGGTACCTAATGGAGTGCACCTGGCCCCGTGGTGCCCTTGACCAGCTCCTGCACCTGCCATGCCTGGTGGCTATGCCACAGGCAAGAGAGAGGGCAGTTTTGATAATCCAAAACTCTGGATACAGAAGTGGAGTGCACATCCACTTCTTAAATGCTGTTTAATGCAAACATTTCTAAACTTTGGTGAGAAACTCCCCTACCTTAAATGGCATCATAACCACATGGAATATTTTCAAAAGATTTACTACTTTTGCCCTCATTAATTTAAGCACAAACCCTTCCCACGTACATCATCCTAGAACATGAATAACTTATTTATGAAAAAAAGATAAATAGATTCCAATCATACATTTTTAAAAAAAATTTAGGTCATTTCGGAGTGCCCGCGTGGCTTAGTTAAGTGTCTGCCTTTGGCTCAGAGAGTGATCCCAGGGTCCTGGAATCGAGCCCCGCATCGGGCTCCCTACTCTGCTGGGAGCCTGCTTCTTCCTCTCCCACTCCCCCTGCTTGTGTTCCCTTTCTTGCTGGCTCTCTCTCTCTCTGTGTCAAATAAATAAATAAAATATTTTTTTAAAAATTAGGTCATTTCAACACTATGTGACTTTGGTTCAGTAAAAAACCCAAATAAGAACTCCATATACAACAGCTATTCTGGAAAGGAAGAAAGAAATGTGGAAAGATTTCGGGGGGATAAAAGCAGGACCTGAGCTGGACCCCAGAGGAAGTACAGCATTTTAAAGGCAGCAGGTAGATGGGAAGGCCGTGGGGGCTTTACTAGCTAAGGACCCCAGTGTGGCTTGGAGCCAGTGCAAAGTGAGCATTGTCCCAACTTTACCTGGGAGGTGTGGGGTACCTGGGCGGGGAGGGGGAGGGCCTGGGAAAGCAGGTGAGCCAGGAACTGGGACTCAGGGCATCAAGGAGCCATGCAGAGAGTCAAGCAAATGGGGGTTTCCATCTGACAGGAAAATACAAGCTAGATTATAGAGGGAAAGCATTCCAAAATCAGAGACAAGAGGTAAAACTCCTGCCTTGATCCTGGAGTAGCCTGAAGAGCAATGGACGCTGAGACATTCGTATGATGCAAATCCTGCTCTGCATTGTTGTTTTTCAAAACTCCATTGCTTCTCTTCCTAGAATCATCCCTTCCCCCAAACACATCTACCCCAGCTTCCGGGACTTAAGATCCTGAGAGGTTATTTCAATGGATACGGATCCATTACCATCCATATCCAATTTCCCACAAACCTTGTCAACAATTCTTCTTCAGTGGTGCCTTGGAATTCTCCCCCTCTATTTTCGCGTCCACAAATAGTCACCTCTGCGCCCATCCCTGTCATCTCACATTTGAGTTAGGCACCAGCTGGGCCCACCCTCCCGTACCAACATAGCCTTCAGAGGCTGGTACCGTGCTGCACATTCTAGGTGTCTTAAAACGGCCTGCTACTTGGTACCTGGAAAAACAAGCCATCTCTTACACTACCTCACCTCGGTCAAGGAGTGCAAACAAAATATTTACACAGTAAGAGCTAAACAATCTCCTGGAAATACTCCTACGCTGGAATACCATTCAGCAGCCAAAACATTAACCACAATGTCATATGCAGAAATACGGATGAATTGAAACGGTATTCAGTGGAAAGTGGGGCAAAAGATAATATACAATCCCCCTGTAATAAAAATACAACAAAATTTGTAGCATGTACTTTTGGGAATATATAAAGCTCCAATAAAGGATTCAAAAAGAAAAAGAAGGAAGTGAGATCACCGAAAATGGTGGAGTAGAGAACTCAAAGCTTCCATTCAGCGACAAAAATCAACTAAGAACCTGGAAAAAATCCTGTTTGAATCAATTTTTGCAAACCTCTGGAATCTAGAAAAGAATTTATAGGAAGCTTAATATAGAAAGAGGTTGTCACACTTACTGTGATACTTACTGCTGTCACCCTGGAGTAAGAGAATGCTATTGCATTTTAAATTGGCCACCTCATCCTGCACTCCCCAGATCAATGGTATCCATGAAGATGGTAATTCATGTTCCCAGTGCAGATTGTTAGTGCAAAGTGAGCAAAACAAAACCTTTTTCTCAAATAACTGAAGTTGTATTTTTTGTTTGTTTGTTTACCTGTCTAGCAGCTCCCAGAAGGACTGGTGTAAGGGCTGGTTTTTGTTTTGCCCAACTCAGAGCAGAAATAATACCTGAAGAAATAATACCTAAAAACTTCACAAATTTGGTGAAACATCAATTTACACATTCAAGGTGCTCAACAAACTTCAAGCAGAATAAAATCAAAGAGATCGACAAGAAAACACATTATAGTGAAACTGCTGAAAGACAAAGACAAAGAAAGAATCTTGAAAGCAGCAAGGGAGAAGCATCTTATCACATACAAAGAATCCTTTATGATATTAACAGAGATTCCTCTTCAGAAACTGTGGATGCTAGAAAGCAATGCGATGCCATATTTAAAGTACTGAAAGGGAGGGGGACCCTGTCAATCAAGAATTCCGTATCCAACAAAACTATCCCTCAAAAATGAAGGAGAAATTAAGACACTCACAGATAAATAAAAACTGAGGGAGTTTGTCCCAGTAGACATGCCCTGTGTAGAATGCTAAAGGAAAGCCTTCAGGCTGGAATGAAAGAACACTAGACAGTAACTCAAAGCCATACAGAGAAACAACAGTGATACATGCACAGGTACATAGGTAAATATAAAAGTATTATTGTGGGTTTTTTTCATTTATAACTCCTCTCTTTTATATAAAAGACAAATGTATAAATGAATTATAAATCTTTGTTAATGGACACACTACATATAATTTGTAATTTGGGACAATAACAACAGGATAGGGGAGGCAGAGCTATAAAAGAGCAGTGTCTTCATTTACTACTGAAACGATGTTGGTTTTAATTCAAGCTTGACAGTTTTTAAGATGCTAAGTGTAATCTAAAGGGTAACCACTAAGAAAAAAGCTAAAATATATACAGAAAAAGAAACAAGAAAAGAATAAAAATGGTACAATAGGAAGAAAAATCACAAGAAAGACAGTAATGGGAAATTGGACGAACAAAAAAGATTTGACATACAGAAAACAAACAGCAAAATGGCAGAGGTCCTTTCTTGTCCACAATCATTTTAAATTCAAATGGATTAAACTCTCCAATTAAAAGGTAGAATGGATTAAAAATAAAGCAGAATCCAGCTAAATACTGTTACAGGAGACTCACTTTAGAACCAAATATACAAATAGGTTGAGAGTGAAGGGATGGAAAAAGATATTCCAATCAAATAGTAACCAGACCTAGGGTGGCTAACCCTAATATCAGACAAAATAGAATTTAAATCAAAAACTGTTATTAGATACAAATAAAGGCTTTATATGTTGATAAAACAATAAATTGAAAAGATATATCCATTATAAACACACCTAACAACAAAGTTCCAAAATACATGAAGTTAAAACGCACAGAACTAAAGGTAGAAATAGCTGGAGATTTCGATATCTTATTTTCAAAAACAGATAGAACAAATATACAGAAGATCAAAAAGGAAACAGAGGACTTGAACAACACTAATCACCAATCAGACCTACCCGATGTATACAGAAAAGTCCACCAAACAACGACAGAATATACATTTCTCTCAAGTGCACACGGAACATTCTCCAGGATAGACTATGTATTATGTGACAAACTCTCAATAAATTCGAAAAGATTGATATCATACAAAGTGTCTTCTTTGACCATAATGGAATGAAGCTAGGAATCAGTAACAGAAGAAAAACTAGAAAATTTACAACATAAAAAACTTAACCTACACGATCTTGGACATAAATGAATCAAAAAGAAATCACAAATGAAATTAGAAAATACATTGATATGAAGGAAAATTAAAACACAACACATCAAAACTTATGGCATGCAGCAAAATCAGTGCTCAGAGGGAAATTTATAACTATAAATATTTATGTTAAAAAAAGATCCCAGGGGCGCCTGGGTAGCGCAGTCGTTAAGCATCTGCCTTCGGCTCAGGGCGTGATCCCGGCATTCCGGGATCGAGTCCCACATCGGGCTCCTCCGCTGGGAGCCTGCTTCTTCCTCTCCCACTCCCCTGCTGTGTTCCCTCTCTCGCTGGCTGTCTCTCTGTCACATAAATAAATAAAAAACCTTAAAAAAAACATTTTAAAAAAAGATCCCAAATCAATAATTCAGTTTTATACCTAAATAACTGAGATAAAAAAGAACATGTTAACTCTGTTTTACACTTAAGTAACTGAGAAAAAGGGCATGTAAAACCCAAAACTAGCAGAGGAAGGAAATAATAAAGACTAGAGCAGAAATCAAAGAAATAGAGAATAGAAAACAAAAGGATCAACACAATGAAGGTTTGGTTCTTTGAAAAAAAAAGTTAACAAAACTGATAAATGTTTAACTCAATGGACCAAAAGATACCAAAGAAAGAAGACTTAACTAAAATCAGAAATAGAAGTGATGACATTACTACAGAACTTACAGAAATAAAAAGGATTATAAGAGAATACTGTGAACAACTGCATACCAATTAGATAACCTAGATGGAATGAACAAATTTCTAGAAGCACACAAACTACGAATGACTCAAGAATCCATAGAAAATCTGAAAAGAACTAAAACAGGTCAAGAGTTTGAATCAGCAGTCAAAAACCTTCCAACAAAAAGCTCAGGACCAGATGGCTTCACTGATGAATTCCCCCAAATACTTAATTAAAGAAGAATTAACACTAGTCCTTCTCAAACTCTTCCAAAAAATAAAAGAGGAAGCAACACTTCTTATTTCATTCTATTTGGCCAACTGTAATCATAAGGATACCAAAGTCAGACAAAGTTATTGGAAGAAAACTAGAGACCCATATCCCTTATGAATATAGATGAAATAATCCTCCATGAAATGCTAGCAAATAAATTTCAGCAACATCTTAAGAGGATTATGCATCATGACCAAAGAGAATTTATCCCAGGAATGCAAGGATGGTTAAAAATATGAAAATCAAAGTAATACAACATGACAGAATGAAGGGGGGAAACACACATTTCATTTGATGCATAATGAGCATTTGAAAAATCCAATTTTCTTGTATGATAAAAATACTCACAAACTTAGACTAGAAGGAAACTTGCCTAACATGATAAAGGGCATTTATAAAAAATGCACAGCTAATATCATACTCAATGGTAATTAACTAAAAGCTCTTCTCTGAACATCAGGAACAAGTCAAGGATGCCTATTTTCACCGCTTCTATTCAACACTGTACTGTAAGTTCTAACCAGAACAAATCAGTAAGAAAAAGAAATAAAAGGCACTGAAATTGAAAAGGAAGAAGCAAAATTATGTATTTGCAGATAACATGATCTTGTATATAGAAAATCCTAAGGAATCCACATAAAATAAACTATTAGAGCTTATAAGCCAACTCAGTAAAATTTCAGGGTATGTAATCAACACACAAAAATAAGTTGATTTCTATACACTATCAATGTACACTTGTACACTGGAAACTGTAAAACACTGCTGAAATGAAGAAAACCAAAGTAAATGAAAAGACGTCTCATATTCATGGATTGGAAGACAATATTGTTAAAATGACATACTGCTGAAAGCAATGTGCAGATTCAATGCAATCTCTATTAAAATCCCAGTGGCCTCTTTTCCAAAAATGCAAAAAGTTTATCCTAAAATGAATATGCAATTACAAAGGATTTCAAATAACCTGAACAATCTTTTTTTTAAAATAGAGTGGGTTTTTTTTTAATTTTTTAAGTTAACATATAATGTATTATTTGTTTTAGAGGTACAGGTCAGTGGTTCATCAGTCTTACACAACACCCAGCGCTCACCACAACACATACCCTCCCCAATGTCCATCACTCAGCAGCCCCATCTCCCCTCCAAGCAACCCTCAGTTTGTTTCCTAAGATTAAGAGCCTCTTATTAACCAGAACAATCTTGAGAAGGAAAAATAAAGTTGGAGGACTCATATTTTCCAACAAAACTTACTCGAAAACTATAGTCATCAAAATAGTATACGATACTGGCATAAACAAAATGTTTCCCAAATGGAAAAGTAATACAACGTCCCCAAACCTCTGGGTCTTCCGGGGCTGGTTTCTAATATAGAAATGAAAGCAAAATGTTTTGTGTTAAATGGTGCTGTAAGGTTCTAACCAGAACGTTCAATTGTATAAGGCTTCTTTAAACAAACAAACAAACAAACAAACAAACAAACAAACAACATTTAGGGGTGCCTGGGTGGCTCAGTTGGTTAAGTGTCTGACTCTTGATTTCGGGTCAGGTCATGATCTCAGGGTTGTGAGATTAAGCCCCACATTGGGTTCCATGCTCAGCAGGGAATCTGCTAGCGATTCCCTCTCCTTCCACTACCCCCCCATCTCTCTCTCTCTAAAATAAATAAATATATCTTCAAAAAATATAAAAATAAAAAATAACATTTATTGGGTTTTATTCTGGTGTAATTAATGGTAACTGTGGGAAAAATTTGGAAAATAGAGAAAAAATACTATGATCCTTCTATTCATAGATTGGTAAATGTAATTAACACGGTGTATTTTCTCTGGAAGGAAATATATCCATACGTTTACGCAGGTATAGTCCCTGTATTACTTAGATAAGAATGTTAAAGTTAATTAGAGTTAATGTGGGGTCCCAGTTGCAGGGGGATGGGGTAAGCACAGCGCACCCCACCCTGACTCTGTCATTGAGTGCTGCCATAAAACCTGGACAGGATGCATGGAGTAGCTATTTGAGGACGCCGAAAAGTAAACAGTAGTAGGCAAATAGGAGAAGACCAGAATTCAAAATATCACTGAAAGGGCAGTGAGGTTCCCATTTCTTCCCTCCTGGAACCCAAGGGCGTGCAAACCTGGAAGTGGGCACCTGGGCACACACAGAAAGCTCCAGGAGAGGCCCCCTTTCTCCGACTGCAGAGCACTCTGAAAGAGTGGAGGAAAATCCTGTCTTTTTCTTTCTTCTATTCTCTTGAGTCCCAGCTCCCGGATAATTCCGTGGTGACAAAATTGGCAGTGGGAGCCTGCAAGCACCTAAAATCCTGAGGGAGGGAAACTATCTCTGATTGCAGGAGCCGTGATTCCCCAAAAAGTGGATACACTCCCCGCGGCTCTTTTTCTCTGTGTCTCCCATCACCTGGCCCCAAATGCGGGCATAGTCATGGAAGGTGTGCAGCAGGGCAGGGTAACGGAAACCCAGCTGCCTGGACAAAGGACCAAGAAGGGGAATCCCAGAGAGGAAAACAACTGGGAAGACCACAGAAAGAGAGAGCTCAGGAGAAAGATCCCATGATATTGTGTCATTAACTAATGTCAGATGTTAATCATAGGGAAAATGTGCTTGGGGTATACAGAAACTCCTTACGATCTTTGTAACAATTCTGTAAATGTAAAACCGTTCTAAATGTTTTCTTTTTGAAAATGCAACATTTGCCTTGGCTCATTCATTCCCATATTCATTCATGTTACTCACTGAACTCTTTACTGAGCACCTATTATGGCCCAGGCACTGCTCTAGTCTCTGGAAATATCGAGAGCAAACAAAACCCGCTATGATTCTTGCCATCAAGGAGCTTACAGGGCAGTGGAAAACGAAATAAACTACAGCGAGAGGTGGTTAAGCCATAGAAGGAAGAAGTCTGTACTTTCAGAGTTAAAAATTCTCTTTTTGAGTTTTCATTCTGGAAGAAAAATCTTTGAGAAGTTAAAGGCCTAAGCTGAAGTCTATAAAATCGGGCATTTGACGACCAAGGAGCAGGATACCCAAAGAGGGGCAAAAGGCTTGGCTCTGGAGCCAAATAAGGCCAGTTCCTAGCAGGAGGCCCAGCCTCCTAGTCAGAGCAAGAGCAACTCTACCCTGGGGGCGCCTGGGTGGCTCAGCGGTTAAGCGGCTGCCTTAGGCTCAGGTCATGATCCCAGGACCGTGGGATCGAGCCCCACATTGAGCTCCCTGCTTGGCGGGAAGCCTGCTTCTCCCTCTCACACTCCCCTTGCTTGTGTTCCCTCTCTCACTGTCTCTGTCAAAGAAATAAACAAAATCTTAAAAAAAAAAAAAAAAAAAAAAAAACTCTACCCTGAGTCTAGGCTTAGGCCAGAGGCCCGGGCTACCTATTGGCTCTCTGGGCTACCTGTTGGCTCTCTGGAAGGCAGATCTGTGCTGGTGGACGAGGTGAGGCTGAGAAGGAAGCCTCGTAGCCTGCTGGGCGCTATCCCAGGGGTGGCTGTACTGGTAGGACAGGCTGCATCCCAGTCAGACCAGGGTCCACACACCCACCCACCCATCCTCACATTCCACTCATTCCTTCTCTCAACATGGACTAAACACCTACTGCGTGCCAGAAACAGGGTGGGCCTTCCACAGTCCTAACAGAAACAAATAGTCCAGGTGACCCTGGGAGAAAGCGTCCCAGGCAACAGGAAGAACATTCACCCAAGCCCACAAGCTAGAGAGAGCAGGAAACCTTTATGACATTTCAAGGGGTTCGTGAGGCCGGCGCGCAGAGTGTGGGCTAAAGGACAGCAAGAGGGAAGCCTGGGGGTGGGGCCGAGACCAGAAGGTGAAGCCCTCTGTGGCTCCTCGAAGGAGTTTAGACGTCTTCCTGACGGCACAGGGAAGCCAAGGAAGCGTTTCAAGCAAACGATGTGCATAGATGGGGCATGTGATCAAGATGTGGACTTTTACCAAAACCATCTCGCTAGTGGCTGCTGTGGCCGTGCAGGGACCGGACTTTGCCGAGCCACCCTGCCGTCAGGAGGTGCACCGCACGCTCCGAGGCGGGGGCGGGATCTGATACCGCGCGGGAGGTAGGAAGCAGGGCAGGGGGAGGGCTCCGGGGTGACATCCAAGTTTCTGGCCCTGGGCGAGGATGTGAGGTGCCAGGCTAGCGTAATGATGACTGGGAACACAAACACTGTGTGCCCAGGATGTGCTGGACACTGCCAGGAGGTGAATGGGTGGGGTGCCCTCGGGGGAACTGGGTGCTCTCAGCACCCTGCTCCGGTCCCCCGCCCTGCAAATACTGGGACTGCCTTTTATGTGCATTCCCCAGGCCTTCTTCCAAGTAAACGTCTTGCTCAACAGGTCAGGATGTATTCAGCGAGCATCCAAAAAGTTTAAAGTAAATATTCTTTAGAAATATAAAAATATGAAGAGAGTCCCAGACCTTGATGAATATAACAATTTCTAGGGGGATTTCTATAATTACGAGATTCTATATTAAATATGCATATTCTGAAGGTTGTTGTCACTAAATAAACAGCACTCATTTTACATAAGCAAACACACTCACCAAGGTAAATATACAACTGAAGTAAAAATGGAGCCAACATGGGTGTGTTTAAAAGTAGCCAGTAATATCAGAGGACAAAAGCAGGAATTTGGGTGGAATGGAAGGGCTGCACGTGATTGGTCAGTTGATCTCCCAACACAAATTACCTTGGGGGGGAAGGTGGGAAGGGCAGCGGTGGAATACACAAACCCAGTTGACCTTAGATGGGAAACCACCAACTGTGAAAACTTCTTTGTTTTTTTTTGAGATTTTATTTATTTATCTGACAGAGAGAGACAGCCAGCGAGAGAGGGAACACAAGCAGGGGGAGTGGGAGAGGAAGAGGCAGGCTCCCAGCGGAGCAGGGAGCCCAATGTGGGGCTCAATCCCAGGACTGAGCCACCCAGGCACCACCAACTGTGAAAACTTCTAATCCTCTACTTGGTTAATAATAGCTTTGTTGTAGAATGACTTCTAGTATTTTTTAAAGTAGAAAAAGATTGAGTCAAATATACAAGTCAACTCATAGCCCGCAATATGAATGTTAACTATATCTCATACATGGCTTCACGGAATCCAAGGAATCCATCACCCCTCCACCCTAAATTTAGAACACGGCTGGGATGCATTTGGACATTGGTCGGCATCCCTAAAGACTACATGTAAGCACGTACCTTCATTCTGAAATAAAATCATAACGGCCATAGCCAGTGTATGTCAGTTTTATTTTAAAAACTGAGGGGGGCGCCTGGGTGGCACAGTTGTTAAGCGCCTGCCTTCGGCTCAGGGCGTGGTCCCGGCGTTCTGGGATCGAGCCCCATATCAGGCTCCTCCACTGGGAGCCTGCTTCTTCCTCTCCCACTCCCCCTGCTTGTGTTCCCTCTCTCTCTGGCTGTCTCTCTCTGTCTAATAAATAAATAACTCTTTAAAAAAAAACTAAAGGTGATCTCAACTGACTTAATTTAATTTATAGAAATTTAAAATATCATGTCCCTCCCTCTAAGTCAACTTGCCATCAATGCAACAAAAAGCACAGGTGGGAAATCGGGGATTTGGGATTGACAGAGAACCATGTGACATCACTCCACGCTTTACTTAATGGGGTTATATCACTGACCTAAGGTTTCACAAGACAGCCAAAGGTATGGCAGAGACAGAAGTCGAGTCACCTTTTCCCCAGAATCTAATTTCTTCACTGAACAAATCCCCATCCCAAACAACGAAAACAGGGAGGCAGAACATTTTAGAGGCAAAAATTGTAGAGAAATAAAACTATAGTCATGAAGTAATCTGGCTTTAGTTTTCTCTTGATATGTTGTCTTCCTTTATTTGCCCTAGAACATTTTTTCATATGAAAGGTGTTATTGGGGTCTAACTATTTTAAGTGACATAAGAAACTAAAATAATTATTTAGGTCATTTAGGCCAAACCGACCCTCCCATTCAAAAATAAAATTTGGTCAGAAGCGTTTCATGTAGGGAAATGTCTATATATTTGTCTCATTTGGGGGGTTAAGAGCAGATATTAAAAACCTACGTGGAAGCAGCCAAAATAAAATTTGGTCAGAAGCGTTTCATGTTGGGAAATGTCTATATAATTGTCTCATTTGGGGGGTTAAGAGCAGATATTAAAAACCTATGGGGAAGCAGCCTCCCATCCCTACTCTGTCTCTGATACCAATTTTCCGTATTGATAAACACATAGAGACAGTCTTGCCATTTACAAAGCACTCCTACAAGTATCATCAGCTCTCACAGTACTGGTCCCATTTAACAGAGGAGGAAGCTGGAGGAGTTTGAGGGCAGAGCGGCTGCAACGCAGTTCTCAGGAAGGTGGTGGAGGGCTGCCTGGCTGATGGGGGTGGGTGCGTGGTGGGCTCAATGTTGGCAGTGCCTTCGGCTCATGCTGTAGGTTCTGAGCCCAACCAGAAAGTGAGCAGTGTCACTTTCTCCTTATGGCGTCTGTTGAGTCACTGGACACGGAGCTGTGGTGCTCGTGATCCTTATGGCTTCAAAGCCAGTGGAAGCAGATCACACCGAACAGTCTGGAATTACGGATGTGTTTACTGCATCATCCAAGGACCCTTTGGGAATAGTTCTGGAGCATTCAATAGCGAGCTCTCTGCAAATGAAGCTATGAGAGGCTGTTCTAAGCTCTGGCAGCAGGAAGCATTACAGTAGCTTGCTGCAGATAAGTAACCACACCCAAGTGTCTGAACACGTTTCCTTCTCTCGCCAGTACATTCTGCACCATATACTCCTAGGTACAGGCTGGGCCCTTGTTATTCAGTGTGGTCCCCTGCTGACTAGCAGCCTCAGCATCATCTACCCACTTGTTAGAAATGCAGAATCTGGGGCTCTGCCCTAGACTCAGGAATTAGAATTTACACTTTAACAACTCAGTAATTTATAGGAAATTAAAATTTGGGGGAAGCACTACCCTAGGCAAAAGGGAAAAGCAAGTGAACTTCTTGTCTGCTTGCCCACCACCCCTGCCCTGGGGCTGTCCGAAGTTACTAGTTCTTCAGGCTCTCAGAAGATGTTACGGCCAAGTTCAAACCCTCCAGCACCAGCCCACCTGCTCAGCTATTCTCCTAGCATATCCAATTCAACTAGTTTGTAGTTTAGCAAAACGGCTTAGGCTATACACTAAAATGTGGATAACTAATAATACCTACAAAGAGGAGGCTCTGGTTAAATGTTACTGAGAACACAGTGGTAACAAGAAAATTTAAAGCCAGAAAAATCTGGGTTTGCATCTCTCAATGAGCAGCTGTGAGAAACTTGAAAGCCTAAATAACTCTCTGAACTTGTTTCTGCTTCTGTAAAATGGAGATAATACCTGCCTTACAAAGGGATTAGACATAATGCAAATAGTTTTTGCATAACATGCATGGCTCTCTCTTCCTTCTGAATGAACCCTAACATCGCAGTTAACTGAATTTCGAAATAGTGTTGATGCAAATAACTGTCTAGTTGGTATCGCTCCAGCCAGTGTGAGCACAGGGAGACGTTATGAAGTGGTCAGCATTTCTCACAACCCATAGACTCGCATGTGCCCCCACCATCAGCCTCGCTATGCTGGAAGTCTCACCGCACACCTCCCACGTGGTAACTTCTCCTGAACTAACTTAGACTTTGGAGTCTTCTGACGGAAAGCTTTTCTACCTACCTCCGTGAAGAAAGTGTTCAATCATCAAATGAAAAGACCAAAAATATTAGCTGGGGGAGAAGTATGTTGTGATGTTTAGGTTGCAGAAAGTTTGTTTTTAGCACTTACAATATCATTTCAGCATTATCACCAATGCGCAAGTAATGAAAACTGGAATTGTTTTTATGATTCACTATAACTGGTAAAATTATGTTTTACCTGATTTTTAAATTGTCAGTTTGATTATTGACTATAGTTGAAAGAAATTGATTAAAAAACTCTAAGTGAAAATAATTTTTAAAGATAATCTTTAAATCAGCCTGGAACTAATAATGTTTCATTAATTTGTTAGGAGATTTAAAAAAAAAAGCACAAAACATAAATGGGAAAAAATTGGTTCATTTAACTAAATAAAACTTAACATTTTTGCCCAACAATAAACACCATACACAAAGTTAAAAGACAACCCACCACCTGAGAGATTTCCCAACACATATAACCAAAAAAGAAAGTCAATAAGAAAAAGACAAACAAATCAATAGCGAATGTAAGCAAATAACATGAACACACAATTCCCAGAAGAGCAAACCCATTGTCTAATAAACACGAAAAGATCTGTAACCTCATCAAATAATCAGGGGAAGTGCAAACTGACCATCAAAGGAGCTACCACGTTACACGGCTGTGATGGCCAAAGATGTCAGAGCGTGCCATCACCAACTACCCAGAAAGGAAAAAGACCACAGGAGCCCCTGTACCCAGCCAGGAAGCCTGTCTAGTAAGCTCATGTGAGCACTCTGGAAAGCAATCTGGCATTGTCTGGCAGCTGGAGAACAGGCACCGGGAAGAGCGCAGGCCGGCCTTAGCTCCCCGAAAGTCTGTGTGGGATTGCTGAGCAGGAGTGCTGCCAAGGAGCTTGTTAGAAAGGGACTACTCCACCCCCAGCCTTCCTAGGGGTGCGTTTTAAGAAGACCTCCAACAGATTCTAAGGCATGCGCAAGTTCAGAGCTGCTGCCCGAGAGAAACTCTCACGCATTAGTTCTCACCTGTTTCAACAGGACACTGCAGGCAGAATCCTAGGGACGTGGTTCTTGATACATTCTCTATGAAGGTAGTCTGACAGATCTTGGCTTTACTAGGACAGAGTGTCACTGAGAGTTAAGGGACAGTGTGCAGACCATCCAGATTGCCTCAAAGGTACACCTTTGCCCAAAGAGATATGTACAGGATGTACATATAAAAATAAAGCACTTAGTATAAACAGTTGCCAGTAGAAGAATGCGTACAATGGTACATATACTGCTGTATATGTTAATGTGCCATTAACATAAATGAAATATACATGAATCAGCAGGGATGAATCCTGAAAATATAATGCTAAATGAGAAAAAAGCAAGTTGCAGAAGGACATCTATAGTAGGATACCATTTAACATGAAGTCAAAATCTCACAGAAAAATCTACGCTATTTTTGGATAAATACATACACATTTGTCTGAAAACATCAGGGATGTATATCTAGAAAGTACATCTGCTGATCTTATGATAATGGTTATCTGTGGGCATAAGAAATGAGAGGGATGGGGTGGAGGTTTACAAACAGAACATCAACTGTAAGTAAGATTTTATTGTCTTTTTTGAAGATTTCATTTATTTATTTTTGTGAGAGAGAGAGTAAGCAAGCAGGAGCAGGGGGAAGGAGGGAGAGAGGGAGAGGCAGACTCCCCACTGAGCAGGGAGCCCGATGTGGAACTCGATCCCAGGACCCCAGGATCACGGCCCGAGCTAAAGGCAGAACCCAACCGACTGAGCCACCCAGGCGCCCCAGTAAGATTTAATTTTTTTAAAAAAGCTGTCAAATAGGGTAAAAGTTTAATATCTTTTAAAACTGAGTTCAGGTAAAAGATATCGCGTATATTATTCTGTGCACTCTTGTGCATAAAGTATTTCATAACACTAATTTTAAAGTTTAAAATTCACTATACTTGTGAATGCTAGAAAATCTTATTTCTGTACTAAAAGAAATCTTTTAAAGCCTCAAGAGGTAGGGCTTTTAAAAGCTGAATCTTTGTGACATCTAGTGGTAGCAGAAAGTTACAATTTAATACACAATTAGAAACAAACTTGATTCAATATACCACTAATTTCTGAATTTTTGGTTTAATTAAACTTTCACACAATATTAAAAGTTTGTGTTTCGATTTGTGTTCTCAGGGGTCCACAACTGAATAATTTTTTCACACTTGAATATTTTTAATGACACTTTGGAATGTGGTACTGTAGTGTACACATTAGTTATGTGGCTAAGACTCTGGTCTCCTGAAAAATGCGTCAATTATGTCACTTCTAGTGTTTCCCAAACAAGGGCCCCACCCTGCCACTGCTCTCTCTGGGTCAGTGAGGCCAGCAGAAAGGAGCTCCAAGCTGTACACACAGCTGGCCAGGTGTCCGTCCCTAGCACACACCTGCACATCTGCCTCATGTCCCCCAGCCCTCAATGGTGCCACCAAGGTTCTAGATCCAGGCTCTTCCTACACCTCCCACACCCATCCAATCAGCTTCCAAGTCCCCCTCTGGAATGTGCTACAGCCATCATTCATTTTCCCAACATCCCCTACTAAACTGTGAAGGGTTTAGAGCAGAACCACTGCTCGCACTCATGTTCCCTAGAAGAACCCAGTACAGTTCTTGGCTCATCGTAGATACATAATAAATGTTCACAGAATGATTTCCCACTGCCACGACCCAGGCTCAGACCTTCATTACCTTGGCCCTAGACTATGACAAAAGCGTCCTAAGCCTAAAGCATCCTAAATACCATCAATTAAATCATCTTAAGACCTCTCTTTGAGACAGAACACCACTTCCTCTCCCCCATTCCCAGCAAAGCTGTTCCACGCACAGATCTCATTTCCGTTTCCATTGTCAGCAGACACAGTCAAGACGTCTGAGCTTGGGATTTAATGTGCTTTACAACCCGGTCCAGATGGGCTTTCCTGAACCTCCCTCTCACTATATCCCTGCCCAGATCGACTCTTCTTCAAGCTTCCCACAGGCATCCCCATCTTCATTGTTCTGCTTGCATTTGCCCTCCTGCCCACCCACCATCAATTCTCTATCTTTGCTCTTCTGTGGGTGCATTTTGTTCTGAGTCCTTTCACTTCTGTGAAGCTCTAAGTAACTTCTATGTAAAAAGTGAATAGCACTACCTACCAAACTCGCATCCCTCTTGCCTATACCCTTGCTCCCCACCTGGAAGAGTGATTCTCAAAGGCACTGACCACCTCTCAGTCTCAGTTGTGCTCTAAGAACCAAGCTAAGTTCTCAGAGGGATTTGTTGAGATGAGAAGAATTAGGGAAAGGGTGAATGGCCATCGACTGCAATTGGGATAAGCCCTTATAATCGTTAATCTGAAGGTAGCTGGCACATGATTCCGAATAATGTGTTTATATAAGCTGATCTCTTATATTTTGACAAGTTAGTGGAAACAGTGACACGAACAAAGTGACTAGCTAAGAAACCTATTACTTGTGGCTTTGGAACATGAGAGAAAAAGGAGCAAGTATCAGGCTTTCTGTATTGGGTTCAAAATATGATAACCACAGAAGGTCAAGGATGACTCCCATACTATAGATTTGGCACTTGGACAATAATGAAGCTACCTACCATACTAAGAACTGAGCAGGGGAAAAGCTTCTAAAATAATAAAGTTGTGTGCCTGGGTGGCTCAGGCGGTTGAGCGACTGACTTGATTTCAGCTCAGGTCATGATCTCAGGGTCATGGGATCAAGCCCCATGTTGGGCTCAGCACTGAGCGTGGGGCCTGCTTGGGATTCTCTCTCAGTCCCTCCCTGTGCTCACACTCCCTCTCTCCTCTCAATAAATAGATGGATGGATGGATGGATACATAGATAGATACATAGACAGACAAAATAAAGTCAGCTCTATTTTAGACATGGCTATTTTCCAATGCTCTTAGTGTACCCAGATACATTCAGCAGTTATGTCAAACAGCACGAGGCCACTAGGCCAGCTCCAAGACTCATTAGTGAACAACTTCAAACAGTTACTTTCTGAAACCTCGTTTCTCCACACATTCAAACCAGGCTCATACCCACAATCCCATGAACTCTCAGTAGAGCCTCTGGCATGAAGAAGTGCTCACTGTTAGTCCGCTCCGCTCTCTACCAATTTCGAGCCTGACCCATTCCCACCACAAGATTCTTTCCATCTTATCCCAGTCCTCCTAATAGGTGTCTGAACTGGACACTGGGCATTGACCCCATGCCTAATTTATAGTCAAGTTCCTTGTTAGGGCCCAGCCCTTCATGAACACTGACTGCTTGGCTGGACCAAACTCTTGCAGACTCCCCTCCCATGATTTATGGCCCCCTGCTGTCTCCCCTCCTACCTTGAGCTTCCCCTCCCCCCACCATTCCCTGGCTGGGAATTGGCTTTTTGAACAAGGTCGCTCACCTCCTTGCCTAGAGCCAAGTGCTGTCACCCACTGACGGTGAGTATGGGAGCCACACCCTCCCCTGCTGCTCGCACATGACCCCGGGCCCTGTGGTCCTGTGACAGTCCACCAATCCTCAGTCCTAGGGTGCCTAGGTTACTCACAGATGCTGCTCTCCCTCTGAGTTTGTTATGGGCCACTAGAGAACAGGATTGAAGAACTCTGGTGAAGATTCCACTTACCGTCACAGTACCTGGCACGTAAGACCGAAGCGGCACTCCCTTCACTCCCTGCTGAGCGCTTACTAAGTGCGAGGCTCTGCTGAGAAAGCTTCCCAAGAATTACATCATTTCATCCGTAGAACAATCCTAAGAGGCAGGCATTGGTACTTATTGCCCAGATGAGGAAACTGACGCACAGTACACATCCATCAAGTGTTTGCGGAATGAGCAAGCTTGCAGTGGGACTACAGAGTTGTCCAACAGTCATTTTAGTGGTCCATTCCCCCAGCATACGTTTTCAATGCATCCTCACTCAACTCCCTGACCAACCTCTGCCCTTCTCTCCCTCTTTACCAAGAGGATCAGACGAAGAGCATGTAAATTGTATACTGCTCTGCTATCCCAAATGTTCATCCTTTTCGCTTAAAATGTGTTTCTCTACATTTCCCCCCTCTTGGAAGAAGACATCATTTCAAAAGTGTTCTCCTCCCCGTGTGAGTTTTGTCCCATGCCTACTACTCCTTGGATCCCCGCTCGAACCCTCCTGAGCCACACCTTCACTCTCTACTTCTCGGCTCAACTTTCCTACTGCCAGAGCACAAGCAGAAGCTCACCTCTCCCATGTGGAGAATCCCTGCTCAACCCCGCTACGCCCTCAGGCTGCTCTCTTTTCGTCACCAAATTTCTCCAAAAGACAATCTATGTCTCCTTCCCTTCGTTACCAAAATCCATGCCCTGAACCACACCATCTGAATTTCACCTCCACATCCTTAATGGAAACTGTGAAAAG
The DNA here is from genome assembly GCF_002007445.2 of Ailuropoda melanoleuca. NCBI lineage: Eukaryota > Metazoa > Chordata > Mammalia > Carnivora > Ursidae > Ailuropoda > Ailuropoda melanoleuca. The sequence goes on from NC_048223.1 coordinate 82,496,759, forward strand.
TTCTCAAAGCCATCCTGGGTCTCTTCCCACACATCGCTCCCTGGTCTCAAGTCCAGACCTTAGAGACCGGAGTCCAGGCCCTCCCCAGTCTGGTTCCTAGCCATCTCTCTTTGGCCCGGTTTCCTTCACATTTCCATGGGTTTCACACATTCAAAACTCACTTCTTCAAGGTTTCTTTTGAAATGCTCTCCCTTTCATGAGGCTTGCTCAAATCATTTCCTCCTCTAAATTCTTAGCTTCTATTTGTACTTCTAGTTAGTGCCTATTCTATGTGCACACAAGCTGTGCTGGCCAAGTACACAAAAGCTCTGCAAGGCAAAGGTCACACCCTATCCTTATTTCCCATGTAAATGGCAGTGCTGAGACTAGGGTTGCAAAATTTAAGAGGCATGTTCGCTGCAGAGTCGGCCCTTACACTTGGTACCCCGGTACCTCAAGAGCCCCACCCTGGTAACTACCTGTGACCCTTTAACATGGATCGAAAATAAATGAATCTATAAACCAATGAATCACTAAGATGATGACAGTGTAAGTACTTCAGGAGATGGGGTTCCTTATCGTCATTGTAAATGAAATTGGAGATAAGGGTAGGATGCAATCATAACCAGTGAGACAGGAAGGCAGGGCTGCCAGGGAGTTTCTAGGAATATAAATAAAAACACCAGGAAGGTTCTCCTCTCTTCTTCCACAAGATGCCCTCATGTCTGAATACCGCACCTGGAATTATTTACTGCAGCCACACTAGGAACAGCCTGGGGATGAAACCAACAGAGAGCAGAAAGGCAGAGCCAAGAGAGGGGAAGCTGGGGCCCTCATCAATCACATTGTGGCCTGCCCATTCTCTGGACTTCTCACGGGAGACAATGGATCATTGTTATCAGCCTGTTTCCAGCCAGGGTTTTCAGTCACTTATTTCAGCCAAAATAATACTGCGACGGTGTCACTTCGCAGGAGAGAAGTGTGCGACAGCAGAGGAAGCCGGAGGATTGCCGCACCTTCTCTTCCTTCCTCCCAAGAGAAGGATGAAGGGGTCAGGGATAAACCTGGCCTCTGAGCTCTTGCTCCCGAAAGTCTTGGGGATCAGGACTGGCCGCAGCCCCACCATGCTCCTGTCCTCCATATGAGAAGTAGATGGGGCGGGCTCTCCAGCTGATGCAGAGAGAATGATAGTTCTCCAGCTGCTTTTCTTCACGCTAGCCAGAAGCTTCGGCCTGGTATTGGAAGTGCATTCTCTGATGCAGTTTTAGCATTTGTAAAGTTGATTCTTTGATTCCCATTTGGCCCGTTCTGCCTACTTCCAAACAGGTTCGGAGATAGAAGTCATTAGATACCTCCAGAACCCCCCAGATTCTTCTCCAGAACCCTTCCAGATTCTAATCACGTTACATTTTGCCAAATTAGGAAATTGGAGAAAGCAAAGATGAACAGTTACTTTTATGAGAAAAAGTCTGTGGCATTTGAACTTTGGCTTAAGGCAAAGTTGAACTAACAGGGGCACGACTTACCTTCCCATGTGAAACAATGAAAAACCAGCACAAAACACATGAAACAACAGCTGTTAGAACAGTGAACATAAGGCAGCAAAGGACAGCGGGCTCTGAGAAATGGCAGAGTGCTCCCTACAACTGCACCAGTGCACTGCCTCACGAGGTTGACAAGATACATTGCAGGGAAGGAGAACATACATGAAGCCCGGTGGTCTCCTTGAATAAGGAGGGGCTGGGAGTCCAGGGATACCTCCGGAGGGTCCCCGATTCTTCAGCTGAGTAGCAAACGCATGGGTACGAGGAAATGATAAGCTAAGGAAAGAACCTTTGAAACAATTAGAGGGCATACCCATGGCTTGAAGAGAGCTGGGAATAATTCCACTTGCTGTCAATCCTACCTCCATAAACTCGTTTAAAAATACAATTTAAAAAAGTGTATCTTTCCACAACCGAAGTGAAAATTCTCATAATTCATTCAATATTCGGTAGTACACCCAAAGAATATTGCCTTGATGGTGGGGCAAAACTAGCCCCAGACTCCATTCTCTTCTGGTTCCACCCAACAAAGCTTCTTAAAAGCAAGACCAGAAAGGATCAAATCATTTCTGAATACCTTAATGACATCCAGGAACAAAGCACAAAAACATTCATAGGAATAAAAATACCCAACACCCGAGAAGATTGAATTCACATCTAATCATAAATTACCAGGCATAGAAAAAAGTCGAGAGAAAAAGCTCATCTCCTTTTTCACCCCGTTCTACCTCCTCTGTCTCGTGCCCAGATCTGGCTGGGAGTGCTTCCAGCAAGACTACCCCCTACCCCAGAACCACAGCAATTCCCCGTGACTAGCCGACGCTCACAGACTCTTGCTGTCAAACCCCAGCACTGGACTGGCCTGGGCTATGCTGAGCCCAAGGGCCCTCAGAGCCTGCCCTTCCACCCCCGGACCTCTATGAGGGCCCCTCACAGCCTAAGGCCTGAGGGACGCTGTGCTCTCTTGCTCCCTTAGACACGCCTGCCTGGGTAGACTGGTGTGGGTCATCCATGCTGGGGGGCACAGTGCCTGATGGCCTGACTGACCCAGAAACCACCTCTCCAGAGCACCTGGGACTTTTTTCTAAGAAATGTACAGAACTGATAGGCAAGATAACATTTCTTTTTAATGAAACCAATATTTTCCCCCCTTTATCTCTTCTGGTTTAAGCAATTAGGCTGCTCTACTCTCATTGCCTCAGGAGAGGTATGTCATAACCCAAAGCAGATTATTATTATTTTTTTAAGAAGCCTCTTCCTGGCATTTATGTTTCCATGTCTATACCATTTCTTAAAGAACAGAAAGGATCCATAATAGAGATTTAGATTTGGAAGAATTTTATAAAGGAAGCAAAGTTCTCCCTGAAGTTTAAGTTGGGGCCTGAAACTTCTGAGGAGCCAGGAGAGCCGCCAGGGCAGCCACCAGGGCCTGTGGATTACCCAGCGTCCACTCCAGGAAGCCCCCTGCATGGCCTGTGTCCCGGGAGAGCTGCCCTCCAATAGCAGCACCGGTACTTTTGCCCACTGGTTGCTCCAGAAGAAAGGCTGTTTCTCTGTACCCCAGCACTTTGCATCCTTCCCCATCCGGCCCCATTACTAAGTGTGGATTAATATTACTACAAAGTATCATTGCCTAGCAAACTGGGGAAATCTTTGTGGTCCAATTTGGGGGGGAGGGGGATGAGATGTAAAAGCAAGTTGAACACTCCCGAGCCCTGCACAGTGGCAGCCCCTCTCACTCCTCCCAGACCAGAACTTTCACCTCAACAACCTTGTTCTCAGGCAGACACACACATTCTTTTCAGCTCATCTCTCATTTGTCCCTTTTGTTTGCTTGGGCAAACTCTCCTGCCTCAGAGGAATCCTACCAGTAACCAGTTGCATTGGGGAATCCAAAACAGCCTTTTAAGGCTACCCTTGAAGCCCATTTATAAAGCTGTCTTTAGAGGAAAAAAATACAATGGGGAACCTCATGTTTTGAAACTTGAAACAAGCAGAAAAATTTATTGCTCTTAGGTTGGTTGATCCTATAAGTCTTGATCAATGTTTAATGCAACCTAAAAGCAAAATAAAAAGTAAATACGCTTTAATACAGTTAGAGCTGTGACTATGTAAGTGAAGCTTTTTGATAGTTTCAAATTGATTTCGGGTAAGATCCAAGCAAATGTTCTCCAGCATTTATTAACCAGTCCTTTCTTCTACTTGTCTAACTCCCCTTTCTTATTGTTATCTTTCTGGCAAGGGTCCTCTTCTTGGAGCCATCCCTTAAATGATGGAATTTCTAAAGCATTCGCCCGAGCCCTGTTCAGCACAGGCTGCACGCTTTCCTAGGTACGCCAGCTACTTGACAGCGTCTTGCTCTCTCCATCTGCTGCGCTTAGCTCAGGCTAACTCTTCAAGCATCATTTCCTCAGGAAGACTCATCCAGGCCAGGTCCCTCCTCACAGAGCACCTGCCCCCAGCCCACAGCCCCCAGAGGGCAGGGACCCCACCTGTTCTGTTCATTGCTATTCGCTAGCTCCCTGCATGGAACCAAAACACAGACATCTAATAAAAATGTCTCTAGTGACTGATTAGCACCAAGCCCTTTCAGGTCCCCCTTCTGAACAGGCCGCCAGCGCCATCTCAATCTGAATTACTGCACTGGCCTCCTGACAGGTGTCCTCACACCTCTCTCTCCACCCTCCCCTCTGTGCTGCTACTTCTGGCCTTTCTAAAATGCTGATTGCTGATTGCTTCACCCTCCACTGCCTTTAGGATAAAATCTTCATACTAGTCGGGGCACACAGTACCAAGCCTTTCATGGCCTGTTCCTGCTCCCTCCCCTGCCTGGTCTCTCCTCCCTCCCTGCCTCACACCCCCTACTCTCCCCTGGGGGGCTCTTATATTGGCTGTGCTCTCAGACCCCCCCCCCCAGCAACCAGTCACCAACCTCCTTCAGGAAGCCTTCCCTGATAGGGCTCCTCCACTGGGCTGGCTGCCGCACTTTTTCAGTGCACATGGTTAGGTCACTGAATATACCCTCTGCCCGGAGAGTCCTGGTCTATACCCGCAGATCTGGCTTAGTTATTAACAGCTCCCTGTCCACTCTCAAAACCTACTGCTCTGGCCAATAAATCACTTCATCACTCTAGCAATGACTATTAACTGCTTGCGCAATTGTCTGTTCCCCCCCAGACAAGGTAAATAACTGTGTGTTGTATGCACAGCAGCACCAGGCACGGTGCCTGTTACATAGAAAACACTGTATGTTTATTAAACAGGCAAATGTCCTTATATACGATAAAAGCGTGCACTTTCTTTAGGACATTTATCTGGTTCTAGTGTTTGCCTCTGAGAATCAATCAGCTGCCCCCCCCCAAATTTAACTTAAAGATTATGTATTTCACCAAAGGATTTTAAATATATACTTTGAAAAGATTTTGAGATTTTCAAAGCCTAAGTCCAAAATATATAAATCACTCTCTGAACAACGGCACACTATGACCCCAACACCAGCGTCCAGCTACCTTCCCATCAGTGCTGACACATCTGCAAGGAGCCAGACGTGTGCCCACCCTGACCCTTGTGGCCGGCAGCACACGTTCACAAAAAGGCAGAAGGCCCATTAGGAATAGATCGTCAGCACCCAGGCAACTGATTTTCCTTCTCTGACACGGAGGGCGCCCATTTGCCAACCAACCCTGGCCTCCTACGCACTGAGCTTTCCCAAAGTCAAAAAAAAAAAATCTGTTTTTCACCAACCACTTTCTTAAAGATACTTACATCAGATAGCATCGGTTCATCAAGTTCTTCCACTCTGCTCAGGTTAGGTGCCCCATAGCGATTGCTAATTTCAGCTAGTGTTTTGCCTGAGTCTGATGTTACATCCTACAATTATTAAAATTCATTTTTAATTTTAAACGAGTTCAAAATTAAGACACTAATTTTTTTATTTCGATAAGAAATGTCTGCATTATAACATCAAACTTCAACCTTAACGGAATGAACCAATACCTGTTAATAGAGAATTCTAGAAATAGATGCTAAAACTTAATTAAAAAGTACATTCAGAAATTTAAGATATATCACTGTACGTAAACATATGGTCAATAAATAATTCACGACATTCTGGTTTTTAAAAATACGAACAGAAAACGAATGTCCCATTTTTATCCACTTTGAGATTTTGCTTTAAAGCACATCGGTGCTTGTGAATTGTTGTTACTAGAACACATACTTGGACTATCAATTTTGATAATTTCCTTATTAAAAAGTTTAGCTACTAATGCATCAACATTAAGCTTTGCCTTCCAGGACACTCATTCATTTCACTTAACATAGAATAACTTTCCCTTCTCACCTCCAAATGTGAACTATCTTCACTCTTAGCTATATTTTCTATATTCACTCTCATCTCCTATAATATATAAAAATGAGGAAAAATATTTGAACATACTTTCCATTTTGATTCCATGTTTAATTTTCAAGAAGTTTTATTTTTACATAATGCTATGATCAATCTAACAGCAAACAGGTCATCACTCTTAAAGGGGTGATCTGAATACATTTAGTGTAAAACTGCAGCTCGCAGTCTCATTAAACACTCGCTACTAATAGAAAACCATGTTTTACTTATAATTAAACACAACTCTTTTAAAAAAATGAAACGATCTAAAATGTTAAACCTGAAGCCAAATTATTAGCCAATGTGACAAATGACAAAACAGAAACCTCTCTTCTGTCATTTTACATCACTGAATCTTCACTGAAGAGAAAGGGGGTCTGTATGTCTGTGTATTTATGGGCATGTGTGCAAGTGTGTATATCTTTGCACCCTACGGCACTCAGACTAAGATAAGCTCGGCCTCTGTGGTTTCGTTCACCATGTGTATTTTTTAACTGTGTATAGGGCTTTGACTTTCTCTTTTCAAAAATTTCATTTTTTTAATTCAATCCGTCCTTCCAGCTTTTAAAAAAGTGCTTTAAATAATGATGCTCTCATCTAAGCCATGAATACACATATTCTATAAAACCTACTTCTGTTTTTAATTTTAATTATGGAATAAATAGAGGAGTCACAAGTGAATGAGAGAGACCAGCTGGGGGCACCTAGGTGGCTCAGTCAGTTAAGCGAAATACCCTCCATATTGCAAAGAACTTAACCTTGAGCACCAGCTATCTCAGTCAGGAACAACTGTGCCTGGACTAGAGGGTGGCTTTTATCACCATGCCAGAACTCCGCGGCTCACAAAGCAGTCTCACACATACGATCATAGCTGATCCCCACAGCAAACCAGCGAGTCACTGCTAGTCATATTATGCCGTTATCCCTATTTTTCGAAAGGGCAAACTGAGATTGAAAAGGTTGTAAGACTTGTCTCAGTCAGACAGCTAATGTGTGGCATGTCTCTGAATTTCATGTGGTAACAGCTACAAGAAACAGTTTGAGGATTCTACGAGGTTTTAAGTAAAACAGACTTTTTTTAATATGAAACTTCAAATTACCTTCTCTAATTGTTCTTGAGCTCTCTGTAGTTCTTCTATTCTTTGTCTCTCTTTTTCCTGCATTTCCAACTCCAGCTGGAATGCCAGCTGTTGCTGAATATTCAGAAATAAATAAGTCATATTAGCGTCAGATCAATTGCAAGGAATTAACTGTAATCACTCCGAAGTGTCCCAGGATAATTAAGTTTATAGCTACCTTAATTTCAGAAGCTTATAAGAATAAGTGATCACAGCCTCCTAATACTTCAGCTTTTACAAATATTTCCTGAAGTCTAACATAAACATGGAAGTTTCCTTAACTGCTAATTTGTAGAAAAGCACAATTTGTACAAAATCAAGTTATTTTCTCTGTTCTTCTTGAAGCAACGAATGAGATTGCAGTACTTTTTTTAAGATAAAATCCTTTCAAGCATAGATGGGTGTTCAAAGAGCCAAACCTTGGTTGCAGAAGAGTGGATGAGAAAATCTTAAGTGTATTATCCGAAACTATAGATAATCAAAAATATATGGTCCCAACTCAACACACATTCCACACTAGAGTAAGGGCCAGAAAACTAAGCTCTGTGGGCCAAATCTGACCCAATCCTGTATTTGTACAGCCCATGAGCTAGCTTTTACATTTTTAAATGGTTGAAAAATATTGAAAGAATAATAATATTTTCTAATATATAGGAATTCTGTAAAATTCAAATTTCGGTGCCTGTAAATAAAGTTTTATTGAAACACTATTATGTTCATTTGCTTACTTATCGTCTGTGACTATTTTTTCACAATAGCACAGTTGAGTGGTTGCAACAGGGATCGTAGATGGTGCTCTCATCACTTTGCATTGCTGCTCAGCACACTACAAATCACAGGACATTGTTTTATCTCAGTAGTTCTTGGAGTGCCACGGTACCCCTACACCATGACATTGTTTAAATCAGCGTATACGCATCATGTCATAACAAGAAAAGAAGTGGACTGTGAATGTTGCCCCTTTAAGATACAATGGAGAGTATTTTATTACCAAATTAAATGGCAAAATATGGTGTTTATTAAGCAAGGATTCTTTACTAAACAAATGCAATAAACATCAATATTACCAGAATAAACACTTGTCATCACAGTATTCTCGACTCGCATGAAAACAAAGGTCAGAAATATTAGAATATTTTAAACAGAATTATCTCATCATCGTAAAATTTCTACACAAAAGAGCCAGCAACGAAAGCAAGTTTCCAAGTGCTCATTTGTTATCCAAGCAAAAAAGTTCATTTCCCAATGGTGATTTAATTAAAACGTGTTTGATTTTAGTGTCGCAGGAAAAAACAATAAACTTAAGTTAGGATTATTAGCCTTTTGGCGAAAACAGTTGCTCAAAGAGTTGATGACACTGGGAGCAACATTAACAGTCAATTAAAAGCAAGACAAATTATTTTGAGCGATTTTTCTTGGCTCATGATGGGTAGACAAATGTTCCCAACGCCACTCAGCTGTTGTCGTTCGTTTACTGGTATCAGTGCTGGGTTTGAAGTGACTGAAAGATCAGCCTCTATGAACAGTCTTCATGGGACAACTACAGGCAAGAGACATTTTCTTTTTCTTTCTTTCTGTCTCTCTCTCTCTCTCTTTTTTTTTTTTTTTTGTAAGAGAGGGAGTGCATGCATGCATGATGGAGAAGGAGGAGGGAAAGGGAGACTCTAAAGCTGGCTCCATTTGAGCTCAGAGCCTGATTGCGGGGGGGCCTCCATCCCACAACCTGAGATCAGGACCTGAGCTGGAATCAAGAGTAGGACGCTTAACTGACTGAACCACCCAGGCGCCCCAAGAAATATTTCCAAAGAAGTTAAGAAACGTTAATTCAGTACAACCAGCTGTGAAATCTGCTAAGACGTGTTACAACCCATGTTGATAAAAATGTCAGTGGAACCAGAAGGAGGCTTAGTTGGACAAATTTACAAAGCTTGTGAAAATGCAGTGTTGAAAGCCTAAGAGTATTCATTGTATTATTCAACAGCAGGTACTCCGCAGAAAATGCTCAAATCTGTCATGTGTTATTGAGCCAGCAGTGCCAACAGTGTCCTTCATTCACTCTTATGAATGCAACCATCATCAGTTCTGTGGATTTTTGTTGGAAACAGAAACGGAATAAATCTTGGCTTGCCCCAGCACACAGCAGGTGCATATGGCTTCACAGTGCTGACGTGTTACTGTGCCTTGTGCGGCTCAGGACCAAGACTGAAATTTTTTGGAATGAGAGGAATCATTCTCAATCACTATTACCAAACTTTAAATGGCTTTGGAAATAAGTTTTGCTGCAGACTTAATAATGTTTTTAAGTCAACTCAAACTAAATTTACAAGGCAAAACAGTACTTATATGTAAAACTTAACACCTGGGGAAAGCCATTTCAACAACTAATGTTTGAATCACAATGTCAAGCTGCTTAATACACTTCCCATGAGATCAAAACCTAAAACAAGAAACTAGACGCCCCCCCCCACACACAAATATGCAGCAGGCGTATTTCCCAAGCTCAGACTATAGGTCCACAGTACTTTGTGGCCTCGATTTCAGTGCAAATGAAATTTCCATATCCCCAAATCCAGTTAACTGGGTAATTGAGAAGCTTTTACCAACCTTCAATTGGAAATGATTAATCTACAGGGTAATGATATGCTAAAAGGCAAAACAAGATAAAAATCTAATAGAATTCTGCAAATGCACTCCAAGAGAAAAATATGGTCAAAATTATATGCACACAGACAGATATCAGCATTTGGCAGGACCAATCTCTCAGTTATTTTCAAAGATGAAATACTAAAATCTCATTCCAGATCAGCATTAGCAGATAAATGTTTTCAATCGATTTTGATGATAGGGAACATTAACTTTGAACTCCAACTAAATGAAATGTTATCTCTAAAAAAAATAATCTAATTCTCCTAAGGAGTAAGCCTGTATTCCAAAAGGAAAATTGTATTAAATTATGATTTTTAAAAATTTTTTATTTCATCGATATAAATTTGTGAAAATTTGTTCTCTCTTGCTATATCTACATAATACGTACACGTCCCATTATGTCTTTCAAATGCGTTTTTAAAAAATAATACATTTTTATAAATAAAGAGATAATAAACAGTCATTTCTATTTATTTACAGAGGGTTGTTAAAGAGAATTTCCTGGTAACCCTGTATTATCCACACTGGGATAAAAGTGATGGGGTGGGTCGTTGAAGTGTAAGAACATAGCATTCCATCCACTTTCAGATATTGGTAGAGAACGTGAAATGACTAATCTCTCAACAACAATGCAAAATGTAGTTGTTAAATACCAACCACGTTGGTCAACAGAACCAGTTTCTTAACATTTTCAGGAAAATTTCAAAACTCAAATCAAACAAACAAACCAATAAGTTCTTACTTCCTCAGTGAGCTCTTAGGTAGAAAATGGCAGTCAAAGTACTTTCCTGTTCACAGGGCCCTGGGCTTACTGAAGAGTGCCTAAAATTTCAAGGAATTTCAAGTCAGTGGCACAGGCGGTGAGAACAACAGGGAGGGGACCAGTGTCCTGACGCCCCAGCTCACTTGACTCAATGGTGAGCTCACAGCATCTGTCTCTTTGCATCTCTGGGTCAGTCTCTCTTAAGCTCTTCTCCAGTGAACCATCTCTCCACAGGCCCCTTTTCCCTTTTCTCCTCTATTTCTGGCTACCACGCTGTTTCTTTAACGGGTCATAAAATCTTCTGCAGAATGTTATTGAATATTCCACTGTGGACCGAATGCTCAGGGTTCAGTGCACAGTGGATCCCTTCATACTGGCCAACAGGATACGGCTAGAGAAGTGCTTGATTTCTACTATCACCAAATTTTATCGAAGTAAGATAAAGTAGATGAGCCAAAGAAAGTTAAGTAATCCCCCATTTGTAATAGGATTGTCTTGGAGAAGGAGAACTGCTGGGAAGTTCTCATTCTGAGAGACAGGGGAAGACACTAGCTGTAGAAGCTGTAAGACGGAGGGCAGATTCACACTCAAAGTCGGGGGAATTCTGTGCCAGACGTTTGCCCATTTGGATGATTGTTTGACATCCGACTCAACACTCTGCAACCTCCCCATAAGAATAAACCAAACGATTGAAAAATAAAGATTCAGGAGCAGTAAAGTTCTCAACAGCCGTATCTGTCTCAGGTGCCTACAATGTTCTACCCCAGTGTCAGAGATGAAAGCTTAGGCAGAGAATCTATTTGCCATAACTATATTTTTCTTTTTATCCACACACCCAAATAACAGGCTTCTTTCCCTTTTACAAGTGTGTAGACTTGAGTCGAGACTCTAGGGTTAAGCACTATGTGGTAGAACAATGGGGATAACTTAAATTTAGTTCAGAAGCTCTCCATAAATTAAATTAGTCCAAAAGCCACTCTGTAACTTTCCCTATCTAGTTCACAATCCATGAGTCATCCCTGAAACCATTCTCTTACCAACATTTTCAGCTCCCCAATCCTGCTATCCCAAACCTACTTCAGTCAAAGGGTTTGCGCCTTCCACATCATCCCTCAAATCTCTAGGCCTAAGTGGAGAAAATCACAGAATCATAAAACCAAACCAAATGGCAACATTATAAATGCCTGGTCTTTAACTCTGACAGGGTGCTCAATGTTATCAAGTAATGCTAAGTTTCCTGGGCAACTCCACCATTCTCTAAAGCTACCATTTCAAACCCTCCCTGCTCTCTCTAGACCTCCTACTTTATCACCTCATTCTTGGAAGATGATCATGGCCCTACTTCATAAAGAAGAAAGAGTCATACAGAAACTGCTTTACATCTTGTGCCACAAAACCTATATATCCACATGTTTCTCAACCATCTTCTCCCTATCTCTTAACATCAATCACCGCCTCCCCTCTGCTCCTAAACAAACAAACAAACAAAAACCCAACCTCCTTCCCTGAAAATCTCCTTGAAAGCATTACCTATACTCACCATCTCCCGTTACACTCCATCCCATGCATACTGCTCCCTCCAAGGTCACCAGTGGTCTTCAATGAGCACTTTGCAGTCTTGCTCTCACTCAACCAGCAGTAGGCATGACTGACCCTTTGGGTCTCTCCCCTTGGCCTCCACAAAAGCACACTCTTTGGGTCTTCCTCCCACCCCACTGCTGCTATTTCTCCAGCAAAGACACAGATACAGACATACAGAAACATGAAGATATAAGAGAGCCATTCTTAACTCACTAGAGATGGGGAGCTTTTCACACTGAGGCTGACACTGCTAATTCCAGTCACCCCTGAACCCCCACACTTGTCTCACCTGCTGGAACAGGAGCTCCTCTGCTTTGAGCCTCTCCATCATCTCCTGCTCTATCACAGCTAGTTCTCTCTCATGCTCCAAGTCGGCCAGTTCCTTCTGTCTCTAGCAGTGTTTAAAAACAATGTCATGTGACTAATTTGAGATAGAACAATTTATAAAAACAATCTTGAAAGCATGTTAATCACCAACAATAGGGAAAGGGGAAGCAAATTTTACTCTACTCATTTAGAAAATGTGTAATAATTTGGGGAAATGTTTTATTTGAATAAAGAGCATAAAATTAAAATTATAACTTGGGTATAATCACAATTAGGTAAGAAAAAAAAAAGTCTACACATGTATTAGAAATCTATAGAAAAAAGATTAGAAGAAAATACCTAAAAATCTAAAGAGAAGTCTTCTATGGGATATTTGTTTTCTTTCTGTTTTTTCATATCGTCCAAGGTTTTCATAATAAGCATACTATTTTTATAATAGAAATAACATTGAACTTTTTAAAAAAAATCAGACAAATGGGAACAATTGTTTTACACTTCTAATTTTCTAAAAGAAGATCCCTACTTACCAGTTGCTCCATGGTCACGTTGTCCTTATATTTGTAAATCCACAATGCTAAATACTCTATTGGATCCACTGGGCGAACTCTTGCCACTTCTGTAAGACCTTGAGTTAGACAAGTCCCAAGGCACTTTTGAAGATATAGCGACTCCATGTCTCACCTCTGACTTCTAAAAGGTAAATGTTTTTGCATTAATTCAGGGAATGTTTAATAAAGCACAATAAAATTAGAGTCCAGTGAGGCCAACAAGGCATTGCGTCCTGTCATCTGCACCTCCCATCAGGGTTGACACAAGCAACTGGCTCCATGAAGCTTCTACCAGTTTCCAAAAAGACTCCATGGATGTCACAACGGCTACCACTAAGGTGCACTTTCAAAATCCCAAAGAGCGCTCAAGGCCAAGAGTCAGAAAAGAACAACAAAGAAAACCTCCAACCAGCAAAGGGAAAGAAATAATAAAGATTAGAGCAGAAATAAATGATCCAGGAACTAAACAAACAAAAACAACGAAAAAGAAAAGAGTCAGAAAAAGGGATCCCGTCATGATTGTGAGCTGGCTACATGCCAAGCAGTGCATGTCTCACTCAATCGTCACAATGCGGGTAATCAGGGTCATGACCCCTGCTCTGCAGTGAGGAAGCCCAGGCACAAAGAGCACTAAGTCAACATGGTGAACGTGGGATTCATAGCCAACTCTTGACTCCAGAGTCATTATCTTAATGAATCAGATGTTACTCCCAAGCCATGAGGGTCAGTTTTAGAAAACATCACAACACTCCATCCCCCCAAAAACACAAAAGTCCATGAATCTCCAAGGCCAAAGAATTAAAAAAAAACAAAAAAACCCCCCAAAAAAACAAAAAAAAACCACCAACCATTGCAGAATAGCATGTGAAGCTCCTCACACTTGGGTCCCAATTTCTTCTCAGGCTCACCTCCAGACATCTCTTCTGCCTCCAGCATATCCCAGGCTCTACGCGGAACATTCTGCCATTCTGCCAGTCACACCTTGCACACTTCCATCTCCAAGACTTTTGCCCATAATGATTCCTCTCTATCTCCCAGCTTAGAAGATTTTTCTCCTCACCTACAAGATGTAGGTCATCTCTCATTCTCTGAGCCTTCCCAAGCAATGCAAAGGAGATTCTCCTTCTCCAAGTGACTCACACAGCACCTGTCATGCAACCTGAGAATCATCTGTGTACACACACAACTGTCCTCCCAAGACAAGCTCCTTCAACTCCTCAAGAAGTGTGTTTTAATCAGAGGTGAGCATGCTGGCTTCCCATGGAGGCAAGTGAATGATTTTCTCCACTCTCCCAGTAATGTTCCAGGCTATTCAGTTATGAAGATGGACAGGAATAATCTTAGACCAGATAGGAAGGAAGGAAGGAAGGAAGGAAGGAAGGAAGGAAGGAAGGAAGGAAGGAAGGGAGGGAGGAAGGAAGGAAGAAAAGAAGGGAAGGAAGGAAAGAAGGAAGGAAGGAAGGAAGGAAGGAAGGAAGGAAGGAAGGGAGGAAGGGAGGAAGGAAAATGAAGCAATCACTGTACTTCAGGTGTTTCAAAAAAACTGATCACCCTCAAATTACCCTTATGGAATCCAGTCGCTTCTAAGAATCTAATGAAATGTATTCATTATTCAACAAACATATTCTGAGTACCTACTACAGGTCAGGCATGAGCTGAATATGAGAAAACAGAACGCCAGCATGCCTAGTCCTGTCCCTGGACAAAAGCACTGAACATTCTGCATAAAATTTCAGAAACAACAACCTCTTGAGGTTCGTAAACCAGAACAGTGCTTTCATTTGATGGTGGTGAAGGTATGAAATAGTACAGCCCCCATGGAGAGGAATTTGGCAATATCTAGCAAATTACATAGGTATTTACCCTTTGAAAAGTGGATCTCACTTCTTAGATCTTAACTTGCAAAAATATGGAGTGATGATATATGCACATAGTTATTTTGCGCCGTGACTTAGAATAGTCAAACTGGAACCCCATCCAAAAATTCATTCTTAAGGGACCGATGAGATACAGCAACACAATGGATCACTGTGCATATATATTATGTAAAAGTCATGAGGAAGATCTCTAAAATAGGGAGTGATCTCTAGGACATAGTGTGAAGTGAAAAAAAAAGCAAGGTGCAGAAATTGTAGATAGTATGTCACCTTTTGTATTACAGCAGTGGGGAAAGGAATGTGTAGGTGTGTACAGAAATGTAATCATAAAAACTTAAACTCTACAAACTGGCATGAATGAACGGAATTCCCTTTCGGTCTGGCATTGGTGTCTTCTTAACCACACAGAGAGAAAAATTACAGTATTACAAACGAGTTTGAGACACAGTATCTTCACTGTGCTTCTTCAATGGGACATACTCTAAAGACAAAATTAACTACAGTAACATCTCAATGTCGTTTGAAACGAAAAACAGGGAACAGTTTCCTGCTGCTGTTCCAGAAAGATAATACATGGGAAAGGGACCATGTCCCCAAGGGAGAAACCTCCAGCCTAAGAGTAGCATCCGATCGAGGGTAGGTGTCACATCTACGGGCATAGATTAGCAGAACCCAGGTAAGCCCATTACTTGGCTTCACAGGTTTCCTGTCCATGACATGGCGATAATACCCATCTCACAGGTTGATGTAAGGAATGTTATTCTTCATATACACCAAAAGCCATCTCCTCTCAATATAAGAAAGCCGTTTCCCAGAGAAACGGCTACCTCAAGCCTGAAGAGGTTGTCACAAGAAATAGAAAGAGGTCCTCTGCGCATATCCAGGAGAAAGCCGGCCAGTCTAAGTGGGAAAGGAGGCGATTCGGGTAGAGCTGCCAACCGCAGCACACAGAAATACAGGATGCCCAGGTCAACATGAATTTCAGAGAAATAAGGAATAACGTGTTAGTACAGTGTAGCATAATACAAAATCTTTCGTTGTTTATCTAAAATTCACAATGAACCGGGTGTCCCGTGTTTTATCCGGCAACCCTCAATTCGGGGCGCTTGGGTTCGTCTCCCGCCTTCCCGGTCCCCTCCACCCGGCGCCGCCAGGCCAGCCGAAGACAGCGGGTGGGGAGGGGGGGAGGAGGAGGAAGGAGGCGGCGCTCCCCAGGCGCTGCACTAACTTCTCTCCGCCCAGAGAAGCCCGGGCGTCGCCTGAGCCCCACACCACTCACAAGGTCCAACGGCCCAAACTGCCGCCCCGCGGGAGTCCCGCCGAGCGCTAGCAACCCGTCTGAGGGAAAGGCGCCCGCGCTCTCGACGCGCGCGCGCACCTGACGCGTGCGCCTCCGCCCTCCCCACGAGTCGCGTCCCGTCGCTAGGCAACGAGCGCGCGCGCCTCAGAACCCGTGAGTGCGCTCTGCAGAGGGGCAGGGGCGCGTGGAGGGGTGAGCGCGGGATGCGGCGCGGGTAGAGGGTGAGGGGTGGAGAACGCGCGGCGGCGAGCCGGAGGCTGGGGGGTGGGGGAGTCGGGGCGCCAGCGCGATGAGGGGCAGGGTAGCGAGCGCGCGGCGGAGAGGAGGGGGTGCGAAGGTCGTGGGCAGAAGGCGAGCGCGGGGTGTGGCGGGGGCGCCCCACAGAGGAGGGAGCGCGGGGGTGGGTGAGCAGAGACTTGCCACCTGGAGTCTGGGAGGAGGGGGAGGCCGAGAAGAGGAGTCGAGCCGGCGGGCTGGCGGGTGCGCACTGGGGGAGACGGAGGGGCGGAGGAGACAATCCCCGGAGTTCGAGGGCCGGGTATTTTCATGGCTTCGCACCTTTGAGATTGCTGGTCACCTCTGCTTGGTTCCTTTCAGAACCAGCTCAGGCTCCCCCGACCCCCGGGAAGCCGTCCAACCTCCTCCCAGCCAGAGCCATTGCAGTCTTCCCTGACCTAGTGTTTACTGTACAGCACTCTGCTAGCCATTTCCCACGTTCTGTTTTAATTTATGTTGGGCAGTGCTGGGCAGGAGAAGCCTCCCTAAACGTTGGCTGAGGCAATAAGTACCAGAGTGGGCGCTGACAGAGAGCAAGCCTTCACTGGATTAAGTCAAAAAATATTTCCTGAGCACCTACGGTGTGCCTAGTACTGGGAATATAGTGTGAACAAAGACCATCTTGATGCTTTTTGCCCTGCCTGAGTTGCAAGTCGGTGAACAAGGAGGGGCACGGGCAAAATAGTCTCCCCCGTCCCTGGGTAAGTGTACCCTGCCTTTCTGGAGAGAGGGCTGTAAAAGGCATCCCCATGGCCCCTCCCTTTCCTGGCGGACACTGGCAGGCTCTGTTATTCTGCCTCTACTGTCTTTGCATCAAGTTTTAGTAACTCTCACATCCCATTATTTCACTGAGACCATTGTCGAAAACGTGCAATTTAGAGCAGAGGCTTACTCCAGAAGGGATTTGCCACACCTAAACAGAGAAGCAGGCATGCAAGGGCTGGGAAGTGGAGAGGCTTTTTGGGGAATGCAGAGTTGGTGATTCCTCCCTCTGGGAAGGGCAGTTCTCCAGCGACACAGGCAAAGTAGATCTGTAACTGAATCACCTGGGGATTTTGTTAAAATGCAGAATCAGTATGTAGGTGTGGGGTAGGACCTGAGAAGCTGCATTTCAACAAACCTTCAGGTGATGCAGTGCTGCTGGTCATGGACCGCACTCGGAGTGAAAGGGGTGTAGAAGATTGTTCGTCCAGATGCATTGGTTCAGGTGGGCCACAGACTAGCAGAAGCGGAACACCACATGCCCCCATCCCTACCTTCCACCATTATCCCAAACTTAGTGGCTTTAGTTTGGGTTTTTTTTAAGATTTTATTTATTTATTTGACAGAGAGAGAGCACAAGCAGGAGGATCAGCAGAGGGAAAAGGAGAAGCAGGCTCCCCCCTGAGCAGAAAGCCCGAACTGGGCTCTAGGGAACAATCCATGTCCTTGTCTTTTCCAGCTTCACAGGCTACCCACAGTCCTTGGCTCATGGCCCTGAATGAATCACATCACATCTTCTCTCTCAACTTCTACCATCATATCTCCTGTTCCCTTGGGATTACTGTGTGCTTCCCTGGAAAATCCAGTATCATCTTCCCAAATCAAAATCCTTCATCATATCTGCAAAGTCCCTTTTGCCAAACAAGGTGACAGATTTCATAGGTTCCAGGAATTAGGACATAGACACTTTGGAAAGCCATTACTCAGCCCTACCACACTGTATTTCCGAAGAAAAATTACATTTTCTAACTTATTCACATTTCAATGACCAAAACCAGGATATTTAACCTTGATATACTTCTTTTTGGGGGCGGGGAGAACGTGAGCGCAAGCAGGGGAAGGGTTAGAGGAAGAGAGAATATTAAGCAGACTCCATGCCCAGCGCGGAGCCCTACGTGGGCCTTGATCTCACGACCCTGAGATCATGAACTGAGCCAGAATCAAGAGTCAGACACTTAACTGACGGAGCCACCAGGCGCCCCAACCTTGAAACACTTCTATTATGTAATGTACAATTTGCGTTCAGTTTCCCCAACAACAGTTTATGAAAGTCTTTTTTCTGGTTCAGACTCAATCCAGAAACATGTGTTCCATGCATTTGTTAGGCCTGTTTAAGATCCTTTGATCTGGAATGGTTCCCCTCCTTTTTTTATCTTTCACGATCTTGACATTTGTAAGAGTATGGGCCAGTTGCAGGCTGTCTCTCGATTTGGCTTTGTTCGTAGTTCCTCAATTAGATTCAAGTTTTGCATTTTGGGCAGGAATCCTCAGAAATTTATTTCATCCCCCTAAGAAGTGCATCCCTCAGGAGACACGTGATGTCCCTTTGTCCCTTGATTAGTGATATTTCCTTAGATCACTTGATTAAGGTTGTATCGGGCAGGCCTCACCACTATAAAGTTCCTACGTTTCCTTTCGGAATTAATACATAATTTATGGGGAGAAAATTTGAGACTATATGAATATCCCACTCTTTATCAAATATTCATTGAGTTTTAGTACCCACTGATGATGCTGGCTTGCTGCAGTTATATTATCATGGTTACAAAATGTTGATTTTTTTAAAAAGATTTTATTTATTTATTTGACAGAGATAGAGACAGCCAGTGAAAGAGGGAACATAAGCAGGGGGAATGGGAGAGGAAGAAGCAGGCTCATGGCAGAGGAGCCTGATGTGGGGCTCGATCCCATAACGCCGGGATCACGCCCTGAGCCGAAGGCAGATGCTTAACCGCTGTGCCACCCAGGCACCCTCAAAATGTTGATTTTTTTAAAACTCAGTTATTCTTTCCATATTTATTAGTTGACATTCTACCTTAAGAACATGCCTTCTCTCCCATTCACTCACTTACCAAACTGTTCTTATATTGATTCACAGATTTTTTATTTTACCCAATTAGTTATAATCCATTATAGTCATTATTTATTTCTATGTCTAAATGCCCCAGGTTGGGCTAGTAGCAGCCCAATCGCCTGGCTCCTGTATCCTTAACCATTTATTTTTTAGCATTTTTCTACTTTCTGGGACAAGAAAATGCTCCTGGCTTCTTGGACCTTTCCTGCCCCAACCTTAGAATTCACCATTTCTCTAAGGAGTCCTGATTGTTCTTAATGGTGAAGGCTATTTCAAAGCAAGTCCCCTATGCTCAGTGTGCTCATTGCTACTGAAGTGTTTTTGCTTCTAGGCTTTTGCAGTGGAAAGAGCTAGAGATTATATATATTTTTTCTATAGGCATATCTATGTATCTTTCCTTCCTTAAACTGAAAACTGCCTCCCAGAAAATGTTAAGACTGGAACTGAGCCTTTATTATTCACTTCATTATTAGCTCTTTTGGACCTAAAATGTGTAAACTTCCGAAATATGGAGGTGGTCAGAAATAGGCCAGGTATTAGTTCATTGTATGTCACAGTCTTCCACTGTGATAGCTAATATTTATTAAACACTTACGAGAGCACCCGGGTGGCTCAGTCAGTTAAGTGTCTGCCTTCGGCTCGGGTTGAGATCTCAGGGTCCTGGGATCCAGCCCCTGCTCAGCGGGGAGTCTGCTTCTCCCTTTCCCTCTGCCCCTCCCCTCTGCTCGTACTCTGTCTCACTATCTCTCCTCTCTCTCTCTCTCTCAAATAAATAAAAAATCTAAAAATAATCTATGTATGTATGTACGTATGCATGTATATATTTATTTATTTATTGAACACCATGTGCCAGGCTAAGTGCTTTACATGTATTTGTTATCTCTTCTAATCCCTACAATTATGAGGCCCATACCTTTATTATTTTGTTCTACAGATGAGAACACCAAGGCTCAGAGAGACCGGGTGGCTTGTTGAAGATCACACAGCTAATAAGCAACAGCACCAGGACCGGAACTTGGGTGTGTCTGTTCCTGGAGTCTGTGTTCAGACTGCGGCCACCCCTAACTTATGATCTGACTCAGGCTACATTGCCTATAGCTCTTGAAATCCGCTTACTAGTAAATACCGGCCCATCAGCTCAACCTCCACTAGCTTCTTGCATGAGCACTAGAGTAGAATAGTGTGTTACGTGCTGGCAGAACCCGTGACCACGGGTAGCTACAGTGCCTGCCCTTCTCCCTTCCTCTCCTCCCCAAGGCTTCTCTGTGGTCCCTTCTGAAATCAGTAAGCCCCTCTTATCTACGTCACAGATGACTGTAGCTTCCAACCTCACAATAGCACAGCTTGCTGGGGCCTCAGAGCCCCTCTCAGGACCTCCTGCCTGAGCAATTATTTTCTCCCTACTCAAGGGTAGAGATGCATGTGTAAGTGGAGACCTTAGTCACCCTTAACCACCAGTATATCAAGCTCCCCTCGGGCCTCATGACATCCAGGACCTATTATCTGATCTAAGACAGCAGAAGAGCTTTTTAAAAAAAGTCCATTTGAATGTAAGAGCAATTGGCAAGTATGTATTTATTGCTTCTTTGGGGAAGGGTGACATCCAGAAGTATCTCGTATTTATCCTGAAATGGATCTGAATTGACTAGAATGTGTCTATTTTAAAAATCAGATTTGATTTATAAAGTAGTGTGACTCCGCTATGCTGTTCCCCAGGCCCGTGGGGATGGAAACTGACTACCTGAAGAGGTGCTTCGGAAATTGCCTGAGCCAGGCACTTGCAGAGGTGGCGAAGGTTCGGCCCAGTGACCCCATAGAGTACCTGGCTCACTGGCTTTATCATTACAGGAAAACTGCTAAAGCCAAAGAAGAGGTGCGTATGTGCTCGGGATCGTCTTGGGGAGGCCTTTCCAGCTTTCTCACGGTAACCTGAAGTCCAAAGCAGCATTCCAGAGCTAGCCCAGGAAGTTTCTTGGTTTTTTCACTTTCGAGATCGCTTAGGCCCAGATATTCCTGAAGCGTGGGGAGGGCTAAAGAGGGAATCCAAACCAGAGGAGTTGTGGAATTGGTAGGTTTGGAGCTACTAGGAGGCAAAAGCTAGTCACAGGAGCAAACTCAGGGGGCCCCCAGGACCTGGGCCTGTGGTCTGTCCCCTTTGTACAGGCTTCCCAGGGGCTGACCTGAAACTCCACTCTCCTCTCACCCCAGGAGAGTCAACAGAAGATCCAGCTGAAGGAAGAATATGACAATAGCCTCAAAGAAACCGAAATGACAGAAATGCTGAAGCAAGAAGAGCGCCAGAGTCAACAGCGGTATGAAAAGTATCACAAGGTAGGGAGGGAGGAACCCAGCAGCGGGCAGGTGCACACCCCAGAGCTGGACACCGGGAAATCCACAGGCCAGCAAGGCCACAGCACACAGTGCCCTGAGGCTCCCAGAGCTTGCTTCTCTCCATCTGGTTATGTTTATACGTAAACCGATCTTATTGACAATCCTGGTCAATGAAAAAAGGAAATGTTGAAAGGCAATTCCATTTTAGATTTCAGAAAATACCTTAGATGTTACTGATTTTAAAAAATCAGATTACGGGGCGTCTGGGTGGCACAGTCGTTAAGCGTCTGCCTTCGGCTCAGGGCGTGATCCCGGCGTTGTGGGATCGAGCCCCACATCAGGCTTCTCCGCTAGGAGCCTGCTTCTTCCTCTCCCACTCCCCCTGCTTGTGTTCCCTCTCTCGCTGGCTGTCTCTCTCTGTCAAATAAATAAATAAAATCTTTCAAATAAAATAAAATAAAACCTCATAAGTCACTTGGAACTCATATATTTCCTTAGAAGATCCTTTGAACCCTTTTCAAAACTTAATCCGTATTTGAGAAACCAAATACGTTTGTCAGTATATAATTCAGGTATATTATTTTATTTATTATATACTGTTTACTTAAGTGTTTTAGTTACTATGTGCTATTTATGTATGTATCAAGCCGCAGATGCCTTCTCTGTGATGCTGTTATACTGGTCATAAATTATTACCTTCTCGGAGTTGGAAACCATTGTGTGTTCATTAGCCTGACAAGCGTTTTATCTCCCACCATCTTCTGAAAAGCACCTTGTGCCGCTTTCGTGCTTTCCACAAAGTGCGTGATACCTGGATGGGGAATCAATTCGCGGGGCTTGATATCTGACATCTTTCCAACTATCACTATATCCTGTGCATTAAAACCTTCAGTGCAGTTTCGTTCAATTCACTTAGCTCTTGCTAGTTTCCAAAGCCGCCTTCGACGAAGAGACATGAAACTATTTAGCTTGTGTACACTCTCACTGATACGCTCAGCTCTCCTCATAATTCACAGATTTATTTTTTAAGTCTGGATGTTTTATAGGTAAATTAAGTCAAAAGAAAGGTAGTTTCATACTACTGTTCGACACTAGTCTAGTCTAAAGGAACTCTCACTCAGGAGTGATTCATTCTTTGAACAGTTGCCCGGAAACGGTAGAAGGGAGGTCATGACTCGGAAGTTGTCATCCCCTTGCTGCCCCCCTCATCCCTTCCTGACGGCATGCTTCCCTGTTAATGAAAATATCAGTATATATAAGGCAGGGAAAGACTTCCAAAACTCCATCCTGGTTTCATGATGCCTTTATTAAAGACAACTTTGCTCACATTAATGTTTTGAATTGTCCCATTGAGTTACACCCAGGAGGTTTGACACCCTATGCAATATTCCTTTGCAAGATTAGATGAGTAAAAGCTATGCTGTTCTTTTGCCAAGTGTGAGACAAAGGCAATTGTCAGGGAAGACGGGAATGAGATCCAGCAGGATGCCTGGACTAAGGGCAAGTTCTCACTTTTGAGAAAGAATCCACGCGCAAATTATGATGATGACAATTGGTGCCCGTTGTTAGAAGGAAGCAGAGAGGCCCAACAGGGATCTTAAAACAAACTTACCTGGCCGGGGAGAGCTACTCTCATGGTAAAAATTGAAAGACCCGGGCAGAGGGCAAAGAAGTGAAGGTCCCTCAAATAAGATGAGATTCTAAGTTCTCATTTCTCCTTGGCTCAGGCCAATTGCAAACTATTCCTTGCACCTGGTCATTTTCAGATTTTGAGTCACTAGTGCTATAAAACCTGGTCTCCAATAGGCCCAGGATGGGGTGCCTAAGATTTCAGCCGGCCTGCTGATGGGTTTTTATGCACATACTCAAAGTTTTGCAAAATTTCCCTTAATATCTTAAAACCATCATTGCTCGCATATACCTTAGAAAGCCTTTGAGTACCCCAGTGGGTGTGTCAAAAAGAGGAGTAGAAACAGCACTATGTGTGGTAGAAATCACATCCACTTAGAGCACTCGAGAAGAGATGTTCAGCAGAGGTGGCGTTTGAGTCAGACCTAGAAGAAAGCTAGCAAAAGTTGCCCTTGCATTGGTTTCTCTTTATTAAGCTGAGGCAGTTTTGAGTAAGTAAGCCATAATTCTGAGTTTGAAAACAATCCCTTTGTTTATAAAGATGTAGCCATACAAATGTTTAATAAATACATTTTTATGGAGCGAATCCAGAGATTTATTGCATGTAGTTAGAAGGGTCTTACAGATCACCTGGGCAAATACTTCACAGACCTGTCTGCAGTGCCCCACAGGCTCCATGGGACACAGGCTCCATGGGACAGGTCACAAAGATGGAGGTAGTGGTGGCTGGGGGAGCTTAAGCTCCGAAGATTCTTCCCTCACCAGGGACTGAAGTCACATAAGTGCTAGACTGCAGGATATCCTTTCATAGCTCACAGAGACTGAATTTATTTTTTCAATCTTTTTTTCTCTGTTTCAGTTTGGATCATTTCTATTGATCTGCCTTCAAGTTCACTGGCCTCTTCTCTGCAGTGCCCAGTATCCTATTAAGGAATTTAGTGAATTTTTTCATTTTGGATATTGTACTTTTCAATTCTAGAATTTCTGTCTGGTTCCTCTCTATAATTTCCATTTTCTCTGCTTATCTACCCTAACTATTCTCTCATTTTGCTCATTTTTTCTCCTTTAAATGTTTGCAAATGTTTGTCATAGCTGGGGTAAGTCCCTGTCCGCCAATTCCATGATCTTTGTCATTTTGCGGTCTCTTTCTATTAAATAGTTTTTTCTAGAATATGGTTCACATGTCTAGTAATTATTACTTGTGTGCTGAACATTGGAGGTGATACTTTGTAGGGAGTCTAGATTATGTAGTTTTCCTTTCAATGGTGTTGAGTTTTGCTCTGGCAGGCAGTAAAATGATTGGTGAATCATCTTGATCCTTGATCCTTGATCCTTGATTTGTTTTATGCTTTGCTAGAGCAGATCTGTTTCAATTTTGTTATTAGTCTTGGGCATGAAAATGGCAGTGCTGTGTTCTTGGCATACTGAGTGTGTTTTAGTCTCTGCTAATGACTCTTTCTCTTTTTTGTTTTGTGTAGCCACTGGTATCTGTAGCTAGTTCCACAAAGAAGACTGCATTCATACAAGAGAACACAAAATCCCTTGAGAAGGATGCCTTGAAGCAGGAGTCTCTGCCAGGTACTTCCAATATGATTCCAGGAATGCCTCAATAGATTTGCTCTCGAGAGTCATCTGGCCAGACTGACTGCTGTGTTGAAACTCCCCCAAGAAATAAATTCCTAGGCTTTTCAGCATGAAATTGCTCCTCAAATGCATCCGCTCCAAATCTCCTTCTTAAGTGATCAAGAGGTGGATGATTTTTATGACGCTTCTCTCAAAGCTGCAAACTGAGAAAATGGCCATCTAGGCCTCTGACCTGAAGATAGTAGCTATGTGGATTAAACCAAGAGTGGAGGGGCTGTGGAAGGAGATGTCTTGCGGGGACAGACTCCCAGCTGAAGTTCTGTTCTGGTAGCTGTGAAAACCCTTTAATCATGTAAGCATTTGAACTACTGATAGGATAAAATAAACTCATAAGGATTTCAAATAAGTAACCAAAAGGCTATTCCCTCTTGATTTATCTTTTTTTTTTTTTTTTTTTTTTTTTTTTTANTTTTTAGATTAGACAATGAAGGGGCGCCTGGGTAGTGCAGTCGTTAAAGCGACTGCCTTCGGCTCAGGGCGTGATCCCGGCCTTCCGGGATCGAGTCCCACATCCGGCTCCTCCGCTGGGAGCCTGCCTCTTCCTCTCCCTCTCCCCTGCTGTGTTCCCTCTCTCGCTGGCTGTCTCTCTGTCACATAAATAAATAAAAAAATCTTTAAAAAAAAAAAAGATTAGACAGTGAAAACACATCCATCTCATGTGTTCAAGCCTTGACTTTAGGTGAACTTTCCAGTCAGGCCTAGAGTGTTTACACACGTCCTAGAGTGTACCTGTGTCACTGACAGCAGGTATTTTAAAACAGCTCCAATGACAGTAAAGCTCAAAGGGAGGGTGTTTTGGCCATGCACCAAGAAGGTATGAAATGGTTATTACTTCCACAACGAGGCTTTTGGGGGAGAAGAGGATGGGCTCGAGGTAGCAAGGAAAGGAGACTGGCGCGGGGTCTGTACTGCTGTCAGGGGTGGGCCCAGGTAGGAGTTCCCCACCTTGAGGAGAGGCTTTTCTGGTTTGAAACTCCTGCTGTGACAAAGTTGGGACCATCTGAGTTTATCAGCTTGCGCAGATGTGGGGAAGAGGGAGAGTTGAAGTCTACAAGTTGTCAGCAGTCAGACACCAAAAATTGGCACCTGGAAGGCTAGGCTAATTTACACTCTCATTTGAAAGGACCCATTTCTTTATACTCTTGCCACACTGAGCTAGTCATTTTACTTTTATTTTCTGCCAGTCTAATATATGAAAAATAATAAAGTTCCTTATATAGATATTCTGGATACTGAACCCTTATCAGATATATGTTTTGCAAATACATACTATTATTATTCCCATTTTACCAATGAACAATCAGAAGCACAAAGGCGTTAGCTAGCCTGTCTGAGCCCACATGGCTAGAAGCGGGAGAGCCAGTGTTCAAACATCCAACAGTCTGATTCCTGAACTCACTCATCAGCAATGCCTTCAGAAGAGCGACCTCAGAAATCAGCTGGTTACGGGCATCGGCTCGCAGCCTGACTCATCCCTCTCCCAACAGAGAAGGCCCTACTCCATAGCCCAGGACAAACCAAGTCATGAGTGGTGACCAAAGTCTCACAGGCTTTACCAAAAGCTAGGTTTGCCCAGGGACTGAACAGCAAAGTAAAATGGCCAAGTCCTGCCCCCCCTTCCCCCTCGGCAGTGCCTGGAGGTCACTGCCAGTGCTTGGGCTGCCCCTTTTGATGGACATACTGTCCATCTAGACATATGGTCTAGAGGAAGCACGATGCCTTCACTCAGTGTATGGTCTTTCTCGCCTCTCTTGCTAAAGTGACATCATCTGGCCACGTCTGGCCAAGCTGGCTTTGCTTTCAGTGAGCAACTGAAGGCTAACCGGAGGGAGGACAATCCCATTTTCCTCACCACCTAGCTCTTGCGGTGGGCAGCTCTCCTCACTGGTCTCTCCCTTAAGAACAGCTGCGATGGGCAGGAGCAGTAAGAGATTCAGTGCTGAGTGCAGGGGAGGAGCTCACTGACCACAGTACACCCACGGCAGGGAGAGACGGCAGCGGAGATGACAGTGGGCGAAAGACACCACGAGGAGCTTTTGAGACCAGGAGAAGGAAGGGCACGTGCAAAGGCCCAGAGGCGGCAGGGAGTACTCACTAGAGCGTCAGCGGGGTGTGCGTGGAGGACCTGCTGGAGAAGCCCAGGGCGCAGGAAAAGGGTCGGATCTGGAAGATGCTGAGGAGGAGGAATCCACAGTGAGTGGGAAGGAGAAGTCTAGAATGGATCCCAGCTTTTATTCGTTTAGGGAGAAATGAAAAGCCTAAGTAAATTTGATCCAAAATAGTGCCTAATTTTGAAGTGACTTTAAAATCAGGACTGTTCCCAAAGAGCAAAGGTTTAGGATGGAGTGCTTCTGCCCCCCAAAGGATATGTGTTCAGTCAGACTTTCTATACTTTCTCTTTTTTTAAGTTTTTATTTTAATTCTAGTGTAGTGAGTATACAGGGTAGTATTAGTTTCAGGTGTACAATAGAGTGATTCAACATTTCCATGCATCACCCCGTGCTCTTCACCACAAGGGCACTCCTTAATCCCCACCACCTATTGCACCCATCCCCCACACCCACCTCCCCTCTGGTCACCATCAGTTTGTTCTCTATAGTTAAGAGTCTGTTTCTTGATTTGTCTCTCTCCGCCCAACCCTTGGCTCATTTGTTTTGTTTCTTAAATTCCACATATGATAGATGAATGAAAAAAGAAGATGTGGTATACACACACACACACATATACACAATGGAATATTACACAGACATAAAAAGAATGAAATCTTGTCATTTGCAACAATATGAATGGCCCGAGAGTGTGTTATGCTAAGCAAAATAAGTCAGTTAGAGAAAGACAAATACCATATGATTTCACTCAGACCTTCTATACTTTCTAAAGGGAATATGCAAATTCCCACTTACCCCTCAGTTTATTCTTCCACATGTGTTTAAAGAAAGAAACATACAGTTGAAAATGCATTATCTTTGTTTTCAAGACTACTATCTGACTTATGTTGGATATTTAATATGTCCCAGGCACTACGCTAAGTGCTTGACTACATTATTGCATTCAGCTCTCTGAGCACTCCCTGAGTTGGGCACTTTAATAGTCCCTGTGTTACGGCTAAGGAAACAACTAAGGCTCAGAGATGAATGGTTGGCCCAAGGTCAGACAGCCGGGAGGTGATATTTGGGTCTGTCTGTTAGGAGCTCACACTTGACTGCTAGGCTGCGTTGTCTCACACTTGCTGATAAAAGAAGTCTAATTCCCCTGTCCGTGGACATTTTGCTCCAAGTCAAATTACAGTCTTTTTCTTACCTCTTAGATGAAATGAAATCTTCAAAGAGCTTTCAAATGATCATTGTTATCCAGAAGCATTTAAGCCCACTCATGCATATTTTATTGTCTTGATTATCAGCCAAAATTAACTGATGCTCTAAGCATTTGCAATCCCAAACAGGATACTTCAAAATTTCATCTTAGATCCTTTTGAGATGCTGTTAATAACCCATGAAAGTCATAAAGTCCATAAATTAAAGTTTCTCCCAATGATAGAATAATATCTTCCAGTAGAAACATTCTTTTTTTAAAGTTGTTTTTTTTTTTTTAAGATTTTATTTTTATTTATTTGACAGAGGTAGAGACAGACAGCAAGAGAGGGAATACAAGCAGGGGGAGTGGGAGAGGAGGAAGCAGGCTCCCAGCGGAGGAACCTGATGTGGGGCTCGATCCCGTAGCGCCGGGATCACGCCCTGAGCTGAAGGCAGGCGCTTAACCGTTGCGCCACCCAGGCGCCCCAGAAACATTCTTTTGAGTAATTAGTACTGATTTGATAGAATAATATCTTCCAGGAAAAACATTCTTTTGAGTAATTAGTACTGATTGATGTCATTCTTATATTTCTATATAGACTGTAAATATTTTTCAAAAGGCGGAATAATATCCTATGGGGAAATAAATACCCCTTTTCTGTCTTGGGAAAGAAAATAAGAAGGATGACTTTTGGGGAACAAATATAAAAGCTATGCTCTCACAACCAGATATGTTCAGAATATGAAAATGAAATAGCTTGTATTAACCAACAATATGGCTTTAAGAAGATGCTTGTCAACAAAAACTGGTGAGTGATTTTCATGGCTGGATTAAAATTTATGATTGGTGTGAAGATAGTTCAATACTTGAGCCAACAATTCCTCAAGGAGGCTTATAGGTGAGTCATAGTGCATGTCTCATATTAGTAAAGGGAAGTCCTCTGGGTCTTTCTACTTTCATGTTTGAGTTCTGTTTGTCAAGAAGAAACTTCTTATGATGTCTTTCAGCAAAAGGCAAGTCCAAATGTCACAGAAAGAAGAGAATTTCAATTAGTGTTCCCAGACAACAGACCTTTGGAAGCCATGGTCAGAAGTCACGCGGGCACCAGATGGGGTTTCTTGGGTCTGCTGTCCTCTAGAGTCATGGTCAAAAGATACCCATCCCAAAGAAATGATTAGAACAGGAAACAATTCTTTGGTTGCCATTGTCCAAAAGGACAACCTTCAGGAATAAAATGACAGGATCCAAAGACATCATTGTCTGAAAATATCACACGTATAGATAATTTTAGGCAAAGTGAAATGGAATGATCAAAAATATCAAGATGTACACATCATAGATAGGGTTTGTTGGGGCAAAAATTGCTCCATAAGAGGCACCAGGAAAGAAAAATCCACCTGTAATGACAAGAAGGGAGAAATTCATGAGAAATCATTGCCCCCAATGATGAAACCCATGGCTATTTCAGCCAGACTGCAGACTGCAATCATTCCCCACCCCTCCCCTCAAAAAGTCACTTCTGGGGACATATTCCAGAACCAGAATGGGCCAGAATGAAATAGCTCCAGATCATTTCTCTGGAGAAACTAACTATGTGGATGCAAATAGCTGAGAAGAGACTTTTCAAGAATTATCACCAGGGGAGACAAATTCTACAGATGAGCCTGACCAAGGAAAAATCTTCATGAGTAACCAATAGAAAGCAATTTTATGAGAAAAGTTAGCCCAGGAAAAATTCCTCGATATTTATCACTGTCATAATCAGTACATAAAATCGGCATTTATGAGACTCCTCAAAGATCAGTTGCTGAATAAAGAGATTCCATGAGTAAAATTAGCCACAAAATAATTAGCCCAGGAGGGTCCCTTGGAGGCCTGAGATCCTTGGATGAACAAATTCAAGACAAGGCTCTTCAAAAAGTAGTGTATGTGGGGGCACCTTGTTGGCTCCATTGGTAGAGCATGTGACTCTTGATCTCGGGGTCATGAGTTCAAGCCCCATGTTGGACGTGGAGCCTACTTAAAAAAAATTTTTTTTACGTAGTGTGTGTGTGTGTGTGTGTATGTGTGTGTGTGTGTAGTTCTTTTTTTCTTTTTTAAAAAGAGACATGATTGGGCCACATTCTTTAAGTGACATCAATGGATACCTTGTCAGTGGGCAAATGTGACCGGAACCAGTTCCCCAAGCTGCTCCCTTGGGTAGCTCTCATAAAGAAAAGATGATGACAGGGGCGCCTGGGTGGCACAGCGGTTAAGCGTCTGCCTTCGGCTCAGGGCGTGATCCCGGCGTTATAGGTTCGAGCCCCACATCAGGCTCCTCTGCTGTGAGCCTGCTTCTTCCTCTCCCACTCCCCCTGGCTTGTGTTCCCTCTCTCGCTGGCTGTCTCTATCTCTGTCAAATAAATAAATAAAATCTTTAAAAAAAAAAGAAAAGAAAAGATGATGACAAAGATATGATCTCTCACAAGTCTATTCAGGAGCAACTAAATCCAATTAACAGAAATCCAGAAGGAAATTCCCCCCAAAATTCTGGTCTGAATGAAGTGTCTGAATGAAGTGTTCCACTTAGGACATAATTGCAGAGAAAATGGCATTAGAAAGAGAAGCTCCCACCAATAGGATTGGCCAGAAAAGAAGATATTCAGAAAATTCATACAGAAAAATAATGCCCAAAGATCAAAATGCTCAGAATAAAACCTCAAAAAAGGCCGGCTCTGAAGGATGATGGTTTGTTGAATCACTGAGAAATGATAAAACTAAGTAAATCTTGAAATCAGGAGGAATTAAACTAATGCATAAGGGCAAGCCCCTGGGCAGAGTTTCTTGGGATCACTCTTCAGGAGTAACAGGTTTATCAAAGAGGTTCTTCAGGACAATATTCCTGAGAACATGACTTTTGACAAATTAGTGTCCATCTCCAGATCCCTGCAAAACAAGGTATCAAAAGAAGTATCATTGTCAGGGGTAAAGCTACTAAGTAAAAAACCCTTAATAAAGAGGAACTTTCTCAGCAACAGTAGTATATAAGTCTGGTCAAATAATACCATCTGGAGATTAAAACTTGAAGTATAGGGGTGGCTGGGTAGCGCAGTCGTTAAGCGCCTGCCTTTGGCTCAGGGCGTGATCCCGACGTTGCGGGATCAAGTCCCACATCGGGCTCCTCCGCTGGGAGTCTGCTTCTTCCTCTCCCACTCCCCCTGCTGTGTTCCCTCTCTCGCTGGCTGTCTCTGTGTCACATAAATAAATAAAATCTTAAAAAAAAAAAAACTTCAAGTATAAGATTAGTCAGGATAAAAGTCTTCCAAGCAATTCTTTAGGAGAGGAACAAGTAATGCATACTTTGAGGCAGGGCAATTGTCCCCAGCATAGGCTGTCAGCAAATCTATGGAGAGGAACCAACTCAGTGAAGCTCCCTGGCAAGCATTAACCAAAGGGAAGAAAAAAATCTTTAGAGAAAAATAACCAAGACAAATGTCTTAGGATTCGGGAGTAGTTTGGAGTAAGGCTGAGCTGCCGCTGAGCTCACAAAGCCATCTGCCTGTAGCCCATCAGGACGAAGTGCTCAGCATTGTCTCTCCTGTGGAGATCACCTCTCCTGAACACAGTTCCATGCTATGTATTCCCACAGCTGTCATCTTGCAGTGCAAACTCTGTAGTCAGTTTTACTCAAGCTAAAGCTTTAGACGGAGGTCTTCCCCGGTATTCGATGACCCCTTTCTAGACGGCCAGGAAGGCATGAAGTTTTTCTCCACTTCAAGTTTAATTTGCTTACCTTTTGTACTTCAATCTTTTCTTTATTTTTTTTAAAAGATTTTATTTATTTATTCGACAGAGACAGAGACAGCCAGCGAGAGAGGGAACACAAGCAGGGGGAGTGGGAGAGGAAGAAGCAGGCTCATAGCGGAGGGGCCTGATGTGGGCCTCGATCCCATAACGCCGGGATCACGCCCTGAGCTGAAGGCAGATGCTTAACCGCTGTGCCACCCAGGCGCCCCTGTACTTCAATCTTTTCAAAAGTTTCCACAAGATCTACAATTACCAAATTATGGAAACAGCCCAATTGTCTGACTGAGGAGAGGCTAAAGAAGATGTGATATGTACACACAATGGAATATTACTCAGCCATAAAAAAAGAATGAAATCTTGTCATTTGCAGCAACATGGATGGAACTAGAAAATATTATGCTATGCAAAATAAGTCAGAGATAAACAAATACCATGTGATTTCACTGATATGTAGAATTTAAGAAACAACACAAACATACAAAGGGGAAAAAGAGAGAGAGACAAAGGGAGAGTGAGCAACCAAGAAACATTCTTAACTATAGAGAACACACTGTTGGTTACCAGAAAGGGGGGGGCAGAGGGCACTTGCTGTGATGAGTGCTGGGTGATGTATGGAAATATCGAATCACTCCATTGTACACCCAAAACTAATATTACACTGCATGTTAACTAACTGGAACTTAAATAAAAACTCAAAAAAAAAAAAAGTTTTCTCAAGAGAGAACTCCAGACTAAGGTTAACAAAGATGGTACATCTCAGCAAACAAAAATGAAAGTCACGGCGCTATAGAACGAGGTCAGTCAGGAGGAAGTGCCCAAAGAATGACTCCCAAAGACTTCCCTTTAGAAAGAGATGAAGTTTCCAAGTGTTTCAGCCTTCAGAAACAGGTCAGCAATCAGGCTCCTCCGCTATGAGCCTGCTTCTTCCTCTCCCACTCCCCTTGCTTGTGTTCCCTCTCTCGCTGGCTGTCTCTCTCTGTCAAATAAATAAATAAATAAATAAATAAATAAATAAATCTTTAAAAAAAAAAAAGGGGGGCGCCTGGGTGGCACAGTCGTTAAGCGTCTGCCTTCGGCTCAGGGCGTGATCCTGGCGTTCCGGGATCGAGCCCCACATCAGGCTCCTCCACTAGGAGCCTGCTTCTTCCTCTCCCACTCCCCCTGCTTGTGTTCCCTCTCTCGCTGGCTGTCTCCTGTCAAATAAATAAATAAATAAATAAATAAATAAATAAATAAATCTTTAAAAAAAAAAAAAGGAAAAGAAAGAAACAGGTCAGCAGCTGAGAGGGGATGTTACCAAATGGCTTCTCCAGCAGAGACAGACGTTTGAGGTAAGGCCAGGAAAGAGACACCACTGAGAAGAGATGGAAGAACCCAGCCTCACTTCACCAAGAAGTTTCGCCACGAGAGATAAGCTCCCTGGAGTCTGTTAATCAAGAATGAATTGCTCCTCATATCCCCCCACTCTGATTCAAATTCCTTCTCAGAAATGGTTAGTTTGTAGGTAACTATACCTTCTCCACTGTGCGTAAGTGATATTCCTTAGACATGAAGAATAATGGTGAAGGGCACCTGGCTGGCTCAGTTGGTACAGCATCTGACACTTGAGCCCAAGATCATGAGTTCCAGCCTCACATTGGGTGTGGAGCCTACTTAAAAGAAAGAGAGAGAGAGAAGACAAAAAGAATAACGGTGAAATCATCTAAGAAACTGTTTCTTAAAAGCTTATCAATAAGAAGCGTAACAAAATATCAGGCCTAAGGGCACATCAAATACTTTGGAAGCTCTAGAAGAAAAAGTAAATGACTATATGGATATTTAATGAAGAAATGAGATGCACGTAGCCCCTTAGCTCAATGCAGATTGGAGACAAAACAAAACCAAAGAATTGATAATGAGATTGGTCAATTTCTACTTGATTTTCCCCTCAAGTAATTTGTTTTTTAATTGGAAAGAAGCATAACAAAATGATTTAGAACAAGAATTTTGGGTTCAGCAAGACCTGCAAACAATTCCAAGCCCTGGCATTTATTAGCCACATGGCTGTAAGCAAGTTACTTACCTCTCTGTACCCCAGATGCCTGCTTCCCCTAAAATTAATGCCCTTGTAGGATTTCCCACGTAAAGTTGTTCTGGGCTTTCCATGAGGTAACACATATAAGTGCTCAATAAACAGAAGCTATTTGCCATGTGTTCCCAGGTCAATATGTCCTCTGAAAACTATTCATTAAGAGTGATTACCCATATTTCAGTGATCTTATTCTGCTTATTAGTTTAGATTCCTCCCTAGGTTATCTGTGTCATCCCTAGTGATATGTCATGTGAGCACACATCCAACACCATGTAGTGTCTCTCCTGCTCAGTGAATTTGCTCCCTCTGCTCTCTGAAGAGCAGTTTGAAAGTGCAAACCATTCACTGCTCCTTTGCACCTGCATGGCTGCCTCCAAGGGCTGAAGCTTCACCGTAGTCCCCAGGCAGACCTCTGAGCCTTTGGGGCACTCTGGTACAAGTAGGGAAAAGAAACTCTTGCCGCTTTGTGCCTCCCGCAGCCCCTCTGCTCCAGCAAGGGAAGCGAGACACGAGAAAGCATTTGTTAATTCATCAAGACGTATAAAGATGTATGTACAAAGTTGTACAGCAAAATATGTTTCTAGTCGTGTAAAACCCAAAACAATTAGAATGCCCACAAATAGGGGGAATGTGGTAGTATGTCTGAGTGAGCATATGATTTTGGTATGTATATGCATATAAGTGTGTGTATGTGAGAGAGAGAGAGAGAGAGAGAGAGAAAGGGAGGGAGGGAGGGAGGTGTGAGAAAGATGAGGGGTTTGCAAAGATACTATAAAAGGGATCGGGTTCTTTTGCCTTATTCCAAAACTATTTTATAAGACTCAGATTCCACGTAACTAAAAATAAAGCTTTTTTGTCTTGTAGTGTTTCTTCCTTCTGCTTAAGTAGTGCCTTTCCAGCATCCCAGTGAAGGGAAAAAGGAGGAAAAGACATGACTGAGGTTGCCAGGCCCTAGCTTGACTGCCCACCACCACCACCAGGGGGCAGTATCAGAGAATGGAGGAGAGCCGACAGAGGTGCAGGGGAGGGGCTCCAGGTTTAGGGAACTTTTCCAAGCCCTGCCTGCCCACGTTCCCCTCTCAGAGTTTTGTTTTACACAACTGGCAGAACGAACTCCATAATCTTGCGGTATTGTGTCCCAGGTTCCACTATGCCTAGCATCTAACCTTTTCTTGAATAAAGATAGGAGCATTTCCTGAATAACT
Organism: Ailuropoda melanoleuca; assembly: GCF_002007445.2. Lineage (NCBI taxonomy): Eukaryota > Metazoa > Chordata > Mammalia > Carnivora > Ursidae > Ailuropoda > Ailuropoda melanoleuca. Next base: position 82,531,901 of record NC_048223.1, read on the forward strand.
TCACAGAACAAAAGCAAGAACATATAACCATAAACTGACAATTTTAAGAGCGGATTACAAAAAAAAACTTTGATTTGGTATTTAATGTCTTGTGTCTTTCAGATAGATAGGTAGATAGAAAGAACAAGCAACATTACTGGAATTCATGACGAAAACATTTTGCTGTGACTATAATGCTGCCATTAAAAGCAATAATGTAGAGAGATATGTGAGGACATAGCAAATGAATTATCTTGGGACATATGTTTATGAACGTGTACACATATCTGTGCACCAAGAACTATATAGAAAGACGCTCATCTGAGTGATAGGCTCGCTGCCAAATTTTTATGTCGTTAATACTTTCCTGCATCGCTTTAACTTCTTTATAATGATCACGAATGCTGTAAAATTAAAAAGAAATAAAGCAATTTTTCCACTGGGGAAACAAAATTTATTTTTTTTAAAAAGTAAAATTTATCCTTACGAGTCAAAGCACCTCAATGTCTTTACTTTAAAAAGTCTGAAATACGCATTTAGAGCCTCAGCCTCCTCCGTGATTGTTAGAGGGGATGCTTCATTCCTCAGTCTTCGTGGCTCAAAAGGGTTCTTCTAGACCAGCCTCCACAATGGCACAGCAATTCCTCTGGCTACTTTCCCCACCGGTCCTTCCCCTGGGAGGACAGCTGACCTCTCTGATGGTTGAGATTGTCGTGCGCCTGCTCGTCGTGGGGTCCCATTTCTCTGCCGGGCAGACTAAGTGCAATCAACGTCACACTGTTCGGTCTCCTCCTCCCGTATGGCCTCCGAAACCTGTCGGTCCTTGTCAGAGGCTCCGCACGTCGTCTTCTTCTGGGTTTCAGCTTCTCTACCTGCAGCTTTGGGGGGAAGTCAGTCCCGTGGAGGGAGCTGGGAGACATGACCACATTCTTCAGCTTCACAGGTGACCTAATCTGAAGTACACCGTGACTCCACTGAAATACGAGGAGGACCCACTGACACGGCTCTCTTGTCATAAGGCTGCCCTTCAGATTCGAATTATTATAACGGCCTTTGCAATGGCCATTCTCCATGGCTCACGGCCAGTATTAAGGTCACTGATATAACCGCCATTAGCTAAAGCTTCTAACTCTCTCCTACAAGGCGTGGTCCTTCAAGGGCCTCCTTGTCCGGGAGTCAGTCTCTGGTTATCCACCTGTGAACACCACCTCTGGCTTCCCCGAGCCTCGGCGGCACTGAAATGAGTTAGTTCCCAGACAGCACGCAGAGTGGTATGCCCGGCACGTGGGGAGTCCCCCACAGCACCTGCTGCCGCCCTTCCTGCTGGCGCGGTGCTCAACTCACGTCTGTGAGTTCCCACCCCACCCCCTCCCCCACCACCTGCACCGCTCTCCCCTCTGCCGGGAAGAAAGCCCCAGACTGTGTTTCCTCTCACAGCCGTATGGTGTCACCAGCACTTCACAGACTGTCCTCTGAGAAGGCCTTTCCGCAGGGAGTCTGATCAGGCCCACGTGTCTGCTTATACAAAGAACCAGGCACAGACGGACAGACCTGTGCTAGATGGCACACAGGTTTCCTTTTTGTATTTGTTTGCATAGAAATTGACTTACCACTTAATTTGGTGTAAGCTTTCCCTGCTTCAGCCTCCATATTTTTCATTAAGAAAATATATGTAGACCTTATATAAGGGGCAACTTGCAAATAATAACGGCTGTTTATTGAGCACCTCCCCAGGGCAGGCTCTGTGCTAGGAGAGGAAGCTCCTGCCCTGCTGGAGTTCGCAGAGTAAACTGAGGCCGACGGCGAAGATGAAGCTAGGGAAGCCACGGAAGCCACGGTGCAGATCATCTTGTTCAGTGTGGCAGCTTACGAACGTGGCCGTCCCAGCCTGGGTCCGGACGAACCGCAGCCCCCAAACAGGCAGATCATGTCACGGTGCTGGGCCACGTTGTCTGGGGGAAGCCAGCTGTCCTCAGGCTTGTGTAGATGGTTTCAGGGGTGAAGTAGGAATTTTGCAAATGCAGTGATGTGTCTGTATGTGTGGCCACCCATGCATCTATCCATTCATGCGGAGATGACTTATAACCCTATCTCTACATTTTCCTTGCACTATGACCTTAACCAAGTCACTGAAACTTTCTAATCCTTGTCTTAAAAAAAAGAAAAAGTTTTATTTATTTAAGAGAGAGAGCACAAGCAGGGAGGGTGGCAGAGGGAGAGGGAGAAGCAGACCCCCCCACTGAGCACAGAGCCCTCTGTGGGGCTTGATCCCAGGACCCTGAGATCATGACCTGAGGCAAAGGCAGACACTTAACTGACTAAGCCACCCAGGCACCCCTAATTCTCGTCTCTAAGAGAATAACAATGCTTTCTTTACAGAACCGATGTGAGGATTCCTGAGGTCATGGATGTGAAATGCAGAACGCAGTCAGACAGGTCATGAGAATACGGCAATTAGTAGCTATTGTCTTCACTGTGATAACAGTTAACACGAGGCCATTAGGTACCAAGCACCAGCCGGTACCATGCTTGGCTTTGCACACATAGAGAAATTGGTCCAACATAATCCCTGTCCCCAAGGAGCTTCTAATCCCATCAAGGAGCAAATCATAGGCCAAGTAATAATTACTCAAAGCTGACTGGAATCACGTCCCAAGAGAGGAACCCCAAGTCCCAAGAGAATCCAAAGCAGGAGAAGTTGCTTCGAAGGTAGGAAAGGAAAGTTAGCCTAGACCTTTGGATCTAAACACGGGTAGGGAACGGAGGGGCAGAGGTCAACCCCATGTGCCCAAGGTGGTGCAGAGGGAGGCCAACCCCACCACCCAGGGTTCCATTTGCTGAATAAATCAGAACACAGCCCGCAGCCTGCTAGAAGATTCCATGCAATATACTCAAGAAAGCCTCATTCTTCCCTAAGGCTTGCGGTAGCTGACAAGCTAGGTCACAAAGGTGCCTCCCTGAGGTCTCACAGTATTCCTGTGAAGAGAGGAACTGTGGAATTTGCTTGGAGAACTTTCCAAAGTGCCTTGAGAAAGACTGAGCGCTTATCTCAGATATTGGAACTTCTTGTACTCCACCGCCCCTGCAGACGCATTTAGGGAGACCTTGTAACACAGGGTGGCTAATTATAGCCCAGAGCCATACAAGTCAACCACTAGTACAGATACTTTCCTCCTGGGAAAGTCAGTGAGGGCTTCAAGAAGGGGGTGACATTCATCTGGGCCTTTGTGGGAATTGGGTAAAATGTTCTAGAAAGGACAAAGAGCAAATAAGACAGAGGTGGAGGTCGGAATGCACAGATCGTGTCTAGATCTCCTAAATAAACCTGATCTGGTGGAGCACAGGACACCTGTGCCACCGAGAAGAGCTCTAGTTGCAGGGGCTTCAAAGACTGCTTGCTTTGTGAGGGTTCCGGGCTCAGGTTTGGAATGCATTATCTCATCCTATCGTCTGCATAGATGCTATCATCTTTGCTCTTTAAGAGAGGTTTAGTGAGATAAGTGATTAAGGTCTCAGAGAGAAAGGCTGTTAAAATTGGAATTCCACCCTGCCCCAAGTCCCTAGCTAAAGTCATTACGCAACGTCAGCTTCCAGTGAGATACGACTGGAAAAGTACATTAGGGTCAGGTCAGGGATGGCCTTGAATACCTAGCAAAGTGTCACATTCTGTGATGCGAAAGCTCTGTAGTGAGAACATTTTGGAGGTCTGCAAGGATGCGGGGGAGTCTCCTTGAGCCTGAGTAGAAAGGTGCATGCAGACTCCAGCCAACAAACCACTCCGTGTTTGAGATAAGATGGTGTCTGCTGGGCATGTGGCTCCAGGCCCGGGGCCCAGGAAAAGGCTTCCCAGGTACTGGGTATGCTCACTCTGCCATTCTTTGGCAACAGTCAGGGTTTCTGTCATCTTCAGGACCCAGAGGGGCACGTGACTTGTTTCCATAGTTATCTCTACTTGTATCCAGTAAAAATGAGCCACCCACGAGGCTGATAGTGGTATGAGAAAAAACAGGGTGATCGCTAGGAGAATTTAGTGTCTCGCAGCCCCTCTCCCCACTGCCCTGGGAGCACCACAGGACCTGGGGCCCCTCCTTTCTCTGCTGGAGGAGGAAAGAAACTCAACAGAGCTGCTGGAAAAAGGGCTACTGGAGCACGACGAGTAGCCAGCTGTGAGTCAAGTCACCTTGAATAAATGGACGAAGATTTTGGGCAGATCTCTGTGTCATCGGCAAAATAGTAGGACAGACCCGGTGATCCTAATAGCCTTCAGAGTTTGTTTTGTTGTTGTCATTGTTCCATTTTTTTATCATGTTAAAAAAAATTGCAAAACATGGTATTTACCAACTTCACCATCTTTAAGGGCACAGTTCAATACACTAAGGATACTTACATCATTCATTCCACAACTGATCTTCAGGACGTTTTCATCTTGTAGAACTGAAACTCCATACCCATTAAACAACTCCCCACGCCCACCCCACCCCTCCCCTGCTCCCCACTTTACTTTCTGTTTCTAGAAGTCTGACTGCTTTGCATACCTCATATAAGTGGAATCATACGATATTTGTCTTTCTGTGACTGGCTTACTTCACTTCGTACAATGTCCTCAAGGTTCATCCGTGTTGTAGCATGTGACAGGATTTCCTCCTGTTTTAAGACCGAATAATATTCCAGTGCGTATACATATGACATTTTGTTCATCCAGTCACCGAGCGGTGGACATTTGGGTTACTTCGCCCTCTAGGCTATTGTGAATAGTGTTGCTATAAATGAGGGTGTGCAAATGTCTTTTTGAGATGCTGCTTGGCTCCCAGATTTGAGACGCAATGAGTTGGGTTGCATATTTTATTACTGCTTTATTTAAAACAAAAAACAAAACCCAAAACACGGAACCTCTTGAAGGGTGAACAAACTGAAATGAATCCTTCAGATGCTGCAGGGCACGTTTATTTTAGGAAATTTGGACACTCAAAACTCATATTCTGACATTCAGCAAATTCCTAACGCCGCACCACGTGAAGGATCGAGAACAGTCCTAGATCTGGGCCTTGCAGAGAGAGTCCTGGCACCGGGAAGCCCTTTCAGCAGATAATGGGTATCTGTTAATGTAAATCATTTGCTGGATGAGCCGTGCATTGACTTGTTGGAAAATATGGAAGATTTTATGCTAGTTGTGCAGAAAAACATTCTTCAAATTCAGTCATGTATTCTGTACCCCCAAGGAAAAACACTTCAAATCCGTATCTTTTCCTTTGAAAGAAAGGTTTGCCTCTCTCTCCTGAGCAGCATGGTTGAAAGGTCTGGCCAAGGATCAGGCTTGCAGGAATGTTCCTAACTATTGGAACCTGCCCCTCCAGCACAATGACTCAGTGGGGTGGTGGGTGTTTGTTAGATGATTAATTCTTTAGCAAAGGTGTGCCTGCTGGTTGTGGTGCGGAAGTAACTTAAATCACTAATCACAGAGTCCTTTTTAGAGAAAACTGTGATGAACCCTGGCTGATCCATTGAACCTTTCCTCCCTGGGTTCATTTCCATAATCAGGATTCCTGTCTCTGAGTGGTAGGGGGAGAGTCAAGCCATTCTTCCTAATAACCATCCCAAGCCCCAGTCTGGAAGTGTGGGTATGAAGAGCATATGGTAGTCCCTGTGGCGGAGGCAGAAAGAGGGAGGGGCTGCAGTAGCAGAGGAAGGAACTAACCGTGGGAGCTCAGAAGAGGGGAACTAGGGCGCCTGGGTGGCTCAGTCGGTGAAGCAACTGCCTTCGGCTCAGGTCATGATCCCAGAGTCCCAGGATTGAGTCTGTGTGCAGCTCTCCCTGCTCAGTGGGAGCCTGTTTCTCCCTCTGACCCTCCCCCCTCTTGTACTCTCTCGCTCACTCTCTATCTCTAATAAATAAATAAAATCTTTAAAAAATAAAAAAAAAATAGAAAGAAGAGGGGCACTAACTCAGGTAGACTGTAAGAGCAGCATAACGCAGATGATACCTGCCCCGGGCATTGAAGGATGAAGAAGAGTATGACAGCAGAAAAGTAGCAGGAAGGGCAGTCGAGGCGGGGCAAACAGCATGTGTGCAAAGATCTCTTATGTTTGGAAACATGTAGGAACCCCAGTATGGCTGAATAACAGATGGCATGTGAGATAAGATGTGTGAAGTCCTCTTCATGAAGTGTGGGCACTCCAGAACAGGGCCACGGGACCCGCGGGGACCCCCCCCCCAGGAGCCTGCTGCGGAGCCAGTCCGGTTTCTAGTCTCCCTGGGTGTCCACAGCATCTGAGCACAGAGAAGCCCCAGCTTTCCCTGCGTGCCTATGTGCCTAGGGCCAAGGACGGAGACTAGGTATTGCCTCACACGTGGCACAGAAGCCACTCTGACGGCAACCTGCCGGGAGGAGACCTTGAGTTACCAAAGAGGAGACCTTGCCAAGCAAAAGCTTTGAGCTGATGTTTCCCCCGGTGAGGCTGAGGAGAGTGTGGGGAATACCCACCCCTTTGCTTTTTCAGAAAGTAGTCCTGGCCACCCCTGTCACTGACCAGAAGCTCACCAACACCCCTGGGATGCAGATAGAGCATCCAAACAGGTCTCTGGGTGTCCTGACAGTGTGCCGATGAGGGCATGCTCTTGATACCTTGAGAGACCGGCAAGAGTCCAAACAGCCAGGTGACTGCAGAGGGGAGGAGACTTCCATCTTCTTTCGGAAGGACTGGCTGGTGGCAGTGTATTATTGTCCAAAGCAGGGTATCTGTGGTTTGGGACACAATGCTTTTTTTTCATCCCACACAGGGTTCTGTCTGCGACACATGCTACACTGAAGGTGGCACTAGGAAAAAGACACTATGGACTGTGTCAGGCACTCCCAGACTGTCTCAGGGATGCTTTTCCCTCTAAACATTTTTAGAATGAAACCGAGAGCGTCTTGGGAAGCTCCCTAATGAATTGAGCCACCTGTCTCACTAGGTAGGGCTCTCTTTGTCTGGGAGCTCTGAGGGCATCCTCCACAGCAGTGAAAATGGAGATAGTTTAAAATAATAATTAGTAATTAGATGAGAAGGAGGCCGAGCTGGGAAGAACTATAGAAATCTAGAACAGATGTGCCCAAGATGTGGAGTGTGAAGATACTTTTATTTCTTAACATTGTAGTTATGTTCTCTGTAATGACATTGCTTTAAAGTACCAACACATCGTTGCCAACCACAAGTTTATACATTAAAAAGTAAATCTCTCTCTCTCGTGTTTTATTCTTTACCAAAATATAACCATTAGTACCAATTTGCAACATTTCCTTCTACACCTGGTTCTAGGCACATACAACGTTAGCAGGTTGATATAGACCGACATAGCCTGGTGTAGACGTAGAGAGACAGAAAGAGAACTGAGATAGAGATAGGGATAGAGACCCACTTGATGGCAGTGATCTGGGGAGTAGCATCTTGGGAACAGAGAGGGAGGAGTAAGAGTTTTTGTTTCCAGCCAGCGGAAGGGAGGAGCCTCACCTATTGGCTCATCCCCTTGGAAAGAAGGAAGAAGCCAGTATGTAGAAGGGAGGAAAGGCTGGAGAAGCCAGGTGCATGGGGATGTTGAAATTTCTACGACTCACAGAAGAGATGGGATTAGAGACACCCAACATCATGGAGGGTCTGAGTCCTCTCAGTCTCTGGATTCCTGCAGGATCTTTGTAGAGGCTGGACCATACACACAAAAGCACAGAGAGTGGCTTCAAGGTCTAACGGCAGGCACGCTAGCAGTGGAGGAAATCACAGAAGGCAACTGACAATACCAAATATTAGTGACAATGTGCAGCATTGGAACTCTTATATGTTGCTGGTGGGAATGAAAATCATGCAGACACTTTGAAGCACAGTGTGAGTGTCTTATAAAGTTGAACATACACTTACCATACGACCGCTCCTAGATATTGATCCAAGAGAAATGACAGCATATGTCCAAACAAAAGTTGCATACAAATGTTCATAGGGCCTTTATTCACAACTGCCAAAAAACGCTAGAAACAACCCAAATATATCCATCAACTGGTGAACAGATAAATAAATTTTGGCACAGCTATACAATGGAATACTTGTCAGCGACAAAAAAGAATGGCATATGGATACATGCCGCAACATGGCTGAGTCTCAAAACCATTATTCTAAGTGAAAGAAGCCAGAAGTAAAATACGACATATTGCATGATTCCATTTATATGAGATTCTGCCAAAATAAATAAATAATAAATAAATAAATAAATAAAGCAAAACTGTAGTGATAGAAAGCAGAGCAGTGGTTTCCTGGGGCCAGGGGCCTAGGGAAGGGGATTGGCCACCAATGGGTAGGAGAGAACTCTAGTGGGAAATAGAAATATTCTCTATGATGATCGCGGTGCTGCTGGTACATGACTGTATACGTTTGTCACAACTCTTTAACTTGAACACTTAAAATGGGTTTATCTCAACCATAGCTTAATTAAAATTTATATTTTACTAAAACTGAAGGTAATTTTTTAATTCAAGGAAAAAAGTGACAAGGAAATTGAGACATGGATTGAGAAATGGGATATAACTATATAAAGCAGAGCTTTCAGAAAATTAGTAGGGAACAACTTGAAATAAATACATCTTAAAACTTAGTTAAAATGAGTATTTCTTCAGAAAAATAGAATTTAATAAGTTGAATCAGTAGAAAAGTTCTTAACTGGTTTTACCATGCTAGCATAACCCAGATGCCCTCAAACGTATTAAGGTCAGTGAGTTTGAGGGAGCATGATCTATAAACTTCCCTGACTTCTGGCCCCAACTGCAAGTTCAGAGACCCCAAGACCACACTTGAGGTTGGCAATTCACTAGAGAAACTCATAAATTCACTGGAAGCTGTTATGTTCCTGGTTATAGTTTTTTTCACAGGGAAAGGATACAGATCAAAATTAGCCTAAGAAAGAGATTCAGAGAGCAGAGTTTAAGAAAGTAGCAAACTCAGGGGCACCTGGGCTCAGTCGTTAAGCGTCTGCCTTCGGCTCAGGACATGATCCCTGCATTCTGGGATCGAACCCCACATCAGGCTCCTCTGCTGGGAGCCTGCTTCTTCCTCTCCACTCCCCCTGCTTGTGTTCCCTCTCTCATTGGCTGTCTCTCTCTCTCTGTCAAATAAATAAATAAAATCTTAAAAAAAAAAAAAGAAAGTAGCAAACTCAGAGCTTCCAGCTGTCCTCTGTGGAGTCATAAACAGTGTTACTTTTCTTTTCTCTTTTTTTTTCTTTTTTTAAAAAAGATTTTATTTATTTGACAGAGAAAGAGAGACAGTGAGAGAGGGAACACAAGCAGGGGCAGTGGGAAAGGGAGAAGCAGGCTCCCTGCCGAGCTGGGTGCCTTATACTGGGCTCGATCCCAGACCTTGGGATCATGACCTGCGCTGAAGGCAGACACTTAACAACTGAGCCACCCAGGCGCCCCCAGTGTTACTTTTCCAGCAGTGACGTGTGACAAACACACACAGAGCATTGGCAACTGGAGAAGCTCACCCAGGCCTTGGTGTCCACGGTTTTCGTTGAGACTCAATCATGTGAACCTGATTGGTTGCCCATGTGACCAACCTCAGTCTCCTTACTGTAAATTCCACTGTTACTCTCTGGCTCTACCAATTTCTAAATTCAAGACAAAAAAAAAAGGGGGGGGGAAGAAGTAAATTCATACCATGACTGAGAAACTACAGATAAAGCAGAGTTTTTAGACAATAGCCATATTCATTTGAATTACAATGACTTTATGGTATATTTTGATATTCGGTAAGGCAGATTTTGCCTCATTATTCTTTCATATATCTTTCATAACTCCTCTCAGACATTTATGTTTCCTTATAAAATCTGAATTCTGTATTAGTTAAGTTGCATTCAGTTGCAAGTGTGCATTGTTTATGCTCCATGAGTTAAGTTTAATTGCTGTATAAAAATCTTCCAAAAGATTACATTATGATTTGGCACTCAAATGAAAAAGTTACTGTGGATGAAGAAATTCATACAGACAGCAGTGGAACATAAATTTGATAATAATAAAGGAAATTTGTTATCAGAGAAATGACTTCATTTTTCTATTTTCTTGCAAAGCAACAATCAAGAGGTTTATAAAACTAAGAAAGAAAGCTATCCCCACCCCCACCCCCAACTCCCCACACAAATAAAATCTATTATGTTTTGCTACTAAGATGTATGCAAAAGGATTGTAATGCAATGGAAAATTTGCCAAATCTCTTGAACTAGATAAAATAAATTCCAAAGCAATGAGAGATAGTGTCATCAATTCATGTGTTTTTAAAGACTATCATTAAGATGTCAAACATCTATTTATCAAAACTTCTTGCCAACTTTGAGCGGAAGACAATAGTGGAGCACTCGTTAAGAAATGTTCCATCACCAGTGTTCCTAACAGCCAAAGGATAATATTGTGTGACAAATCCCAACATCAGTGGCTCTGAGTCCAAAAATATAGATAAGAGTTATACTTTGCCTGTGAGACTGCTTTGGAACACCTTAACACCTTTATTTCACTTCTACTTTCCCTGTTAAGCGTGCATGCAGTGATGCATGAGATGGAAACTAACCCAGATTAGACCAATCAGGTTGCGGCAGTACCCCAGCCACAGGGACTGGCCAATCAGAATGAGGCTCTGGGCTTTGTTCCTTTCTGGGTCTAACTGCCCCTCCCCTTACTGGATCTTGAAAGCCATCCGAAGACCACAAGAGGAACCAGCCCTGACATGAAACCAACACACGGATAACATAAAGCAGAGAAGCAGAAGAATCTGGATCATTGGTGACATTATGGTTCACTTCAAGATATTTTGAGTTGGGTTTTCTGTTTCCTGCAAATCAAAGTTGCCTATCCAAATGAAAGCTCAGTAAATGTCAAGGGATAGAGCAAATGATGATGAGTGGGGACACTCAAGACAGCCTTACTTCCCCAGCCTGGGGACACAGTGATCCCACCATCCAGCCCCCAGTCATTGATTCACCTGGTAAGCCATTGGTTATGTCTACTGAGGACTCCCCATAGAAGACCCTCAAGGCTTGGGTGTGAGGCACACTGCGGAAGCAGGGCATCTTTCTATACTTTTTAAAAATTAGGAAGAGTAGGAATCAGGGATATTGGCAAGTAGAAAGGTATTTGCAGCTGACGTGTGCACATTGTTGGGGTTCATACATTTCTAGATCTTGATTAGACTTTCATGTATCCACAAAATGAGAATCTGGGCCTCATGAAGTCGATGAAGTCAAGCACCCATATTTACTTTATTTTCACTTTAATGCTAGCTGCTTCATAAACTGTTCTCACTGAGCCCAGACATACTGCAGGACCCATCAGCTTAAAAAATTGTGTTATACTGCTGGCATGGATCACTGCTGAGTGAGCAGACGAAGCTAGCTGAATCTAGAAGTAGCTGCGATGCTGTAAGAATCACAAGTCTTTACCCACATCTGCCTCCTGCTAGCAATGCTTTCTGCCTGCCCTATGGGGTTTCTGAGGGACAAAACACTTTCCTAGGCCCTGTCAAAAGGATCACATACCAGTTACAGAAGTTGTCACAAAGCCAGTCAATCTTAATGTCCACTTCCTTAAATTCAAAATCTAGGTTATTTTACGGTCTTTACAATGCTAGAATTACTTTTCTCTTTAAAACTTGGCAGGTTGGTGTTTTTGTTTTTAATCCTTGAGCTTTGTAAGTTTTCTTTCCTGTGCCTACTTGCCCATAACTTATTCTTCTGGTCTGATGACTGCTTTTTAATGAGTTCAGCCTGTACCTTCTTGGACAAATCAGGAGTGTGAGGAGCGTGTTAATTAGCTATCAGATCTAGCCTGGCTTTTGAAGTTCAGAGCTCTGGAATGCTACAGAAGTGTAAATATAATCACGGCTTTTGCATTTGGTAATTATATCTCAGCTGAAACTTCAGGGAGCTTCCCACCTTGGAATTTTGCTACTGCTGACCCCTGAATGGTTCTGCCGTTAATGGTCAGTCTCTGAGGACCCATACCCAAAGGAAATAGCTTCCTGTTTTGTTCTGAGTGGCCCTTCTTCCTTGCAACCTTCCTCACTGTTGACCAAACATCCTATTTCAGGACGGAGAAAATGAACCTTCTTCCCCTTCCCCTCACAGGGTGAGGAGGAATGAGGCAAGAGTGAGAAAGTTCTTCTGGGGGTAAATTGCCTTCTTATGACCATACCTACTTTGTACCAAATTATACCAAATATTTCTGGGCCTTCAAATCAAATACCTACCTACTTCTGCAAGAAGTCTGCATGCTCACCTAAACTGATTCTTCTCACCCTCAATCTAGAAACACCCTCTTTTTATAACACTTCCCAAGTATGTCCTGGTGCTGGCCCTGGGCCAGACTCTGGGGTCCCATAGATGAACAAAAGAACTCACAGTCTGGGTCAAGGAGAGACCTCCTGAATAGATCCTTTAGGTCCATAAACTTACAAAGAACCTGGAGACTGAATGGGAGGTCAGGAAGGTAAATCAGGGAAGCCCTTGGACTTTGTATACCAGGAGGTGGTTCCCAGGTGAAGTGGGGGGAAGGCATTGCAGCGAGATGGCCATCCCTGACAAGTAGGCATGTCAGCCCTGCTTTGTTACACCATTCAACACTGTGACTGCTCACCCCATTGTCCTAGTGATATTTTAAGTGTTCTATGGTGAGTCAGTTCTTCCTGCCTCAGAAAAGGTGTTCTCCCAACCGCCTACTTTCATAAAACAGTGTGGACACTTAATACATGAGGAGTAAAAGAGTGAATGGATAGATGAGTAAGTGTGGGCCAAACTAGACCATGTTACTCAGACTCCAAGAGAAGTCTGGCAACATCCCAGGAGCAGATGCTCCAGGCCACCAGGCACTATCCTCTGCTGAATGGCTAGGATTTGGGGGTAAAAGAGAATGTGAGATGGGGCAAGGGGCTAGCAATTCTGAATTTGTCCCTAAAGCCTGAAAGAACAGTCATCGGAATGCGTCGGTCGTAAAGATTCCTTATCCCTATGCCAAAAAGAAAAAAAAGAAGTCCATAAAAAGCTCAAAAAATCTCTGAGCTGAAAGGTGTGTCTTCTGCCCACGGCTACAGGGCAGGTGTTTTCAGATCCACCTAAGGCAGTCCAGAGTCTCCTTTTGCTCCCGGCAGTACCCCTAAAGAATGAGTCAGGGGTCTAGGGTCACCACTCGCGACGGACTGAACTAAGCTAGCGCTGTGAGAACGAGGAACGGCACGTGGAGCTGCCCGAGGATCTAAGGTAAGCTGGACTCCGCCGCGCAGTGCCGAACAAATGGGACGGCCTCAGAGCTGGGGCTCCTCCCACGGGGGGCGGGGCCCTGCCGGGGGAGAGGGGGCGGTGGAGTTCGAGCTCCTACGGGAGGAGCGGGGCCGGTCACGTGTGAGAGGCATGGCGGCGCAGGCGTCAAGGAGCGCAGGCGCGGGGGCCACCCCTCGGACCCCTGGGGCGGGGGAGGGCCTGACCCGTTAGCCTCCAAGCGCCGAGCCCCGGAGCAGGCGGGCGGGGCCAAGCGGTGCTAGCTGCACGGGCGCACGTGACGTCCGCGGGGGTGGGTCCCGCCGCGGCGCAGGTGAGGAAACTGAGGCAGGGCCGGGTGAGCGAGGCCCGGTGTGCGGGCGCGCGGGTGGCCCCTCCGGCGGCTCCAGAACCGGCTGGAAGCTCCCTCCGAGCCGGCGGGGTGCGGCAGCACCTGCCAGGCCCCAGGCAGCCCTGTCCACCGCCCCGGCGGACGGCGTCCGTTTCGGCCCGCCGCGGTCTGCGGGAGAACCCGGCGTTGGAGGTCCGAAGACCCGGGGCCGGCGCCGATCTATCTGACTGGCGGAGAACCACCCCCCGTTCCCCTTCCCCTTCTCCTTCCCAGTCCCCGGGCTTTGAGTGAGGCCGATGACACCGGCCTGCCTGAATTGTTGGGACAGAGAACTGAGAAAAGGACTCTGTCCCGGCGCACCCTTTCCGCCGGGCCGAGCCTGGGGCGGGCCCGGGAGCTGCCTGGGGGTAGCGGGCGGCATAGCCACAGGTGAACCCACAGAGGTTGAGAGACCTGGCTCCCCGGCTCTGCGCTCGCATAGGCTCTGTGCTTCCATAGGGTCGCGTGTTTTATGGGGTCACGGTTGCCTCGGAATCTCAGGCACCTGCTCCCTCGTTCCCCTCAACGTTACACACGGCTGACAGAATTGGAAAGAGCCCAAGTATATATTGAAATCCCTGTGCTGAAGTCTGGGAACGAGAAGACGAGCAAGGCATCGATCTGAACAGTCGGGGTCGAGGTTGTTGCAGGGGTGGGGAGGTGAAGGAGAGGGAGAAAAAATGGTTAAGGCCCAGCCTGACAAGGGTTCTGGGGAGGGAGCACACCCAGGGAGTCCAGAAGCTGGACTGAGGTTCAGATTCAGCTGACTCTCGGCCTTTTTTCCTTCCAGACCATGCTGTTTCTGCAGCTCAATTACTTAGACTTCAAGTTAGTGTTTTTTTTTTTTTATTTCAATGTATTTTCCTTTGAATTTGGTAGATGATTAAAAAAAAAAGAATCATTTAGAATTTATTTTAAAAAGCATTGTCCAAGAAACTGCTTGGATGTTCCTATTCTGGCTCAGTCCTGTAGCCCAAGAACTGGGATTCAGAATGCAAACCCCACTCCTTGGAACATACCCAGTCATCAGAAACCCTCCATTTTGTGTATGAACTACATTTTAGGGGCAATTATTGACTAATCTAGAAATGAGTAAGCATTATACCTCATATTTATGTCACTCTTTGTAAGGTAGTTTACAAAGCACCATCTGTACATTTTTTTAAAAGATTTACTTATTTTTTTGAAGGGGGGAGGGGCAGAGGGAGAGGGACAGAAGGTCCAAGCAGACTCTGCCGGGAGCCCCACACAGGGCCATCCCACGAACCTGACATGAGGGCCTGAGCTGAAACCAAGGGTTGATGGCTTAACTGTCTGCACCACCCGCGTGCCCTACGCCATCTGTACATTTAACCTTTTGTTTGTTACAACTCTGTAGAAGGTAATTCTGGAATCATTCACATTGTTTTGTTGCAAAAATGTGCCTTGTCCAGGTTCTACAACCTGTAGGAATTTGATGTATATTTTAGTTATTCTTGGTGTGGCTCTTCCCACATCCCCCTCCTTTATAAGGGCATGCCATTGGGTTGAGATCTTATGCATTGTTCCCTAGGGGTACAGAAGACATTTCTGATGATTGGATGATTGTCTTATTAGCTTGTGTCACTTAATTGGTTCTCAGAAAATTTGATGAGGACTAGAATTCTGGGGCTTGAAACCCCAGGCTCTGTCAGTATCTCAGAAATAAGGCAGGGGCGCCTGGGTGGCACAGCGGTTAAGCGTCTGCCTTCGGCTCAGGGCGTGATCCTGGCGTTACGGGATCGAGCCCCACATCAGGCTCCTCCGCTATGAGCCTGCTTCTTCCTCTCCCACTCCCCCTGCTTGTGTTCCCTCTCTCGCTGGCTGTCTCTATCTCTGTCGAATAAATAAATAAAATCTTTAAAAAAAAAGAAAGAAGGCAGCTCTCCTGCCAGCCAAATTCTTGCCTCTGTGAAATGTTGAGCTGAGAGGCTCCCAAGTCTCCCTCTCCTGAGGCTTGTGTGGCAACAACTGTCTAGAGCCTGGGGGAACCAGCCTCACCTCTGAGCTCAGTGGCCTTTGGCACAAGGAGGTTTCAACTGAACAGTGCCCTTTGCCTTCCCTGGTGCTGTTAGGGTGGAAGGCAGTGGTGACAGGCACTGCATGGAGGATGCATTGTAGAGTGGACAGCTAGGCCAGAGGGGCCTGAGACCAGCCAGGGTTCCCTCCAGACCCAGAATCATACCCACGAGGCAGGCCTGTAGTAACACAGTGGAGGTGGTACAGCTGGAGAACTTGTTCAGTGTTTTATGTTCTTCAAATGACCTGTCCTCAAAGAATGAGTGAATCTGAGTCCCGTAAAGTAGGGAAGGATCATGCCTTAAAATTATGCAGTACTCAAAAAATAAAAGTATTCTGCTGTATTTTATTGTGTTGTATGTTGCTCTTATATATTCTTATATATATCCAGACAACCCCTCAAAGTTCCCTTCTTTTTGGGAAGGAGATAAGGAAAAGGTGACCTCTCAAAGAGTGGAAACCCAGGATTTTTGTCCCAAAGCCCAGGGTCTTTGTGGTATCACCCTTGCCCTCCCATCCACACCCATATAACCTGACAGAGCTGGTGTTCTGAGCCCAGTCAGGAGGCAGGTGCAAGCAAGGGGCAGAATGGCCATGTATGCGGTGGGGGTAGGGGTGGGGGCTCTGTAGCTTCAATCCCAGATCAGAGGATTTGTCTTTGTCTCAGAGTTTCCCAGTATCTTGATTATGTCCTCTTGTCCTGCTTTCAGCATCTGTTCAGAACTTCCTACCTCTGCCATCTGAGAGGACGGCTGGGCCAGAGCTGGGCAGACGGTCACCCTAAGGAGCAGAACAGAAAGTTGGAGACTGAGGCAAGTAGGTGAGAGCTCACTGCTAGGTTAACTGGCTAGGTCTGTTGTCCTTGATGACAAGGGTGGGAACGCATCCCCTACTGCTCATGGGTCCTTGGGTGCCCATGCCCTGGCATTTTTAAGCCTGTCCTTTTATCATCCAGGATTGACAGGACCTTGTTACCATGGGCAGGAGAGGTGCAGAATGGCCTCCCAGCTGAGAATGGGCAATGTGACCCTTAGAAAAACATTTGCTTTTGCGTTGTAAGCTGCTTGCAAAGCTCTGGGCCTGGGAAAGACTGGTACCCTCTCTAGCCACAGATTTCCCAGGCCCTGTTCAGGAGCAATTTTGCTTTTAGCCTTCTTCAGGCTTGCGAGAAGACTTCAGGAACCACCCCCTACCCCTGGCCTTCCTGAACCCTGATCCCCCACCCCCACCATTCCAGCTTCTGCAGGAATGTCCAGTGCAGGATAAATAGCCAGGGATTGGGTGTTGGGAGACCCAGACCTGAGTCCCAGCACAACTGCTGACCAGCCCTACCCCGATGTGACCTTGGACTAGCTAGCCCCTTCTCTGGGCCTTAGTTTCCTCATTTACTCAGTGAAGGAGGGGCTGACCAGAGCTCTGAGGGAAGGAGAGGGATGGGGAGATTTGGCAAAGAAGGAAGATGAAACGTGCCTTCCAGCCTCCTTCACTGACGGCTGGAGGCAAGGAGGCCCATGTGTGCATTCTTCATTTCCTTTGCCTTCCTCAGCACCCCTTTCTTCCTTTCAGCCTGTCTCAAGCCAGCTCATTCTGGGGAGGGAGGCTTCCCTGGGTGGGGCTGGGCTGGGCAGATGTACCCTCTGTGTAGAGACTAGATGCTGTCTCTACTTGTTTCAGGCATGAATTATCCCACCCAGTGCTGATACTTTGTTTTATGAAGACTTTATCAGTTCCTGCCCAGAGGCAGCTCCTTGAACAGGCAGGAATTGGGCCTGGGGAAACAGGGAGTGAGTGTGTGCACATTCCGCAGGAGAGCGCTGGCCTCGGGTCCCCCCATGGCTTTCTGCACTTGAGGCCAGGCGGTACTTTACAGTCTGTGGATGTCAGAAATGGGACAGCCTGAGATTTGCTAGTTCCTTCCTCTGTCGGTACAGAATGTCTTCATAGCTTATGTCAGATTGCCTTGCCATTGAGCAGTGGAGCTAGGACCCAGCCCAAGGTCACTTAAACCCCAGGCTTGAGTGTTTGATTCAAGGTCAAGCCAGCCCTGTCCAAAATAACTTTCTGGTACTGAGCTGAAATTGGGTGCCTCCAAATTAGTTCCGACATGGAATTTAAATTATAATGTTCAGGTAATTTCGTTGGACATTGATGGCCTACTGATGAGCAGGATTTGTGTTAAGTGCTGGGGAAGGAGGAATGAATAAGACAGCAGCCGCTTTATCATAGCATGTACACAGACACGCCAGTAACTAAAATACACGGTCCATTTGCTCGTGCGGTGGCAAGGATATGTGTACGTTTCCACACATCCGCACGCTCTCTATCATCAGAGGTGTGGGAACAGTTGATAGTTGGGGCTTTCACACTTGGGAGACAGGGTTATTTGTCCCGGGCCTTTATGTCATTTGCATGGCGGGGTGGGGCATCCTGGGCAAAGGAAACAGCACAGCAACAGTTCGGCGGCCTAACAGGACATGTTATGGTCCCTGTGTGTGGCGTGGCCGGAATGGCGGCCTGCGGCTCCTCTGCGATGGGCCCTGTCGGCCATGCTGAGGACTTTGGAGAGACCAAGAGCAGGCAAGGATGCGGGCAGGTTGGGGTGTTCTCCCATTACTCTGGCTGCAGCCTGGAGAGAAAGCTGGAGAGGACCTGGCTCTGGCCAAGCCTTTTCTGGATGGCACATTGAGGCTGAGGTTGGAACAGGGGGCAAACACGTTTCACAGGATGGACCGAACTTCCTGACTGATTAGAGGCAGGCAACGGGGGAGAAGGAGTGGGCTGCGACTCTCAGCTTCTGGCCCGAGCAGTCGGCCAGATGCCTGTGTCGCCTGGGGAAGTCCAGAAGAAACACTGATGCTAAGTGGAGGTCAGTGTTGGACATGGTGCCACAGATGACCTCCAGAACCTCTAGGTGCAAACTTTGGGTCAGGAACAGCAATCGGGACCTGGACGTCAATGCCAAGGGGTGGAGTGAAGGGCTGGAAGTAGGTGAGCTTGCCCAGGAAGGGGTGGGGTGAGAGGAGCCACTTAAGTGGAGGAACCAGAAGAGAAGGCAAAGGGGGTAAAAACAGGGCCTCAGTGGTGCTCACTGACTTCTTGGGTATGGGGTGATGAATGGGGCAAGGAGCAGGCTGCAGAAGGAGCCATAGAGAAAGGGACATCTCTCTTTGATCTCAGTTAGTGTAACACGTGGGTGGTGTTAAGGCCTTTGCTTCATTCGTCAGCACCGGATAGCAGGGAAGGTCTGTTGGCACTTGATAAATGTTACAATCTGCATGACTGCGAATGACTCAAACTTTGTTCAGCTATTTGAAGGGCTGGGGGCCTTGGCAGCTCTCCATTTTGATGTTTTCTGGAGTTTGAGTATTAACAGCTGAAGGAGCCCCAGGGTTTCTGGGTGGCCTGGTCCTGCCCATTGTGTGAGAGAGTGAGCTTGGGGCCATAGGCGGGACTCCAGAGCCCCGCCTCCAGCCCTCCCCTGCAGCCTGATTCCCGCCTGCTCCTGCTGGGTCGGCCTCTTTGTCAGCAGAAGCAGGAGTGTGGCCGCTGTGAATGGTGAGTGCCCTGCTCCCAGGTTTGAACTAAGGAGGTTAGGGATCAGGGACAGGGTGGGGAGTGGCTTGTGGCGCTCTGGGCTTCAGGGAAGAAACACTCTGGAATCTGAAATGAAGGGGGGAGGGTTCTGATGGGGACTGAAGAATGTGCAGATTCCAAAGTGAGCTGCTTTTGATAGACCCACATGATGGCACCGGGGTGCTTTAAGGAGCCTTACATTCACCTTGTCCAGCCCCATGATTTTGGAGTGGAGGAAAATGGGGCTGGGAGAGGGGATGACCCCAGCTTCGCCTAGGGAGCCCAGCTGGGTCTTCTCCCCCACCCCACTGGCACGCTCTCTCCTCACCAGAGCTGCCATTCTGAGCGGCCACAGCTGTTGTCAGTCTGTGCTCTGAGCATGCTTCACCTTCTTCCGTGGGAGAGGATGAGACCCGATAAGTCCCACAGTGAGAACTGAGGACTGTAGCTGTGTGAGGTGGGGGCGGACTTCTGTGAAAGACCTTGCTGTTACCTCTGAGAAACTGACCTTTTCCTTAACGGATGAGGATAGAAAGGGGAGGACAGAGAGGGGACATCGGTCATATGGTAAGTTTCCTTTAATGGTTTGGCTGTATTTGATGACTGAAAAAACAAGTCAATCTTTTTTTTAATGCTCTTTGAGACAAAGGGGGATCATACCCCTTGACCCCCAGAAACCCACAAATGAATGTGTGGGGAGGCTAGGTATGATGGTAGAAGGACTGCAGCTTTAGTCCTAGTGATCTGGGTCCAGGTTACAGTACTGCTGCCTGTGGGCTCTGTGACACTGGAGAAGGTCCTGAACTTCTCCGAATTCAGTGTTGTCACTGTAAGAGTATTATCTGCATCAAAGGCTGTTGGGTGAATGAAATTAGGCCCTGAGCGTCAAGTGACACTAAATAAATGCTGGTTTACTGGCTTCCCTATCTCTCCTGTTAGCCTTAGAGGCCCATGTGAAAATGCTTTGTTCTGTTGAGAGAGTAGGGTCTCCCTCCCCTCCCCCCCTTTTGTCCTGGGAATAGCTGTGATCCAGGAACCGGAGTCACTCTCACTATGCAGGGAGTTGCCGTGGTACACGCTCCAAGACGTGCCAGGTTGGGAATGCTTTGTAGCTCAGGGAGGCTTGGCTGTAGGGCTGGACCTGCACATTCTCTAGGTGTTTCTAGGGGTGAATTTTCACCGCTAACCCCAGCAGAAGAGCCAGCTGCTAGAGGCCCTCTGGCGTCTGTTCACGGAGAGGCCTGACTCATCTCTGGAGCTAATACTGCTCTCACATCTTGGTGCTGCTGGGCCTGAGAGCAAGGTCCACGCTTCTCAAAGGGGTGATTCTCTGCTCACACTTTCTGGGTCACAGCTTGAGGTGGGCGTGGGGTGGTACACAACACCCATATCTTGTATTCTGGCTCTTGAACTTGAGGTGGGGGGCAGGGGGCCTTTGGGACATAGAAGTTTGCATTCTCCCAGTGCCTTGAGCCCTGACATCCGTCCCCAGCCAGTCTTTCCCAGGCTTATTCGGCCCAGGCAGGGTCTAGCCCTCTTCCACTCTGCCCTCTGAGTCCCACGCCAGCCCCACAGCCACTTCCTTCTGGGCACTTCTATGGCTTCCCAGATCAGATGGAGCTGGCTCTCATCCCCCTAGCTTCATGTTCATACCTGGCCCAAGATGCCTCCCCTTTCCACTCAAATTTCTGTTATCTGTGTGCTAGGCCTGTGTGTCCTTGAGGATTGGGTTTCACTTAGTTGTATGTCCTCCCAAATCGCCATTTATTGAACAGGCCAGTGCTGAATAAATGATTGGAAATAAATGTTGAGTCTGATTGAGTCCTTTTCCCCTTGCAGTTGTGAGCAAACAGGCTAACTGGCCGTTGGTGTGAAGATGGAGCGTGTCGGTCTCTAAGAGCAGCCGTGTTGTGTTAGGAGAATGTGGAGCTGAGTGTAAGGCTCTCTGGGCTTCCTGCAATGCGTCCAGGTGTTCAAGGAGTTGAAGCAAGTCCTTTTGTAGGGTAGACATAAGCTGGTTTTTGTGTGCTGCCTCAGAAATGTTATCAGACCTGTGATCAGAAACCACGCCATATGCTCCTGAATCATACACACATGTCAGAAATCCAGGGGTGTTTGGGGTGTGTGTCGAGGTGCAGAAATTGTTCCAGGCTCTGGGGAATCTTCTGTTTATAGCACACAGGTGAGAGCTGTGGTTGTTCTGTGAATGCCCTTAATTGTTCTGTGAATTATAATTGAGTAATGTGTAACTTTGCCTCATAAAGGAACTGGAAGCCGGCCTGTGGGCTGGAAGGTTCTTTCCTTCTTGGCCCAAGAACTTGGGTTCTCCATGAGTCATCATCCTCATCATTCAGATCTATTGAATTCACTTGCGTGCACAGTTTTGGAGAGCTCACTGTGTGCCAAGCAGGCACTGTGCTGGGCATGGCAATTTAGAGACAAACTGAGGGACAGAGTCAAAGGGAACAGAGGCAAAGGTAGATAGGTCCACATCTTGTGTGGAGCACACGGGAAGTGTCATGCGTACGAAGTGTCTTTTGGGAGTGGGAGTGACGGTAGGCAGAGCAGCCGGGAAGCCTTCTTGAGGAGCTGTCCAAGTCATGAAGAACAGAACAGTTGGGGTAGGACATTCCAGGAAGCAGCATGAGCCTGGCTGCCCCCCACAGTGAGCTGAGAGAAGGGAAGCTGGAGGGCACAGCTCTCCCAGGCCAGGCTGCCCGCGTCACTGGACTTTATTTTGAGGCTTATGGCTAACCAAGCACAAAATCCTGGGTTCTTTGCTCTGAGGCAGTGCTTCTCAAACTTCCGTGTGCATGTGAACTGACTGCCTGGTCTGATTCAAATGCAGCTGATGATTCCATAGTCCCGAGATAAGGCTTGAGATCTTCACTTCGGTGTGATGCCTGTGCTGCCAGGCCCGGAGGCCGCAGTGTGAAGTGGAGCTGTAAGAAACTCCTCTCCCAGCTCCAGGCCCTCCCGTCAGAGGTGCCTCAGCAGCACCGCTCCCCACCACACACACACCTGGCCTCACCTTCCTTTCCCCCTTCCCTACTAGCAGATGCCAGATTCCTCTTTCTGCAATGCTCTTTTCATTTGGTCATTCCTCCTTCCCACCACCATCTGAAAGACCCCTTTTCTTAACTCAAATCTGAACTTTTCGTGCTGGCCTAACACAAGACTGGCCTACCCTTTCTTCCCAAAGTCCTTACCACCACATTACTCCCAACCCCATCTTACGGCTGTGGGTCCCTCAAAGCCCATCTTCTGGCAGTGGCATGTGGCCTTCTGGGCTTTTGCTTAATCGTTTGGAGAAATCCCCTCTCCAGCCAAGTGCTGGAGGGGAGACAGAAGTCTTCCGTTAGGTGGGCCACACACATATGCCCTGGGTCTGTACCCGGTGATCTCTGCACAGAGTCATGCTGTCTCTTAGGGAGGGAGGCCCCCCAGTATAAGACCGTAGGATGGCCAGAGGGCCATGGGAACAGAAGTATTTTAAGTAGTTGTCAGGAGAAGGAAAGCTGGGTGGGGTGCCTGCTGCAGTCCCAGGGACCTAATGAGGAAGCATTAGGGAGGCCCCCAGGAATGAGCTGGGAACAAGGCTGGATTCTGCAGGACCTGCGTGGGCTCCATTGCCATTGCAGAGCCCCATGACCCACGCAGACCTCTTTTGCCAGCCCCTCTGAGGCAGACACACACCCAGCACCGTGCTCTTTTTTTACATAATGCGTGCTCTCTCAATCTACTCCGCTTCACTCCACAGACACCTGTGTGGCGCTCGTCGCACAGGGCAGAGCATCGGATTAGACGCTGGTGTTTACCAGTGGCCATCTCTGTTCAACTGTGCCATTCATAGCTGCTCAATCTTGAGGAGATATTTACTTTCTCATCGACTCCGGTTTTATGTATTGCTTCTTTTTTGATTTTGGTTTTATTTTCACTCGGAGCCTGTTTTATTGGTATAATGAATGAAATATGAAGCTGTTCTCAGTTGAGAGAAAGTACTGAGATTGCCTGCCCACCATGAGTGAGGCCCTGCTGGGCACTGCATGAATGCTATGGTCTCTGTTTCTGAGGGATTCACAAACTGAAGAGGAAGAAGGATAAGGTAACAAAACAGTGTGATTGGTGTTCTGAGTATTTTTTGATCAAAGAAGAGAAGGCTGCCCCACCCCAGGGAGGTGATAGCAGAGACTCCCAGACTATGAAGGAAAAGCAGCCGCTGACAGGGAGGGGAAGGGGGAAGAGGCTGCATCTGGGGGGCCCAGCATGGACACACCACAGAGCTGGGAGGCCGTGGCTTTGGGCACGGGAGAAGAATGGCAAGAGAGGCATCTCAGAGGGCTGTCACTTCTCAGTTCTCGCTCCTGACCCATGAGTGAGCTCCCTGGGGCAGGAACCTCTGCGTGTCTGTTATTTCCCCAAGCTCTGGTGGCAGCAGGTGCTCAGCGGCCCTCGTCCGGTCCTGTCCTCCACTCCCGTCTCTGATACCGCTGCTACTCTGACGCCGCTGCTCCCCTCCCCTGCCTCTGGCCTTCTGGTTGGCTGTCCAGCCAGCGGCTTGCATGGAGACCAGATTCCAGCTGTCTCAGAGTGGGAGCAGTAACATCTTCTTCCTTCCTCTCAATCTCCAGAAATGTCTTTCCTCCAGGATCCGAGTTTCTTCACCATGGGGATGTGGTCCATCGGTGCGGGGGCCCTGGGGGCAGCTGCCTTGGCCCTGCTCCTGGCCAACACAGACGTGTTTCTGTCCAAGTCCCAGAAAGCGACGCTGGAGTATCTGGAGGACATAGACCTGAAAACCCTGGAGAAGGGTAAGCAGTGACCCCACCGGCCTCAGTACTTTTCCAAGGTGCTGGGATGCAGACTTATTCATTTTTTTCCTTATAAAAGGGCTGTCTCTCTCTCTTTTTTCTTAATTGAAAAGCTACTATAACAACATTAGGAAAAATATAATAACATTTTTTAAATTACTGATAAGCCCATTCCCCTGANCCTGATGTGGGGCTCGATCCCACAACGCCGGGATCACGCCCTGAGCCGAAGGCAGACGCTTAACCGCTGTGCCACCCAGGCGCCCCAGCACTCACTGTTATTTTGTACATTCCTTTCCATGTGTACATAGTACGCAGTTGTGATCTTATTGGACACCATGGTTTACATTTTAGCTTTTTCTTGTCAAAAGCATTTTTCACTTTCTGCTCTTTTCTCCTGGGCCTTTACAGAAAAGAGCTCCTGGGTCGAATGCATTTGAGAACCACTGTGTACCCATTCCGTGTTCCCGATGCACAGCACAGGCGCCTGCTTATCGAAATGCAGTGTCTGGGTGGTTACCGGTACAGCCGTGGGCAGCCCTCACCTGGGGTGCCGCACACACGGGGCGGAGGGTGGGGAGCACAGGGTCACACTTGTAGAGTGGACCTACCGTCTCCCTCTTCTTGGGGAGCCCACCTGGAGCGCCTGGGGACTGCTGAGAGCCACAGATTTGCACGTGCTCCTCGGCTGCCTCACTGTGTGCTCTCGGCCTGGGCGGCTCAGTGGGATCTCAGTGATGCCAGTGGTGTGGGTGCAGTTGGCACGAGCTTGGTGAAGTTTGGGGCTCGCTGACTGGGTGGTCTCCAGGTTGGCCCCTCAAAGGGAGGCCATGCTCACCTGTTCCGTAAGTGAGGAAGCTTGTCGGGGGCAGGCAGGCACTGTGACTACAGACTTAGGCACAGGTCACCTTCGTGGAGGACTAGGCAGTCCTGTGGAGAGACCCCTGTTTGGCTGTGTTCAGCCCGGGGTTTCCCAATCTTTCGATTACAGACCCCAGCCTGCTCCTTTTTCTCCATATAACATGCCACGGGGGCACGGATTCCTCTGAGAAATGCTAAGACAGTGAGAGTTGCTACTTGCTGAGCCCTCGCTAACTATGTTCCCAGACACTGCGGCGGGCACTTTTCTACCCATCTTTAGATGCCCCCGTAGCCGCAGTGGAGCTGCTGGGTGTTTACACTTATGAGCGAGGAGACCGAGGTCTGGGGAGGAGCCGGCGTGTGCCCGAGGCCTCCCTACTAGCTGCAGGCCCTGTCGGACCACGGCCGGCTTGAGCCGCGGAACCGTACTGCCCTGAGCCATTTCCTGGCTGGGCATCTTCTACCCTCTCCTGTGAATAATTGTGCGGTTAACATATTTAGGTTAAATTTTTTTTTTCTGTAAGGGGGCACCTAGGGTGGCTCAGTCGGCTAAGCGTTTGACTCTTGATCTCAGCTCAGGTCTTGATTTCAGGGTTGTGAGTTCAAGCCCTTGTTGGGCTCCATGCTGGCTGTGGAGCCTACTTTAAAAAAAAAATCAGTTTGGGACACCTGGCTGGCTCAGTTGGTGGAGGATGTGACTCTTGATCTTGGGGTTGTGAGTTTAAGCCCTGTGCTGGGTGTAGAGGTTACTTAAAAATAAAATTTTTAGGGGCGCCTGGGTGGCACAGCGGTTGGGCGTCTGCCTTCGGCTCAGGGTGTGATCCCGGCGTTATGGGATTGAGCCCCACATCAGGCTCCTCTGCTATGAGCCTGCTTCTTCCTCTCCCACTCCCCCGCTTGTGTTCCCTCTCTCGCTGGCTGTCTCTATCTCTGTCGAATAAATAAATAAAATCTTTAAAAAAAAAATAAAAAATAAATAAAATTTTTAAAAAGTTTTTTTCATAAAAATTTCTGTTGACTTATTCTCATTGAATACTTTTTTCTTTTAAATTAGAGGTTTTGTTTTGTTTTTATCAAAGTGCAAGATCTCTTTCCGGTTTTGGCCATGTGTCTGCCCTAACGGATCATTACAGTGTCCACTGGTACCAGCACAGGAATTTGCCATTTTTCCAGAAATGTTCCAGCATGGGATGTTCAATTTTGCCAATAGATTTTGATGGGGGAGGGCCCTTTTGGGTAAACAGCGGGGTCTTTACACTACATTGATTTCCCTCTGAAGGATAATTAGTTCCTGTCTGTTTCCTGTTTGCTGTTTCCAAGTCGTCTGCTAGGCTAGTGTCGTTTATGGACTGCCTCCACATTTGGGGCCAGGCTGGGCTGGGAGGAGAGAATACTAATTTGTCTTTTCTCCCCAGAACCAAGGACTTTCAAAGCAAAGGAGCTCTGGGAAAAGAATGGAGCTGTGATTATGGCTGTGCGCAGGCCTGGCTGTTTCCTCTGCCGAGAGGTGAGTACATCAAGGATCTGTTCAGAGAAAAGGAGTCCAGCAAGCGGGGCCAACGTGTTTGCAGCCAGGACCAAGGGCCTGTAGGCCCACTCTGACCTTTGATCAGCACTGTTATTTGCTCTAGGTATTTCTTTTGATTTTTCTCCCTGTGTGTATTCATTTAACAACTCACCATATCCTGGGGTTAGCAAACATACTTGACTCTCATTTGACGTTCACAGGCCCTTGTGCTCTCACGGACTGTCTGTGTCCAGGGCCATCTTCCCGATTTAATCAGGGGTGGCAACCAGGTCGAATTCCGTGTTCCTGATGCATGACACAGGCACCTGTTTATCGAAATGCAGTGTCTGGGTGGTTACCGGTTGAGCCACGGGCAGCCCTCACCTGGGGTGCCGCACACACAGGGCGAGGGTGGGGAGCACAAGGTCATACTTGTAGAGTGGACCTACCTGTCTCCTGTTTCCCTCTTCTTGGGGAGCCCACCTGGAATGCCTGGGGGACTGCTGAGAGCCACAGATTTGCACATGTTCCTCGGCTGCCTCACTGTGTGCTCTTGGCATGGATGGCTCAGTGGGATCTCAGTGATGCCAGTGGTGTGGGTGCAGTTGGCATGAGTTTGGTGAAGTTTGGGGCTGGCTGACCGGGTGGTCTCCAGGTTGGCCCCTCAAAGGGAGGCCATGCTCACCTGTTCCATAAGTGAGGAAGCTTATCAAGGGAAACCAGGGTCCAGCCTTGTCACTTTACAGATAGGTGAAGGCTAGCCAGACCTGTCCTGGTCACACAGTCAGTGGCAGAAGACCTAGATTCTGAGATCTGCCTTGCCTGAGGGAGAACTGGGAACGAGACAGCACTGTTTCTCACATGGTGGCGTGGGCCCTGTCCATATGGTCGTCCTTCTTCCTCTCGTCGTCCTTCCTGAGCCCGGGGCATTCCTTTCAGCCTTGAGCTCTCTCTCCTGCTTGTGTCCCTGGGCCGACAGAGAATGTGCTCACATTCAGGGCACTTCAATGCCTGTTGTCTCCCTCACATATCCCTGGAAAATACAGCGGAAGAGGCAAAGGGACAGAGGTGGTGACAAAGTCACACTGCTGTGGGGAGGTGTATTAATTTCCTGTTGCTGCTGTTACAAATTATCACAGACTTGGTGGCTTTCAACAATATGGATTTATGAGCTTACACTTCTAGGGGTCAAAATTCTGAAATTGGTCTCATTGGGCTAAAATCAAGGTGTCAGCAGGGCTGCATTTCTTCTGGAGGCTGCAGGAGGGAAGTGATTTCCTTTCCTCTTCGCTGCTCGCGGCCGTCTGCATTCCTTGGCTCATGGCCCCTTGCTCCACTCTTACAGCCAGTGTGGGTGGGTCCAGTCTTTCTCACAGTGCATCACCATGTCACAGGAAGTACCCCTGGGATTGGGGCCACCCAGATGATACAGGATTATCTCCTTTAAGATCAGCTGGTTAACAACCACCTGCTGCCTTGATTCCCCCTGGCCCTGTTGCAAAGCATGTTCACAGCTTCTTGGGGTTAGCATGTGGATATCCTGAGAGGGTATTTCTACCTACCATGGGAAGCGAAGCCTAAAAACTCAGGGCTTTTGGTTCAACATCTGTGATGCCTTCAGATATCAACATGGAAGCCTATCGTGACTGGACTTCCCAAGGCCAGTTAAACCTGCAAGATCCCAAGAGCAGCTGCCTTCCCTAAATACACCCTGCTTGCCTGTGCCCTGCTCTCTGTTTGGCAGAGCATTTTGTGAAAAACGTGTGTTGGACGGCAGTCTGTGTTATTTTAGTGGCCCAGACCAGAGGTGTAGGACTGAGTTCCCACTTCATGGCTTTGGGCAGTACAGAGCCCAGGAAAAGGGAGGAAATCGTTTCATCTCACACATAGGTGGTCTGTGGCCCCAGCAGACCTGTAGTCCTCTGTGCTGTAGGGCCCAGTTTGCCACTCCCTGAAGCTCTTAATGAGTGCATCGTAATGGATTCTGCTTCGTTAGGTGTCCTCTTTGTGTGTGTTCTAGAAAATAAACAAAAAATTAAATGTAGTTTCTACCATACAGCAACATATTTGTATTGGAGGCGGGGGGGCTGCTGTTTCTTTAATTCCGACACCAGTCGTGAAGAATTTGCTCTGAACAGCGAAGCTTTACCAAGACTCGTGTAGTTTCCTTTCTTTATCCAGCATGTAGTTCATGAGAGTCAAGGATGTCTGTATTTATCAGTTCAGCTGCATTCTCCCCACTATACACCTTCACCTTCAAATCTTTCCACCCGGTATCTAGTACCTTCCACGTATCTAGCCATGTGTTGGGCATGGAGGGATACAAGAAATGGAAGACACGGCATTTCACACCTGGGAACTTAAGTGACCGCGCTCACCTTGGTGGTCACACACAGACCCGGTTCTGAAAAAGTCTCCAAGCAGAAAGATTGGATATGCACAGAGAATTGGGGCTTTACTCCAGGCTGGATGAGCCAGGGAGAACTTTCAAGACAGGGACCCCTTTCTGGAGGGTGGGATTTGAGCGGGAGAAAAGGGAAGGTTGTTTTGGGGTGGGGAGCCAACTGAGCAAGGGCGCTGGGGCAGCTATTTGCCTGGCCCCAATGGAGTTTGTCTCCTAGGGTGGGCTGGTTTGGTTGAGTGCAGGGGAGAGGCGATGATGTGGGAGAGGGGCATCGTGGCTACACATGGAGGTCTGTGTTTGGGGGTAGTCTCGCAGTTACCTGATGCTCCCCAGGCCATGGTTAGGACATCCATAAGAGGCGCCTTGCCTCTCCTTCCCACCCTGGCGAGAACAAGAAGGCTGGACTGAGGAGGCCTCGGGCCCAGTGGGGCCAGGCTTCTGCTGGGCTACACAGGCCTTCATTGTTCCGGGCATCTCATTGCTTCTGTTCTGCACTCAGTGCCAGCCCCTCTCTGGGCCTGCAGGGCAGCAGGCAATTGGCCGGCTGCAGAACCACAGGAGTTTGTGCCCCTGACGTTCCCTGTCTCGTGCAGGAGGCTGCCGACCTGTCCTCCCTGAAGCCCAAGCTGGACGAGCTGGGAGTCCCCCTGTATGCAGTGGTGAAGGAACAAATCAGGACCGAAGTGCAGGACTTCCAGCCTTATTTCAAAGGAGAAATCTTCCTGGATGAAAAGGTGCATCTCCTGTGAGCCCGTGGACACAGACTGGTGGGGGTTGTGCTTGGGTGTGGAGAGTTCAATGACCCAGGGTATGTCTGGCCTGGAGCTGGAGGCTGGCCTCCCTTTCGGCTGCCCTGAATTTCGGCTCCGCTCTGGGCAGAGCATGATGGGACACTTGACAGGTGTCCTCTCACCCTTCCTGAACTGTGACCTGGGCACAGGAGCCTGGGAAATTGCTGAAGCCCCACCGGGTTCTCATACCATGCAGGCGGCAAGCAGCACAAGCCCCTGGCCCTTCCTTCACTGCAGCCATATTCCTTTCCCCTCTACTCTCACCTGTGCAGGATGTCAGACTGTTAGCACCCTACTGGGCACAAGAGCCCTGTGTGTCTCTAGCAAGGGGCCAGAGGCAGAGTGGAAAGCTGCATATCTGTGTCCCGAGCGTGGGCCTGCCCTGAGGTCAGAAGCTGGCCTGGCAGGGTTCTCTTTCTGCGGGGCAGTTGAGAGTGCTCCTGAATGGGAGCTGTGTGGGGGTTTCGTTGGGGGGAGGACAGGAAGCAGGCTTTGGGTCTTTGAGAACGAATGCCCTGTTGGGAAACTTTCCTCCCGGGGGGGAGGCAGGCATACGGGCTGCTCAAAGGGACTCTGTCTTTCTTGTTTCTGCAGAAAAAGTTCTACGGTCCCCAAAGGCGGAAGATGATGTTTATGGGATTTGTCCGTCTGGGTGTTTGGTACAACTTCTTCCGGGCCCGGAACGGAGGCTTTTCTGGAAACCTGGAAGGCGAAGGCTTCATCCTTGGGGGAGTTTTTGTGGTGGGATCAGGAAAGCAGGTAAATTCCTCATGTTCACATGTGGATCTGTGGGTGTGTGTGTCTGTGGGCACAAGGTCCCAATGTGGGGGGTGACCTTTCCTACTTGGAGTCTTGCAGCCTTCCTTCCAGAAAGCCAGGGAACATGAGGAAGGGGAAGGTGGAGAATTAGCCGTTTATCACGCATCTGCTCACAGGCCACCTCACACTCGAATCTCCTCACTCCTCACAGTAATGTCCAGAGATGGTTTGGGTGTTCCGCAGGCCAGTGACTTGGGACTGAGAGGTGTGGGTGAACGCACGCAGGAGCACAGCTCGTCAGTGTCATTCCTGGGGCCTGCATCTGGGTCTCCTGATGTCAAGTTCTGTCTTCTGTTCTTGAACAAAAGCATTTCTATTCTGTCAAGAACTTACTCCCCTGCAGTTTTCCCAGGTCATCAGGGATGGACAGTAGAGAAAAGGAAGAGGAGAGAAGGAAGAAAAACAGGCCTAATTAGGGGGAGTAGCAAGGAGATACGGGGGGAGACAGCACGTTTCCCTGTGGGGTGCCGCCCCGGAGAGGCAACAGACTTATCTGCAGACAGGCGGCTCCAGGCCCTGCCTCTGAGGCTCCAGAGTCAGCACAGGGACCCTGTGGGCCCAGGAGGCAGGTGGGTGGCTGCTCCCTGTCAGACTGCGGGCAGCCTCGAGCTGGGGGGGCTCCCCTGTGCTGGAACGCAGCGCCAGCAGACGCAGAGCAGGGAGAGGGTGAAGCGGATGCAGTTTCAAGGGCCCGACAGGAGGACCTCGAGACTGGTGGCCCGACCTCTAGTCCTGTCTCTGCCAACTTCCGGGATCGCATTAACACTTGGCCTCCTCTGTAAAAAGATGGTATTGTTTGCATTGGTGGATCTTACTGTTAATCTTAATAATTGCATACTTTTCTCAGTCTGGGAGGAGTACAAGCTAGTAGGAATAGAAATCTTTCAATTTTAAGCTCTACCTCTAATCTCTTCCTTTGAAACCTTGGTAACTGCTGTCGCTTGTCTGTATTAGACTCTAGCATGGATTGGTGTCTGATAGAATACAAACCTGTTTGCTTCCTTTCTGGTAAATACATCAAAATGTCTTAGTGACCATGGCTGCCCGCGAGTGCCTGCCTTGTTCCGAGTCCTCCTGTACACCATCTCCTAGCTTCCTCACAACCAGTCCGGGATGTTAGGGAGTTTTAGTCCCATCTACATGTAAGGAAATGAATTATGAATGATATGAAGTAATTCTGCCCAGAGATAAACAGCTGCTGAGTGGTACAATGGAAATGGAAATCAGGAACGCAGACACGCCCTGCTCCAGAGACCCCACCCTTCCCCTGCCCAGAGCCGCTCCTCAGCGGTGGTTCCCAAAGACCCCTTCCAGATGCCCTGCACTTGGGCAGGCCAGTTCCCGAGAGGATCAACCGCTCAGCCTCTCCTGGCTCGGGCACCCTGGGATTCCTTCCTCCTCCTGCCTCTGCCTTCCTTCAGCCTCCAGGGCAGGGCATAGCTCACCTGGCAGCCTTCTCTTGCCTGCCAGTGACTCACCTGGTGCTCACAGGCTCCCCAAGCCAGGCTGGCACATTCCTGGCGTTGCTAGGTGTGTCATTGGTCTTTGTCGGTGCTCTCTGGCGTGCTGCCCTCGTCCTTTCTGGTGGAACATGGACTGGGCTGGCTGAGCCTCCGGGTTTCTTGAGAGCAGAGTTTTTGCAGTCCCCCTGAGCCAGCTGCCCCTCAGTGGGGATTTCCTTTGTAATAATAATCTTTAAAGCACGCTTACTTTAGGGCGCCTGGGTGGCTCGGTTGAGCATCTGCCTTCGGCTCAGGTCATGATCCCAGGGTCCTGGGATGGAGCCCCACGTCTGGCTCTGTGCTCAGCCAGGAGTCTGTTTCTCCCTCTCCCTCTGCCCCTCCCCCTGCTCATGCTCTCTCTCTGTCTCAAATAAATAAATAAAATCTTAAAAAAGAATTTAAAAAAAGCACAGCTTCTTTAAAGAAGTAATGTGTTTTCAACATAGAAGATTTGAAAAGGCAGCTGCAGGTGAGGAGGGCCATTCTGTGAGCTCAGCCACGCGCACAACCCGTTAGAACCACGCTGAGCCGAGAAGCCTTTTGTTTTGTTTTGTTTAGAAAATGATGTCTTACTAGATATTCCTTTTTTCATTTAACAGTGTATCATGAACATCTCCTACGTCATTACGTATTCTTCCTCAGTATCTTTCATGGCCGCATACTGCTTCGTTAGACATGGAGATAGTTTCCTCATCTGCTTCCCGGTAGTCACCTCCGTGTGGTGCGACGTTACGAGT
The DNA here is from genome assembly GCF_002007445.2 of Ailuropoda melanoleuca. Classification (NCBI taxonomy): domain Eukaryota; kingdom Metazoa; phylum Chordata; class Mammalia; order Carnivora; family Ursidae; genus Ailuropoda; species Ailuropoda melanoleuca. Next base: position 82,564,571 of record NC_048223.1, read on the forward strand.
TTTTTAAAGTCTTTATAAATAATGGTACAGCAAATATATTTACAGATGTTTGTTTATTTATTTGTTCTGTTAAGATGAGTTCCCTGATGTCCTGGGTCAAAGACTCTTTCAAAGGATTCCTTGATACTGATCTCACACACACTATTTTATGTGTTTTACCACTTTCCGATACTTTGGCATATCCTCTGTCTTAGAGCATTTTGCTTCACAGTATCAGGAGTGGCCTCCATTTTCTTAGGAAAACTAAGGTCAAGGGAGGGCGTGTCTCCCTTTTCAGATGGTCGGAGTCTGACCTCTGAGCTCCACTTGCACACCTTGCAGCCCTTCTCTGGAAGCTCGTCCTGTGTTGGGTCTTTCTGCCTGGGGTGTTCTTTTACCTCACCTCTACCTGTAGGCATGTGGCTGCCTTCCACGCTTTACTGTCTGTGAAGCCTTGCCTGACCACCCCATCATATCGCCCCACACAGATGTCACTCCTGACTTCCTGCTCCCACAGTGCTGCTGGTCCGGCCCACCCGTCGTGATGTAACCTTCCCTGACCCCGCTTTGCCACCAACACTGAACCCGACTGGAGCAGAGCCAGGCCTGACCCGGATCTCTGCCGCCTGCTGCCCAAGCTGCCGCTCAGTGTCCCATGAATGAGTGACTCAGAGTGAGGACTGATGTTCCCTCTCGTTTCCTTTTAGGGCATTCTTCTCGAGCATCGGGAAAAAGAATTTGGAGACAAAGTGAACCCAGTTTCTGTTCTGGAAGCTGCTAGGAAGATCCAACCCCAGACTTCAGCCGCAGAGACAAAGTGATGGTGTGAAACTGCCCCGCTCAGGGATAACTGGGGGCACTCGCCGGTGTCCTGGGATGTGTTGTGTCTCCACTCATGTCCCCGGAGAGTTAGAAGTCTACTCATGCCATATTGTCAATAGAGATCATTAATGTAGTTTAATACCATGCTCTCTTAGGCCCAATAAGGCAAAATAGCCTCCAGACAAGATTGATAAGAATCTAAGAAACCAGTGAGGGTAATTTCAGCTAAAACCTGGAAAATACGAGGCTTAGCCTTGACTGCTGCACCTCCTTACAGCGTACGTGGTGTGAGTGCCGTTACTGGAGATAGCTTTTACTTTCACGTCTTCAAAAATCTAAGAAAAGTTGATGATTGACTTGAAGATTCAGGATATGAAGGTTTGGGGCTTGTGTGTTCTCTATTAATGACCTATTAGTACAACGTTAAGGTAATACGCAAAGGAATTGGCGGGTTCCAGATGGCTTACTAAAAGTAAATTATCAAGTGAAATCTATTTTTTCATTGTCTTCCATTCTAACCTCAGAGGTTTGTTTTTCTAGAAGAAGTGATCATCTCTGGCTCTAATAAAATGATGTATCAGAAATTGCCTGTAATACAAGTTTTTCTGATAAAACTAACAATAAAAATATTTACCATAATGATGGTTGAATTTAAATCATTGGTGCCGAAGACGTTAAGCGTGAAAAGTCAGTGTCCCCCACCGCGTACGCGGTGCACGGAGTGCTCCTCTAGTCCTCACGCTCTAAGAGATGTGCACCTTCATCCTGTCATTTGTGTTAGTGATTTTGCTGTCTTCCCTGGGGGAGTGACGGGCATTTAAAATTGGTAGCTGCTTTCCTACCGGTAGTCTTTCAGCCTGATTTGAGGTGAATGAGGAGAAGGGACAGAGAAGATGAAATATAATTTAATTCATTAATTTGTTACATTTGAATTTTTGGCATATGCGTATGAGATCAGCCAAAGCCCGAAGGGGGGGCAGTGCCCTGGGAATGGAGTCCAGTGAGAAGGGACCAGGGAGCACAGGGCCAGGAGGAGAGGAGGCTGTGTGTATCCAGGAGAGGAAGAATGGGGACCGTCAGAGCTGGGGCTAGAAGCCGAAGAGCATCGGCAACGAACGCAGGGCCGCGGGTGCATGACTACGGCCGCGCCCGGCTCTGACTTCACGCGGAGTCCGCCGCGCCGTGCTCGCACAGGCCTGCGAAGGGCTAGGCTTCTGCGGGCTTTGAACAACCCTCTCCAGTCCTTGAGCAGGGTCGGGATAGTGACTCATGCCCAAGGAGCTGCGTTCCCGGGGACTGCAGCCACAGGTAGGAGAACTCGGATCAGAATTCCCCAGTGCCTAGATGACGCTTGCTTCCAGAACGGTTCTCTTGCAACTACAGAAGAGTAGAGCCTGCAAGGCCGTGGCGGGGAGGGTGTGTGAAGACAGGCTGTACTCCTCCCCGCCAGTTTCCCTGCTGGGCCCTCGTGTGCAGCGCGCTCTTCTCTCCCATTAGCCTGGTATTGTGACTGAGTCATGAAGTGGGTTCCAGTTTCCGGGTTAACCGTGTGACTGAGCAGAGCTCCAGCCTTCAGCTCCTTCACTAGTCAAATGGGCATCATAATTCCTGTCTACCATTTAGGGCTGTTTATTAGATGTCATTTGAGGGAATGATGAATATAAAACAGCGCTCCTCCAACTTTAATGTACGTGCAGATGCCTAAGAATCTTGTTAAAATGGAGACAAAGAAAAGTCGGACGCTCGTTAAAGGCAGGAAAGAGATTTATTCGGTGACCACTGCAGTAGGCGAGAGGCCTCCATATGGGACTGAGCTCGACTGGGCTCTGTGCGGAGGTAACTGGAATTTTGAAGGGTGATGGAGGAGGAGGGCGGGAGGCAAGCCAGGCCTTGAGCAGAGTCAGAGAAGTGGAAAATCACTGAAAGGGGATGGTGGGGATTGGTCAAGGTGATAAGCCTGTCTGTCTGCTAACCGGCTCGCTTATTAAGTTAGGCTTCTCGCCTCCCACAGAGACGGAGATGGAGCCCTATCTATCTTGATGGTTATGCTTCGAAGGGATGACTCTCAGGTCCTTGGGACAGACACTCCTGGGTTTCAGGAGATGCACAAACATCTCAAAGAGACAGAGAAAGGGTTTTCAGTTGTTAATTTTTTTTAAGTAAATGCCCTAAGAAAAGGGAGGTCAGAGGGCTATGGTCAGGTGTTTGGATGAAACGAAGGGTAAATTCTTTTGGCAGCCTTCAGTTTTCCCAGGCAGGTACACATGGGGTGCTGGGTTGTCCCAGAGAAACAGTCTTGAGCTGCTAGAAACTATGCTAGCGTTTGTTCAAGTCTCCTAGTCGGCGGGAGGGGGTAGACAAAATTGTTTGTGCTCAAAGTTTTACAGTTCTCAAGACTCGGCCGGGGCCAGAGTTTCTGCATTTCCAACAAGTTCCTGAGGGTCTTGGCGTTCTCTTGGTCCATGGCTCACACTCTGAGAAGCAAGAATCTAAAACACCCTACAAATCAAAGACATTACTATCTGTGGGCTTTGGACATTGAAGCTTCAGCAGGGTTTCACAAGGATTAATCAGAAGGTTCCCTTTTCTTTATTTGAGAAGGAATTGACAATCCAGAATAATGCAAACTACCAAGAGAATCCAAGAAAGAGTCCTTGCTAGAAAGCTGATAGCTCTTTTCTTTTTTTTTTTTAAGATTTTATTTATTTATTTGACGGAGAGTTAGACAGCGAGAGGGAACATAAGCAAGGGGAGTGGGAGAGGGAGAAGCAGGCTTCCCGCTGAGCAAGGAGCCCAACGCCGGGGCTGGATCCCAGGACCCTGGGATCATGACTTGAGCCAAAGGCAGACCCTTAACGACTGAGCCACCCAGGTGCCCCAAAAGCTGGTGTTTCTTAATTTGGATACACAGTAAGACCACCTGGGAAGGTTTAAACAAATCCTGATGCCTGTTCACACCCCTAGGTCCGTTAAATCAGAATCTGTGGGCTAGGACCCAGGCACCGATATTTCTTAAAGCTACAGGATGATTCCAATATCTCAAGGGTGAGAACCATCCCCAAAGAGTTCAGTGTGACTCTAGGAAGACCAGCACCCACATCTTTGTAATTCACCCAGAACCAGGAGGCTCCTGATAATCTCTGATGAGTTTGGAAAACAGTCTTCAGGTGTCAAGGGTCAAGGATGGTTTGGTCAGGCCAGAACTGAATTTTCAAGGTGGAGATTCGGATAAAGACGTCATTTCAGGCAGGATGAAGTTCCTGAACCAAGGTGTAGCCAGAGGAAAGGTAAGTAGTAGGTATGGGAGAACAGGGAGGAGTCTGATCTATTTGCTTACCTGATTCAACGTCCTCTTGCCCAATACAGAGATTTCTCAAAAGGAGTGCCCTTTTCACATGGATGACCATTTTAAAATAAAACTATTTTACTGGGGGTGGGGGTGCGGCACCTGGAAAGTAGTGCCTGTTTTCCCAGAGCCAGGCATATTTGGGGTGATGGAGGGCTGGGGGGCTGGTAGAGAAGGTGAGGGAAGCTGTGGGGAAGAGGCTGTAGGGGGTTGAGTGTACAGAGGGTAGATTGGATCAGAGGGTCCAGACTGAACACTAGCCCTCAGCCCTGGCTACCTTTCCTCTCTTCTCAGTTGCTTATGTCCCATGGGGCAAGTAGGCACATGTATTTGTGCATTTATGTTTGGGAGGGAAGGGGAAGGATAAGTTGTCTTGTTGTGGTTTAACCCTTAAATCCTTTTCTAGTTTAAAGAAGAAGGGTCTCTTTTGAGGTTAGTTTGTTTTTAAAGCGATTACCATTAAGTATGATTGTGGAAGGGATCCCTGGATTTGTGTGTGTGTGGGGGGGATCCATTCAAGGATATGCTCTTTCCCGGGTATACCTGGTCACTCTTCTGTGTTATGTAATGATGGTCCGCGTCAACCCAATAAACTAGTTGAAAGTAGGAGTCAGTTCTTCGCATAATTTAGTGAGAGCACGGGGAGTAAAGGGTTGTATGTACTACTGCAGACAGTTGGCCAGAGGGGGCCTTGTTCATAAAATATTTGGGCAGACACCTAGGAGAAGTAAGAAAGCAAGACTTGTTAACTTCAAAAATAAGTGCTTTTTAATCAGCAAAAATGGGTTTATTCAGGAGTAGCAGAAAATTGCAACTTATGACACACAAACTGCGGCGAAACCCATAAGCAAGCCAAAGGAACAAAGGAGAGGAATGTTATTTTATGGAGAACAAAGTGGAAGTTGGAAGGGGTTGTTCTGAACCAAAGTCCATCAGAGAAAAGCAAGGTTTCTGGGTGACCATGTTTCTTATTGGCTGAGTTGCAAGGAGTTGTCAATTTCTTGTAGGAGATATAATATACATATTTTCCCCGTTGGGGCCTGAAATTGATGATTCTTTCCTGTTGTGGATTTCGTTATTGACCATTTTTCCTATAATTGACATTGAGTATGGTATGGCTCCCCCTTCTAGCTTGCTGACTCTACCTTACTGAGGTTTCTTCTTATTAATTTTCACAGTCTTATGAATATTGGAGCAAGAGCATTCCAGGCAGAGGAAACAGCAACCACATACAAAGGCCCAGCGGTGGGAATAGGATTGTTATGTTCAAGGGACAATAAGAAAGCAAGAGTAACATGCGTAAGGGAGGAGATGTAGGAGATGAGATCAGAAAGGGGGCGAGGGCACCTGGGTGGCTCAGTCGTTAAGCATCTGCCTTAGGCTCAGGTCATGATCCCAGGGTCCTGGAATCGAGCTCCGCATCGAGCCCCCCATCGGGCTCCCTGCTCAGCAGGAAGCCTGCTTCTTCCTCTCCCACTCCCCCTACTTGTGTTCCCTCTCTTGCTGGCTGTCTCTGTCAAATAAATAAATAAAATCTTTAAAAAAAAAAAAAAGAAAGAAAGAAAGCGGGCGGGGGCAGGGGGAATGGTAGAAATGCATACCATGTCGTTCTGGCAAGCCACAGTGAAGACTTCCGAATTTTACAGAGGAGAGATAAGAATCCACNAAAAAAAAAAAAAAAGAAAGAAAGAAAGCGGGCGGGGGCAGGGAGAATGGTAGAAATGCATACCATGTCGTTCTGGCAAGCCACAGTGAAGACTTCCGAATTTTACAGAGGAGAAATAAGAATCCACTGGAGGGTTTTGAGAAGATGAGTAACATGATCGGATTTCTATCATCCTGTCTGCTTTGAGATCATGATTGTAGAGGATCAAAGGTTCCACCAGGGAGACCACTTAGGACGTTACTGCACAAATTCAAGCGAGATAGTGGTGGGTGGAACCAGATGGTACTAGCAGAGGGGTGAGAACCTGCCAGATGCCAGGTATGTTTGAAGGCAGAGCTAAGACGATTTCCTGAACACCTGGATATGGGATGAAAGAGAAGGTCAAGGATGACTCCACGATCTGGGGCCTGAGCAACATGAATTTTGCAGTAGAGGGCACGGAACATGACGAGCTGAGCAAAGGCTTTCGTGTGCTACAACAGTCACAGCGAACGAACCAGAGGTGTAAGTATCACTCGGGATGCATCCAAACAGCACGAGGGTGAAAAACAAGCTTCCAAACGGTACACTGATAGGATGCAATTTTCATAAATTTTTAAGACATGTACAACAGTATTGTTTAGAGCTCCATATACACACAGTGCAGTGTAAAAACACAAATGGGATGATAAATGATGTGCAGACAGGTTTGAGCGCCATCTGGTTGCTTTACACTTTAAAAAATCCTATTGCTCAGGACAGATCCTAGAACGTTTGGGGATGGACCCAGGCATCATTTTTTTTTTTAAAGCTCCCCGGGGGTTCCACTATGGAGGCAACGTGGAAAACCACCATCTTACATTGAGAGATGACCATGAAATCTGAGAAGAACATGGAATTTTCCCTTCTTATGTTTAAGCCTTGGACAGAGTATGTTTTATTTATTTTATTTTGTTTTGTTTTAAAGTTTGTTTATTTAAGTAATTTCTACACTCAACGTGGGGCTCAAACTCACGACCCTGAGATCAAGAGTCACATGCTCCTCCAGCTGAGCCAGCCAGGCGCCCCTGGACAGAGTATCTGTTTTAGAGTTAAGCAAGAGACACCCATGCCCTGATTTCCATGTTTTTCAGCCAGGAAACATGAAGAAACTCTCCCATGAGGCAGCCAAGCTCAGCCTGTGGTCTTCTGATATCCAGTGGACTCCAAATGGCTGATTGCAGGCTTGGGGCAGAACGTGTACAAGAGAAGCCTGGAACATCTTGTACCAAATGTGAATCAGGCTCCTGAAGACAACTGAAGGCTTGTCGAAAGAAAGGACTCAGGATCCACTGGGAGGAAGTTCTTTCTTGCTAAAGATGGGGCAGTTTGAGTATCGTTATTGTGATGGATTAAAACATGTCAGATATGTTTAAAACTGTAAGTTCAGAATGATCCTTAAAAAAAAAAAGAAAATTTTTGGATGATGATAAGAAATCAGTTCATTTTAAAACCGGGGGGGGGGGGAAGAGGTAAGCGTTTAACCTGCCTTTGTTGCTTCAAAGTAACCAAAGATTTGATGAGAAAATTTCTCCTCAGAGAAGTACTCCCTCAGGGCTGGTCTGGCCATACTTAGCAATGGTGTGTGGGAGAGGCCAAGCCCCTGGAAATGCCTTGCTGGCTCTGTCTATAGGGCAGCTGCCTACAGAGCTTTCCCCCCAGGCAGATGAGGCCTCTACCAGCACTCAGTAAGACGTGCTGGTCTGCTTCCTACTCTAAATGTTCTCTAACACGGATCAAATCAACTAAAATCTTGATCCCACTCCTCACTTTATGGGAGGAAGACAGTTCTGTGGAGACAATATTACAAGACCCAATGCTGGTCAGGAGCAGCTTTTTGATAGAGAGAAAAGAGCTCTAACTTAACCTCCAGAATTGGACCACCAATTTGCCGTGAAACCTTAGGCTGGGCTCTTCCTTCTCTAGGCCTGTTTCCCACCTGTACCATGTAGCCACAGGCCCTGTGGTTTCTTCCTCAGGACCAAACCTATAGCCCGTATCACCGTGTTGTTGTTCTGTCTTCTGTTGGATCAATGGATTGGACATAGCAGGGAAATGTGGTCTTGTTCACTCTGGTTTCTCCAGCAGCCAGGACAGAGCCTGGCACTCAATAAATAATAGAGGTTGGATGGCATGACAACCATAAGCAAAGTCAAAAGACCAACAAACTATTGGGGAAAAACCATTTAACTGGAGCCTGACCTGATATAGTTTCATCAGAGCCTAACTGACCCAGGGGAAGAGAAATGCAGTGGTCCTCCTTATCTGTGGTTTTGCTTTCTGTAGTTTCATTTACCCATGGTCAACCACAATCCGGAAGCAGACGATCCTCCTTGTGACTTATCGCCAGATGGTCAACAGTAACCCAATGCTACGTTATATGCCTATGTCAGTGACCTAACTTCATCTCCTCACGTAGGCATTTTATCATCTCACATCATCACAAGAAGAAGGGTGAGTACAGTGCAATCAGATATTTTGGAAGAAAGAGACCACATTCATATAACTTTTGTTACAGTATGGTATTATAATCATTCTATTTTATTATTTTATTATTAGTTATTATTGTTAATCTCTTACTATGCCTTATTTATACAAATTTTAGAATATTTTATCTGTATCTGTAAAAAATGCCATTGGTTTTGACAGGGATTGCACTGGACCTGTAGATTGATTTGGGTAGCATGGACATTTTCACAATATTAATTCATGGGATATCTTTCCATTCATTTGTATCTTCTTCAATCTGTTATCAGTGTCTTATAGTTTTCAGTGTACAGGCCTTTTGCCTCCTTGGTTAAATTTATTCCTAAATATTTTGTTGTTTTTTGATGCTACGGTAAATGGGATTGCTTTCTTTTTTCTATTATCACCATTTCATTTCTGAAAAGTTCACAATGTCTTTTTCTTATTTATGATCTCAATAATATGAGCCTTTCCCCCCCTTTTCTGCTTAATATTGTATCCTGTGACATTACTGAATTCATCTATTAGTCCTAGTAGTTTTTGGTGGAGTCTTTATGGTTTCTTATATCATGTTCATCTGCAGTGATAATTTGATTACTTCCTTTCTGATCTGGATGTCTTTTATTTCTTTTTCTTGCCTAATTGCTATGGCTAGGACTTCCAGGACTCAGTTGAATAGAAATGGTGAGAGTGAGTGAGTCTTGTCTTGTTCCCTGATCTTAGAGGAAAGGCCTTTAACTTTATACCATTGAGTATGTTAGTGGTGAGCTTGTCACATACGGCCTTTATTATGTTGAGGAAAGATCCTTCTATACCTAATTTGTTGAGAGCTTTTATCATGAAAGGATGTTGAATTTTGACAAATGGTAAACATACTTCTTTCCATTAAGATATAACCTGGAAGGGAGCACTTGGCTGGCTCAGTCGAAGGAGCATGCAATTCTTGATCTTGGGGTCATGAGTTCAAGCCCCATGTTGGGTACAGATATTACTTAAATACATAAAACTTAAAAAAAATATATAACCTGGAAGAGGTGCACATCACTTTTGATTCCATCCCATTGGCCAGACAGGACTCAGGGCTGCACTTTACTGCAAGTGTGGCTGGGAAATGCAGTCTTTCTAAAGGATGGCTCTATATTTGTTAAACATTGGTGACTCTATCCCTAAAAAAAAGAAAATGGAATGGATTTGAGGGTTCAGCAGCAGTGTCTGCCCTAACATATTGATGGGAAAAGACTTGCAAAACTGGTAAGAGTATTTGTCTCTACAAACAGGGTACTGGCGGCTTGGGATACAGATGCGAGAAAAATGTCCTCTTTGAACTCTATAATTTGTGCCATGTGAATGCATTGACTAATTAAACATTTTTAACAAAGTACTGAAAAATTTTAACAAAATACTGAAAAAGCACAGACTACCCTATGTGCTTAAACCTCAACACCTGGTTCACTAACCAGAAGTTTCTGTGCCCTCGCCCTCACCCCCGCAGAGAGGGTTATAGATGCGGTGTGAAACTCAGGCCACAGCAAACTGGGCAAAATTCATACGGCTTGAGGGGCTGGGGAAGCCCCGCTGGCCAGCATGGGCAGAGGCCTGAAGAGAAATGCAAATTCAGATCAACGTGTGGGAGAGCTGCTCTTCTGGACCTAGTAGACCTAGTTGGGACCAAGCCTTCCTTGTACCCTTCCTGACTGTGCTAAGCTTGCTTGGGGGACAGAAGGCCAATTCTGCCGCCAAGCCCTTTCCCCAGCACTGCTCATGCACGGAGGCGGGAGCAGACCAGCGCCCTCTGGGCTGGAGGGGTTGGGAAGCTGGGCCTGGAAACACGGCCAGCTCCTGGCGTAGGCGGTGCTGCTTGCCCTCTGAAGCAAGAAGCTTCTGAACCTTCTGCCGGGCAGACGTCTCAGCTGCCCTTATCCGGCTCTCACCTCTTCCTCAGGCTTCATGACTCAAGAGAACCGTGGAACAAACTTTAGCCCTGTGTGGGGTGATGTCTGGGGGTGCCACCAGCAATAAACCCTTCAACCTACTGCATGGGCCAGCTCCTCCCACTGGTCCCAGCTGGGCCAGGTGGCGCGCCACAAGACGGATACCCTCCCATCCCCCGGCGCACCCACAGTGCAGGTCCTGCTCCCTTGACTGGCTCCCAGCACCCCATGGGGCTCCCCACAGCTGTTCTTTAATGCCCAAGGGGCTCCATGCACAAAGAGAAACACATCTAGCTCTACGCCTTGTCTAATGTGCAATGGAGGAAAATGGAAACAGCATTTCTTTACATATTCACATTTGGGCATACCTCAGAGGTACTGCGGGTTTGGTTCCAGACGGCCGCAGCAAAGCGAATATCACAATAAAACAAGTCAAATGAATTTTTTGGTTTCCTGGTGCATGTGAAAGTTATGTTTACACTACAGTCTATGAAGGGTGCTACAGTGTTATATCCAAACAAACCAGTGTACATACCTTAATCAAAAAATACTTTATTGCTAGAGAACACTAACCACCATTTGAGCTTTCAGTGAGTTGTAATCCTTTTGCCGGTGGAGGCTGTTGCCTCGGTGTTAATGCCTGAGACTGATCAGAACGGGGCGGCTGTGGCAATTTCTTAAAATAAGACGACAATGAAGTTTGTTACACTGATCGACTCTTCCTTTCCCTTGAACACTTGGAGGCCCTTGTAGGGTTATTAACTGGCTTAATTTCAAGATTGTTGTGTCTCAGGGAATAGGGAAACCTGAGGAGAGGGAGAGACGGGGGAATGGCCAATGAGTGGAGCAATTAGGATGCACACAACATTCGTCGATGGAATGCTCTGTCTTGTATGGGCGTGTTTCATGGCGCCCAAACCAAAGATCAAACATCAAAGATCCCTGATCACACATCAGCATAACACATACAATAATAATGAAAAACCTTGAAATTTTGTGAGAATCACCAAATGTAACACAGAGACACAAGCTCACAAATGCTGTTGGTAAAATGGCACCAGTAGACTCGCTCGATGCAGGGTGGCCACAAACCTTCCATTTGTAAAAAAAAACGCAGTATCTGCAAAGCCTCACAAAGCAAACACAAGACGAGGTATGCCTGTAATCTTTCCACAACTAATAAATCGAATTTTTATGATTTTAACAAAGTAGATTTCCCCAAACACTTAAATGTTACATGTAATCAATTACGCTCTTCCTAATTCTAATGATTCAGAATCTCATAAATATTTCAACCGCCTTTAAAAATCGACTAGTAAGAATACAGTCATCACAAAACCGGATCCGCATACTCATACTAAGACTGGTTACAAAATGCAATAGCGTGCGTCTAAATTTGTTTATTATCTGTAGTCAGCAGGCCTAACAGCAGACAGGGTAGACATGTGCCCATATGCCACGCATCCCTGCCCTCTCCTGGGCATCTCAGAGAGCTGACATGCCACACCTCTTGTGGGAGGCCCCTCAGCAGATCCCTGGGTCACAAACCAGCTGTCCTGCGCACAGTGACCAGACCTGTGTGGGTCCTAGATTCTAAGTCAGGACCTCATGGGCTGGCCAGGCACCTACAAGACTGGCAGTAAAGTTTTGCCCAAGAAAGGATGTGGGTGGTGACGGCTGACCAAAGCAACCAGTAACTCACTTGGGGCCCCTGAATGTGTCTCTCAGAGAAAGGAAGGGGGCGAGAGCCAAAGACTCACAGAGGAGGCAATGGGCAGAAGCCAGGCGGGAGCCCTGGGGAAGTTGAGGACCAGCTGGACAGCAGCAGCCGGAGCAGCAGGAACAAAGTGAGACACCAGTGTCAGAGTTGGAATGATGCTCTGGGAGTCGGTGACGTGGATACGACTGGAGGCCTAGTGTGAAGAGCCTGGCTAAGGGACTAGCCTGAGGGGTTTTCTACTTACCCGAATCTTCACACAGTCAAAGGGAATGGACGAAAGGTGTTCTGAGCTGAGGTGATGGCATGTGTGAAGGCCAGGAACATAGGAAACAGAAGTGGATCCAGAGACTTGTGTGCAGGAAGTGAGGGGAAGCAGGATGGGGTATGTGTGTGGGGGGAAGGAACTGTGAGGCCATGCCAAGGGAAGCCTCACCTGACCCCGTGGGGAGGCAGGGGCTGGGGTCACTCGTCAGTTGTCTGGAAATGAGGAAAGGGGGCTTTGGTGAGCATCAGGCCCTAGAGCCTTGGGGAAGGCAGCTTCCCTCTGCCAGAGGCAGTTCCTTCCTGAGTGACCAGATTTTGACACCTGATCCTGAAGGGTGGTGTGTGCGGCCACCATCACCCTAGAGGCCGAGGGCCGGCTCAATGAGTGTGAGGGCGGCCTGTGGCCAGAGATGTGGTCACTGTAGAACATTCAGTGAAAAGAACTAATGGTTTAGGGGAGGGGGCTGGCAGGATCAGATTTTCATTCTAGACTGGGGCAGCAGCTCCGGAGAGAAAACAAGATTGGCAAGAATGTGAGGTGTGGCCAGTGTACAGAAGAGATCAAAAGGCATGGGAATGGCTGAGACTGCACAGAGCCTGTGGAGGTGAGGGGGGCGGGGGGAAAGGGCTCAGTGCAGTCTGGGAAGAGCAGCAACTCACGGGGAGATCAGGAGACTCCAAGGAGTTGGGTGTGCAACACGTGGTCTTTCCTGGCTGGGTAAATAGGAGAGCCAAGAGAACGAAAGCTCCAGGAAGGAAGGCGACATCCACAGTGTCAGACAAGGACTGAGAAGCCCTCCTCGCCGCCTCCAACATACACACCCTGCAGCGCCTGTATAATCTCGTTTCAGCCAACTGCCCCTAGATGGCAGTGTGCGCACATGGCAGGAACTACCCAAAAAAAACTCCCCAGAGACGGCGAGGCCCTCCATGGGACCAGCAGCAAGCTGTGAGAGGGGCCAGGAGGCACCCATGATGCCTACAGCATCCACCTATGTTCTGCTCTGCTTCAGGGGTGTGTGGGGTGTGCCTCTCTCTCCTCCTTCTGGGGAGGAGGGGTCCTATCAGGATTCCTGCTGGCAGGGCCTGAGCATAGAGGTCCCAGGAACATAGGAGTCCCCCAAATCCCTGTGTTCATGATTCCCCAGGGGTACAATCTTGGGTAGAAGATTGGACATCAAGCTGATGGCTCTGGTTCTATCACTTATGGGCTGCATGTCTCCCTGAGACTTCTTTCTACATTTGTTTTATAAATGCATAGCTTTGTGAAGGTCAGTTCATGTGAGATTATTCCAGAAGGAACACTTTTTATACCGCCAGGTAACTTTCACTTTCACAGACAGGTGTCTGTCCCCTATTTCCAAGCTTTCAGGGACAGAGCTGAGGGTTGAGTGTAGGCAGTCTCATGGGCCCGTGTCTTAACCTCTCTGATCTGCCCCTCCCTCTCATGTCTCATCTGGCCACATCTGGGGGCTTCCTCTTGGCAAAACCATCTTCTCTCATTTGAAGTGATTATGGTACGGGTGACTCACAGATGGGCAGGGCTGGAAGGGCACGGGGAGGTCACCTTCTGAACAAGCTTCCCATTCAGGTCCCAGGTCCACCCTGTAGGTCTGCTCTGGCTCTCCTTACTGAGGAAGCTGTCCTCCTCAGAGCCAGCGTGTGGTCATACGGGGGCTGCTCCAGCTCCACTTCCCACATTCCAGACAGGCAGAAGAGCACAAAGGACAGAGACGCAGCACCTGCGTTAGGAAAGTGAAACCTTCCCAGAAATCCCCACAGACACCTGCCGATGTCTCCTTGGCCAAGATGGGTCACATGGCAAGCCTTAGCTCCAAGGGAGGCTGGGAAATGTAATTTTGAAAAAAAATAGGTTCCCAAGCCTGTTTGAAAGAAAGGAGAGGACAATGGATATTGAGAAAGCAGCACATGAATGGTAGTTAAAACCACGGAGGTACAGGGAATCGCCCTGGGACTGGGAGATGTGAAAGGAAAAAGACCAAGGCAGAATTCTGATGAACGCAGACTTGGAGAAGATCAGGAAGAGAAAGAAGACAGGGACCAAGGAGAACTAAAGAGCGCCCAGGGAGGTAGGAGCAGAGCCAGAAGCGTGGTTTGTGTACCAGTCAAGGGCGATGAGTGGTTTGTGTACCAGTCAAGGGCGATGAACGTTTAAGGAAGGAAGGACTGATCCCGTTTCCAGTACTGCATTGTGGAGCTCTGACCGGCCTCGCCCTGCTTACCTTTAGACTTCTCCAACACCAAGTCCTGCTTTGGCTCAAGCTCCTTCCTCCCTCTTCCCCTGCCCCTGACCTGTCCACAGAGAAACGTTGCAGCATGGAGCCCAGGAAGAAAAAAGGCAGCACGGGGACCAAAATCGGAACTGGACCAAGACGGATGGGGTAGGAGGAAGTCAGAGGACAATTAAGACCGAGCTTTGCCAGTTAACATTTTATTTACAGCCAACTACAGGTTCAGGAAAAGGAGAAGAAACTCTCAGCGTCTTTTTCTTCCTTCCTGTCCTGGCTTTTGTTCCCATAATCCATACCTCAGGCTTGCAGTCTGCACTATATAATTCAGCTATATTCTTGGTAATTACAGTTCCAGGGGCTGGCTTGGAAACTAAGTCACTGGTTATAATACAGCCGGCCTTTTTAGGAATTGGGGCTGTCTGTCTCTGGATTCTTTTTATTTTTTTTAAACCAGGAAAATAAAATGGGCCTGCTCTGCTTTGAGTATCCCTGATGCTTTGAAGCCACCCATATTGCTAGAAAAATATGGGTCAGGTAAAGCTTAGTGAGTCTCATATGGCAGCTGGGAATGATGTAAGTAACTGTCAGGTGAGGCCTGGTGGGGGCGGGTGGAGGCCATGGTGGCTCTGTGCGCATCTCCTTCACCTTCTTCGTACTCTGCCACAGTGTGGCCAACTAGTCTGCGAGGGAGCGGTCTCTCAGAGGCTGCTTAGGCTGGCGGACCTCCACCATCTAGTCCATGATGCTTCACTCTCTCCTTCCTCCTCGCTCTAAGCTCCTCCTTCACACCCAGAATTCAGCAGATATCAGGTGTGAATGACTGCCTTTCCAAGGCCAACTTCACTGGAAACATCTCTGCCTCCATACTCCCCTCAATAATGGTGGTGGTGTCCCTACATTAGAGGTGTCCTCTCCATTAGGGCCCATGTCCCATCTCCCATCTCCCTTTCTTCAGAATCCTCACTCCCGCCTTCTGTCCTGGATCATTCCTATCACTCCATAAACTTGCTCTAGTAACTTCCATATTTCAACAAACGCCTCTGTATTCTAACAAAAGTTAAACCTAGATATGGTTACCAGCATCAGAAAACAGGGGATTAAACAAGACGGTAATTTCTTTCTTTCACAGACAAAGTCAAGAGGTAGGTATTCCCGAGCAGGTATGGTGGCTCCCCCAACATTAGAAACCCAGATGTATTCTAACTTGTGGCACTAACATTCTCAACACATGCCTTCCACTTCAAAGTCTAATATGGTTGCTGGAGCTTAAGTTACACGTTCGTGTATTCCAGTATTCCAGTGAGTGGGAGAGCCAAGCTGAGGAGAGAGCACCATGGCCCTTTAAAGCTAGCTCTCAGAAGTTGTATGTGGACGCCCCTTCCTTGCTGCTGGTTAGCTGGAACTAAGTCACATGACCACACCTAGCTGCAAGGGAGTCTGACAACTTGCTTTTATTCTGGGGAGCCACGTAGCCAGGGGAAAATGGCTATTAGGGTCATCTAGCAATCTCTGCCAAAGTCTCCTGTGATTCCACATTCGTTTCGAGACCCCTCCTAGTGCTCTTGTTCCCTGTTAGACAAGCTGTCCAAACATGACAGCTCCATCATGGTCTGGCTCCCATCCCACTACTCCAGGAACACGGCCCTTATCACAGTCACTATGTCTTTCATGTTGCCGGAGTCGATGGATCCGACTGTCTTCAGCTTATCTGAGCTCCAAGTAGCATCTGACGCAGCTGACCACTCAGTTCTAGAAGCTCTTTCCTCTCTCTGTCTCTGGGATATAGCAGTCTCCTGGTTCTCCTCTTGCCTCCTCAGCCTCTCTTGCTCAGTCTTCTTTCCTACCCTGGCTCCTCTGACTCCTCTGGGGTCCTCTTGAACCCTGTCTTCTGCAACTATTGGCTCACCCTAGGTGACTTCCTCAGATACCACAGCCTTTACCGTCTTTAAGATGATGCCTCCCAAAGCCCCATCCCCAGACCAGGCCTCCTTTCTGAGCTCCTAGTCTCAACAGTTGAGTTGGGTCTCTGATGGGCATCTCGAAGTCCACATGGCTAAAGCAGAATTCCTGATGCTTCCCCCTGAGCTATAGTCCCTTTCCTCTAGGTAACCTCATCTAATCAACGAGGCCCTGTCCACCAGCTTACTCCAGCCAGAAATTTGAAAGTTATCTTTGCTTTCTCCCTTTCCTCTCGACATCCATCCTACCAATATGTCCTGTTGAGTTCAAGTCCAAAATAGCTTCTCAACTACTCATCTTAGTGCGGCCACAATTTGGTCCAAACCACCATTATCTTTGGCCTGGGCTGCCACAACAGTCTAATTGTCTTCTTGCTTTTATTTCTGTCTGCCACCCACCCAGTGCATTCTTCACACAGCAGTAAATCAGAACATGTTAGTCTTTTGCATAAAACCCTTCGATGGTTTAATAAAAAGCCTCCAACCGTAGATAGTCTCGCATGCCCTGCCCACCTCCCCACTTCATCCTGATCCTCCTTCACAGGCCCACTACTCAAGCCACACTGTTTTCTTTCAGCTCCTTCACATGTCCACATCCAGAGCTTACCTTTTTCCAGGGCCTCGGCACAAATTGCTCTCAGCCTGGAAGGTACCTGCCTGGCTTTTCCCCAGGCTGTCACCTCATCCATTTGACTTTAACATCTCCTTCTCAAAGACACTCTCCCTGCCAGTTCCATCGAAAGTGGCTCCTATTCTCTATCCCAGCCCCTTGCTTTTGTTCCAGCATTTATCTCAACTTGTAATTGTTTTCCCCACTAAAAGTAAGCTTTATGGAGCAAGAGGCTTCAGCAGTCTTGTTTAGGGTTGTATCCTCAGCATCAGAATAGGGCCTGGCACAGATGAGGCACTCAGTCAAGCACTCATTGTCTGCCTAAGGGTGACTGAATGGACAGGTTCCCCATGGAGGTCCCTAAGCTGCCTGGGATGCCACAAGCAGGCTGCCTCTCCCTTAATAAAAATAACTGGGAATGGACTGAACAGTCTGCATTGCAAGATCTTCTCCTTTCATAGGACTCAACCTGTTGGTTGCTTGTACTAGAACATGGCCCAGTTTTGATAGGTGCCACTTTCCTGTTGCCCACCTAGCCCTCTTCCACTTAGATGAGTTTAAGAGTCAGAAGTGCCTGTGCCTCATTTCAGAGAGGTGGGAGGAGACCACTAAGGTCAGCCTTTCTAATACCAGTACCCAGCCAGCAATGTGACCACCCCTCTGTAAGCGATAGGGCCAGTCTCCCTCCTTCCTCAAGAGTGCTCTCAGCCACGTCCCCAGGACAGATCTTAGGAACAAATCTCGGCAGGCGGTCCAAAGAAAGCTTGGTATTTTTAGCACCAAGACAAGAAGGAGCAGGTCTTTGCCACCCAGTGTCTAAATAAAGGCAAATATTAAGTACCTTCTCTTGAAGCACCCACCCCCACCCTCCCAGGCCGGACAGGAGCGCCTACTTCTCTTTCTTTTTTAAATAAGTTCTATGCACAACGGGGGATTGAACTGAAGACCCCCAAATTCAGTAGTTGCTTGCTCTACTGGCTGAGCCAGCCAGGAGCCCCGCCTCCTATTTTCAATACGGCCATTTTTCTAATCCTGCGCTCACCCCTACCGGTCACCCCCGTACCCCTGGAGATGTGGCCTCCCCTCGGGCCCCACAACTCGGATTTCTCGCAGGCTGGGGGGCCCGCCGAGTCGTTGGCAAGGCCGTCGGCGCCCGCGCGGCGCACCTTCGTCGAGCGATAGTGGGGGCCCCAAAGCGAGACAAAGGGACGGACCGGCGATCAGGCTCCG